>NW_021604770.1:860583-916922 GCF_004785775.1 Grammomys surdaster
TGTGTGTGTGTGTGTGTGTGTGTGTGTGTGTGTTGTGTTAGATATTTAAAGAAGGCCGCTAGATGGTCTGACTATCTATGTGGCAACGTCTCTGCTTACCTCAGGCTGCCATGCATTGCGGCCTGAAGCCAAGTGCTCCACAGCTGGAAGTGGCCAGAGGTCATGCACTCAACACAGCTAAGAACGGCCAGCTAGAAACACTGGCTCTGCCACCCATGAGATGTCAGCAAAGGAGATGGTGCTTCCAATCTTCCACACTGTCTCCACAAGGCTGGGCTGAGCCCAGACCATCCTGCCATCCACGGGGTACCCAGGATAAAATAAGACTCTAATGCTTAATGATTGACCAACCTAATACCCAACCTAGATATACCAACTACCTTTGACTGCTAGAGACAGGCACACATCTGCTTCCATGTTCCCTTCTCTCTGGTCCTCTCTCCCCTAGCTCCTCCTCTTCCTTCTCCTCTTCCTCTCCTTACTCCTTTCATCTCAGCTCCTCCCAACTTGCAGGGAAAATTTCCTGCTACATATATAGCAAGTAAATACATGTGTGTGTGTGTTTATATATGCACCTGCACATACATGAACATACACATAATCACATGTGTCTAACAAGCAAAAATAAGAAAAGGGGGGAGCTTAGAGAGGAACTGCCTGGTCAGTATGGACAGTGGCTTGGTTAGAACTTAAGGTATGCTAAGTGCATTCTACTATGTGGTCAGACACATAAATGAGGAAATATGGTAAAGTAACTGAAGAGTAGTAAGTTTGAACTTCACTGTAGACTGTAATTACACATTTTTTTAATGCTAGAAAGTTACATGGATTTTAGTTTTATCTGTTTATATTGAAACAGTGCTACATAAACTTTATTAAGCATCAGTACTTCCTGGAAGGTGAATTAAACGTGAATACTGATTCATGTGGCTATGAAATTGAGGTCTGAGTACTCAGCTCATATTGATGCCGCTGTTTTTGAAGACTGAAATTTGAAGTATCTCCTGGAGATGGGCTAGCCTGGAAAGATGATGCTGTCTGTATCAAACAGTAAGACACAATGTTCCCAGGCCATTTTCAAGTAGAAGTAGCTCCAAACCAAAGGGGAGGCATGATGGAGGAGACTCAGCAGGTTCTGGCCAACTAGATTTATGGGAAACATCTGCATGGCCTCAATGATTTTCCTCCCTGGAATCCCAAAGGAAGAGAATGGTTCTCATGATGAATAGCATGCAGCAGAGGATTCCTGGTCAGGATGGAAGAAGATTTTTGTTTCCGATGCTCCAATGCTTGAGGTCTATCGAAAGACATGACTGGCTTCTAGCTGGGTCTTTAAGTGTGGTCAAGACTGCAGAAGCAACGCTGCCAGGAGAAGACCACCAGCTACTGCAACCAAGGTTTGTTAAATGAGGTACTAGCATCCAATATCTGAATATATGTACCTCACAAGGTGCTACACTGTTGAATGCTGCCCGTCACTCACCTAAGCCCTGGGGTATTGTGATATTGTTGCCTCGAGCCTAGAACAAACCTGATGGGATACACTTTTCCTGAAGGCTACCATACTCACCATACCCTCCCTTCCTTCCTTTCTTCCTTCCTTTCTTCCTTCTTTCCTTTCCTTCCTTCCTTCCTTCCTTCCTTCCTTCCTTCCCTCCCTCCCTCCCTCCCTCCCTCCCCCCCTCTCTCTCTCTCTCTCTCTCTCTCTCTCTCTCTCTCTCTCTTTCTTTCTTTCTTTCTCTCTTGTATGATCTCACTGTGTAGCTCTGGTTAGCTTGAACCTCATAGAGACTAGGCTAGCCTTGAACTCACTGCCTGCCTGTGCCATGACTTAAAAGCATATTCCACCATGCCTAAGCAGGCTACGATTCTCTTGAGTACAATTTGCACTCAAATTTTGTACCCACAGAGCTGAATGGAGCTGAGTGTAGAGATAATAGGAAAGCTTACAGATCTACACAGCCACAAAAGGATTACATGACTTTCTCAAGGCATAAGGGATACCTGGTGTTTCTGTAATGGCTGAGCCAGTGGACAGAGCCACTTCTACAGAAGAAAGTCCAAGAATGGGTTCTGAAGCTTCTTTCCTAGACATACTTTTAAATACACTCTTTGGGGTTGTTTATTTTTGTTTCTGTTTTTGCCTTAAGGACATAATATATGGAATGCCATCATGCAGCCAAAGCAATCCAAGTTTAATCTCCAAGCATTCATCTCCCAAGTTCAGATTTTTTTCTTCCCTCTTCTCAGCTGGTGCATTCCCCAACTTCTGAATGTCTAAAAATACCCAGCGTGGTTCCCTCTACAAAACACCAGCACCCTGCCAGCTGTTAAATAAATAAACTTGAAACAGAAATGCTGTAGTTGTGAAATAAGATATATTTAATTAAATAAAAAAAGGAAAGCAAGTGCTATTACAAGAACATAAAACTGTAAGGCATAAGATAAAAACTAAATTACTGCAAGGCAGCTCGATCCAATCTAATCCTTGAAGATAAAGATGAAACCAGAAAATTGCATGTATTGAGAAATCAACATAAGCCCTGAGCAAATATTAACTAGAGATCTATAAACTGGTTGATAATAAACAGTAGAATGAGCATTAGGATTAGGCCAGGAAGTGGAAATGGGATCAGGTTGGGTGAAGGGTGATGGTGAGTTCATCTCTCCATCGTGCTTGGAGCAAGCCTCTGGATGATCTTGTTTGAGTGTCTTTTCCATTAGCCAATTTCAGTCACTCTGAGAGGAAGAAAATGGATGGGATGGAAGGAAGTACCTGAGCACATTTCTATCCATCATCTTCTGAAAGACATCGGATGGATGTGTTCTCATCTTACCAGGCTGTAAAATGGAGCCTGCAGATAGAACATTTGCTTTTTGCCACGGGTTTCTCACTTAGCTATTGACACCATTTTAACAGCGTATTTAAGCATGAAGAATAGTCCAATTACGCGTTAAGTAGCCTTTTTTTATGGTTCTAATAAAGGTCCATTTAGATGTCTATACTGACAACTCAGTTCTTTAGAAGGGCATTTTTTTTTCCATGTTGCCTGCTGAAAGAGGACATTTCATACCAAAAAAATTTTTTCTCCATTTTTCAAAAAAAACCTCGCTATTAGTTGGAGAATGCTGCTTTGGCTTTGAGGGGAAAGAGGAAGCTTGTATAGAGGCAGGGCCTTCTGGTGGAGAAGTCAGCAGCAGGCAGCTGGGAAAATCAAGCTAATTCACAGGTGAAGATGTCCTCTTTGTCAGAGTTTCAGGCTCTGAGATAAAGACTCCTTTGAGAGTTTTCATTCATGTCCCACCCCACACAGGGATCTGCTGAATGCTGCCTGAATGGCAGCCCGACTCTGGATAGCGAGGGGGCGGCTCTGGCAGACAGGGACCAGCATTCTCCCTCACATCAAGGTCCAGGGACAGCTGGGTCCTCTAAGGGAACCAGGAGTCCCTTTGGGGACAGAGTTAGTGTTCTTAGGCCCCTGGGGGATCTGTGTGACCTGGGGGTTCTTAGGAAATAGGTTTTTCTTTGTGAAAAAACACTGTTAGTAAGACTCCATCAAAAGAGTTTCTGACAAAAAGGTATCCCTGTGTGCTCTCAGCTCTGGACAAAGGTCTCCACTATTTCCCAGAGTCAAGGTCTTGTCATTAACTCCTTGCAAGTCTTTTGGGAGGGGCCCTCCTGTGGTGGCTACTAGCTTCCTGAAGACAAGGGCTGTTGTAGCTTTCTGGGGCTTCTGGAATGATACCCTACAGACTGGAGCAATGGCTTAAACAATGGAATCAGTTTTCTTTACAGTGCTGGAGGTCAAAGCTCAAACTCAAGGTATATTAGGAGGGTCTTCTCCCAGTCCTGTCTCCTTGACACATACACGTGCCTTATCATTACACTCTACTTACTTGTGACTCAGTCCCAACTTTCTTTACTTCTAAGGCCATTCCAACCACATAATAGGGCTCACTCAAGTGACCTCACACTTCATTCCCTTATTAGAGAGCTGTCTTCAACTATGGTCACATTCAGAGTTACTGTGGCTTAGGGCTTCAACACTTGAATTTTGGTAGGGCATAATGTAGCTCCTAATGGGGGTGCACTTTAATCCTCCATGTATAGTGGTGCATACCTGCTTCTCCCTCTGCTTCAATATGATGAGAAGAGGGATGAAAAAACTATGACAAACATTAGCTATGACTGTTCTCATTGTGTTTATAGAGAACTGGAGGTCAGTTGGCTTGCATATAAATTCTGTTACAAGGTAAAGAAAAATTTTACTTTCAAAGATTCTGCAAATGTCACTCTTCACCATTCTGCTCTACATCTCTGTAACTCCTCATGTAATTAATTTGAGTTGAGGTCCAGACACATGTAATTTTTTTAAGGCACCCCAAATGATTCTAAAAATACAACTGGGATTGATAAATCACTATTCTTAAGGTTTCTGGGTACATAAAGACAGTCCTCAATGGTGAGTTGTTTAATTTGATGAGTCACTTCTGAAATACCAGGAAACTAGCTGACATGGTCTGGAAGCAGGAAAGCTTCTTGGAGAGATGATATAATATGGGTGTTTTTCATAGTTGATTTGTCCGTGGCTTTTCTTAAGACGAAGGACTTTACACGGACAACTGTATGTTAGACTTAACTGTGGGGGAAAACAGTAAACTTACCCCTGGCTGAATAAGTCAGATCACGGACACACAGTATCTCCAGGGCGCCTCCAATGGGCAGGCAGGATCAGAGAAATCCTAAGAAGCAATTTTCTAGGAAAAAGGTGTGAGCAGCCCAAGACTGAAGGAGCAAGAGAATCTCACAGAAGAGGAAGCAGTTGTTGGTCTGCTGTGTGCTGTGGGGATGCCTCCCAAGAAAAGCATGGGTGCTTTCAGGGAGTTTTATATAGTCATATTGTATCTCACTTAACTTTCCACATTCATGTTACTAGTTTGTCAGTGTTTCCCACAAACTTTTATTGGATCTTTTTGAGCAATCAGCCCTTCTACAACAATGGCAAGGGTCCCAAGGGAGACATTCATTTTCTTCTTTACCCTGAGGCATTCAGGACAGTGGTTCTTCACTGAAACTGCACGTTTGAAATATGTGGAGTCTTACAAAACTTAATTGTGAATTCAAACTTGTACCAGTTCTGTTTGGGAAAATGGGGATCCATACAGCCTGCCTTTAACATGTGATATAAGAAAAGATGGTACACTTTGGCCTCTGGATAGAAAATCCTGAGACTTAAGACAATTCTGAGAGGAAACTAATAAAGAGCAGGTAAGACAAAGCGGGTAGGGTACATGCATTTGTAGTCTCAGCACTAGGGAGGCAGGAATAGTCTGATTTTGGTATGTGCTGGCCAGTAGCCTTGCCAAATCAAGGAGAGTCCAAGATCCTAAAGACAGACTTGTCTCAAAAAACAATTGGGATAGCTTCTCGGGAAAAGCACCTGAGGTTGACTTCTTCCCATATACTCAGGACACATATGTACACGCAGTCCCTCACATACAGTTAAATACACAGAAACACAGATACATATACTTGCACACATGTGCCCATAAGCATGTGTACACATACACACAAAGAGAGAGAGAAAGAATATAGATTTCTATATAAATCATAAATTTTAACTCTGAGAGTATTTCCTTGCATTCTGGCCTAAGTTCAGCTGCTCAGAGCAAAGATTACTTTAAGAAGTGCACAAAAAAATAAAAAAATTAAAATGAAAACGAATGCTGTATCCTTTGTAGGAATTGAGCCTTACAGGATGAACATTGTTATGTTTCTGGGAAGAGCCTCAGTGCATATGATCATATGAGCAAGAGATACACATGTCATGGGCATAGGAATTATTTAGTGAAACATAAAGCCTGCTTGCTATGGGGAAGAGTACAAGGCCGTATGAGAGAGCCAGTTGCTTTGTAAGTGTCAGGTGATGTGGTGAGTGCCTGGTAGGCACATGGCTATGCTCGATTGCACCTCTCCTTCCACTATTTCTCCAGTGTTATGGCAACTGGGTAGGGAGCCATTGAGAAGCAACAAAGAGCAGTTCTCAATCTGTGGGTTGAGACTCCTTTGGCAACACTCTATCTCCAAAAATATTTTCATCACCATTCGTAACGGTAGCAAAATTACAGGTCACTACAGTATGAAGAAGCACATTAAAGGGTCACAGCATTGGGAAGGTTGAGGACCACTAAACAAAGACATAGAGCTCAGGTGAACATGGAGTTGACCTAGATCAGCCCTTGGAACGCTGAGTAGAAATCAAGAGTGAGGATGCAGAGAGGCAAGAACAATCCTATTGTGTTTTTAACAATAAAGCAGCAAATAAGTAAAGTAGATTGGAATGATTTTACCCTGACAGTAAGAAAAACAACAACAGCAAAACCCTTCTTGTCCTGTGGCCATATTCCTAACCTAAAGAGTTTTATTTTCTCAGTCATTAGTCATTGTTGTCTTGCATTCTTAAGGATTTGGAAGTTTCTCTTAATCCCTCCTAAATCCTGTACATTCCGGAGGTAACCTGCAGAGGCTCAGTGTGCCCTAGAGAAGCTGATTGGAGGACCTTTTTCATCATCCACCACATTTAATTCACTTAATGCCTGCCTGTGTGAGCAGTGGTGCCTGAGTCCATGGGGCAAGTACCTGCTGAGCGTGAATGGAAGTGCAGCCCTCACTTCAGGAAGAGAAGTGAGCGACGCAGGACTTTCTTCTAAGCACATTATCAAGTTAGCTATGTATTAGTGGGAGAAAGTAACTGTGGTTTATCTAGGATATAATCAGACTTAACTGACAAGCTTTTAAGAATTCACCCCTTGATAGGAAAACTACAGTCAAACGAAATCACATCAATAAAACTGTGGTAAGCACAATAAAGCAAAACAGCTAACGCAAAGTAAATCCTTGAAACTGAGCATCTAGACCAGTGCTTGTCAACCTGTGGGTTGTGACCCCTTTGGTGGGGAGGGAGTCTCATATGAGAAATCCTGCATATCAGATACTTACATCATGATTCATAACAATAGAAAAATTGCAGTTGTGAAGTAGCAGTGAAATAATTTTATGGTTTAGGGGTCACAACAACACGAGACACTGTATTAAAGGGTTGCAGCCATTCCACTCCTGGGTATATATCTAAAAGATCCTCCAATATCCCACAAAGACATTTGCTCAACTATGTTCATAGCACCTTTATTCATAATAGGCGGAAACTGGAAACAACCTAGATGTCCCTCAACTGAAGAATGGATAAAGAAAATGTGGTACATCTACACAATGGAATTCTATTCAGCTATTAAAAACAAAGACATCATGAATTTTGCAGACAAATAAATGGAACTTGAAAATATCATCCTGAGTGAGGCAACCCAGTCCCCAAAGGACATGCACAGTAAGTATTCTCTTTTAAGTAGATATTAGCCATAAAATATAGGTACCATGTTACACTCCACAGACTCAAAGAAACCAAACAAGAAGGAAGGCCCAAGCGAGAATGTTTGAATCTCACTTAGAAGGAGGAATAAAGTAGTCATAAGAGGCAGATAGAGACAGGGAACTGGGAGGTAGTATGGGCAGGGGAAGGGGGTTTCAGGATCAGGTGTGGGGAAGAACAGGAGAGATGACTAGATGATCATAAAAATAAATGGAAATCTACAACTGACAGGGGTAAAGTGGGAGCATCTCAAGGACCAGCTAGGCAGACCTGGGATAAAGGAAGTGCCTAAGAATCAATGCGGGTGACTTGAGCTGTGACTCACTACATTGGTGATATGGAACCTGAAGAGACCACTTCCTGTATCCAGGCAGGAACCTCAGTGGAGCCATTGAGATACCAACCCATCCACAAAATTTTCAATCCCAAATTTATCCTGTCTACAAGAAATGCAGGCACAGGAGATGGAGCAGAGACTGAGGGAATGGCCAAACTAGCCCAACTTGAGACCCATCCCATGGGCAAGCACTAATTCCTGACACTATTAATTATACTCTGTTATGCTTGTAGGCAGGAGCATGTTGCCCTCTGAGAGATTCTACTCAGCAGCTGACTCAGACAGATACAGCCACCCACATACCAAACAGTGGATGGATCTTGGAGACTCTTATGGAAGATTAAGAGAAAGGATTGTAGGCCTAAAAGAAGGTAGGGACTCTTGGGGCTCTCATAGTATGAACCACCAACCAAAGAACATACTTCAGCTGGACCTAGGCCGCCCTGCATGTATGTAGCAGATGTGCAGGTGGGTTTTCATGGGGTCCCAAACAACTGGAACAGAGGCTGTCACAAAAGATGTTGCCTGTATGTGGGATATGTTCTTCTATCTGGGCTGCCTTGTTGGCCATCAACTGAGAGGAAGCACCTAGCCTTAAAGAGACTTGAAGAGTTAGGGTGGAAAGATACCCAGAAGGGGCCTGTAGGAGGGATCAGCAAACCCTGACAGGCAGCTCACAGTGGTCCATGCATATGCAACAGTAGCCTCTGTGCCTGCTAACCCCTAATGATGAGACAAATTATTATAGAGCCAGTGACCACAACAACCAATCAGATGATGTCAACTACATGGAGTGAGCAATCACGGACCAAGGGGGCTCGTGGAGGGTATGAAGGCTTGCCTAGTTCCTGCAATAAACAAGTCTGCTTTTGCCACTTACCTGACTCCCAGAGTTTGTGTCACTGACTCAGTGCCTTCTTACTCCTGCCCCCAAGGGTCTTGGTAGGGTTCACAAGTGACAGGGTTCCCATTGGCTCAGAGGAGAAGAGGATGGGGGATGGAGGGATGGGGGAAGGATTGTGGAAGGGGGTGACTGGGAGGGGGACAGTGAGCAGGATGTAAAGTAATAAATTAAAAAAAATAAAACTAAATAATAATAAGAAGGGGCTGCAGCATTAGGAGTGTTGAGAACCACTGTTATAGATCAAAATCATGATGTAGCAGGAGCTGTACGTGTGTGTGTGTGTGAGTATGTGTGTGTGTGTGTGTATATAAGCGTGCATATGTTTGTATCAGAGGTAGGCATGGATGTCTTCCTTAACTGCTTTCCATTTTATTGTTTGAAAAAAGGGTGCCTCCTGAGGTGACCTTTTGGCAAATTTGGGACCCTCGTGTCTCTGTTGTTCAGGTCTGGGACTACAGGCAGGTACATGCTGCCATGCCTGGCCTGTTACTGGTGTACATCTCTTTGTACCCCAAAGAGTCTGGTCATACCATGATATCTCAGGATTTGTATGTACACCTCTGTCATTTCTCTCTGAGCCCCTGTCTTACTCCTGGTTATTCCCATTTGCAGCATGGTTCCCAGACTGACTCCTCATTCATCAAAGGCCATAAACCCACAGTTTCACTGTAGCCTGAAAGGGGAAGCAGATGGTTAATAAAGAAAGCTATGGCTGGTGATTTTTCTTTTCCGTCTTGCTTGGTTCTGAGGCTGAAAAAAAAAATTGCAGCATACTTCAAACTTGAGCAGTGTTGAATTCATCTGTGAGGTTATTATATGCAGCTTTGATGTTACACCAAGACTACCTGGGTCGTTTTGTTCCAATTACTCAGTGAAGAGGAGGAGGACTTCCATGCCACATGAAGCCACCCAACTTTGATGTCTGGTGTGGAGGGAGCCCTCCTTGGTACCAATGTATCAGGAGTAACTCTAGGTAGCAGGGGCTAGTCCAAGTGGCAGGCTTCTAACTTGGGTGCTCTGTCCACTCGCAGTGATCTAGCTATCTTGGTGCTGCAAAGCATAAGAGGCGAGAGGCCGTCAGTGTGGGCCTATCGAGCACGTTTCCCATTGCATCACAGAGGATTTGGAAATAACCTCATTTTCCTCAATTAGGAAGATGGAGATTGTAATGGCTGTACTTTGCTCTCTTCAGCCGTCTTTCATCTCTGCATCGCAAAGTGCTCTGAAAGCATGATTAACGGAGCTTCCCAACTCCCCAGCCGGACAGGCGCCCTGCTGCTTGCTTTGGCTGAGGCTAAATGGTTGAGGCCTGCTCTCAGGTGAACTCAGAGTGATGGAGGAGTCTGCTGACCCCGAATGGCCAGGACGGATGCTGGGAACCTCACAGGAAGGGGTGGGGAAGGAATGCCAGCCTAGGCTAGGGGAGATTGCTGGTCTGGGAGACGAGACTCTTGAAGACAGCCCTGGATGCTCCACTGCTATATTGTAACTGCATGGGCCTGTTACTAATGCAGGTTTCCAAGCCCATCCAGGTTTCAGACTTAGTGTGTAAAAACCAGGAAGTGGGTTTTGTGGTCTCATGCCTCCTTCAACTCTGCCATTCTGAGGAGGTATGTGGCATCGTTATGGGATCCTTAGACCTTGTGGTATATTGTTTGGATGACATCGCTTCTCCGAGCCAGTTCTCCTCAGTTGTTGTGGGATATCTATGCCATTGTTGCCCATAGGTTTCCCCTTCTTCATGTCCTCCATGCTGCCTTGTTGGTACTACTGCATAGACCTCTACCACACTGAACAGCAGGTGGTGTTCCAGGACCAGCTGGCTGCTCCTAGTATCACCCCATCTCCTCATTCTCTTCCACCCTTCCTCTCAGTGTAAATGCTAGTTTGCTCTACTGTTTTGCCATGGGACTGCTGGCCATTATTCATTCAGACCAGATCTTTCTTCTGAGATCCTTCTACTCTCCTACCAAGTCTGGGGTTATGTGTTGAAACATTAATTTCTCAGCCTATCCTATTTAGACTATGAGCACCCGGGTTAGATTCCTGAGCTAGTCACTCCTGTTCTTTGATCCATCCATCTGCCTGATGTAATTCTTCCATGTGTTGTTCTTGGCATGTGATGGGCTGAGAAGTTAACTCACAAGAGTAAATTGTAGGTCTAGGGTTGAGGAGGTAGCACAGTTGATAAAGTCAATTGCCTGTGTGTTGACCCGAGTTCAATATGCAGAACCTATGTTTGATGAGAAGAAGAAGGAGAAGAAGAAGGAGGAGGAGGAGGAGGAGGAGGAGGAGGAGGAGGAGGAGGAGGAGGAGGAGAAGCAAGATATGATATGGCAGCACTTACCTATAATCCTAGAATTAGAAAGGCAAAGACAGGTGAATCTCTGGGATTCTCTAGCTATTTGACCTAGCCTGCCCAGCAAGTTCAGACCAATGAGAGATCCTGCATCAAAAGAAATAGATGCTGCCTGGGGAATGGCACCTAAGGTTGTTCTCTGGGCTCCATCCACATACATCTACACACACACACACACACACACACACACACACACACACACACACATCACACACAACACACACAACACACACACACAACACACACACACACACACACACACACACACACACACACACACACACAACCCAAAAGTCTAACTAGAGTCCTGCTGTTGTTGCTTGCTGGTTAGTACCATGTCTCTGACGTTTCTGAGTGGTCCAGACCTCTAACCTCAGATTCAGTGTCTTTTCAAGACCTCTCTTTAGGGTGGTTCTGAGTGGTTGCGATTGGAGTTGGGTTCAGGATGGGTCAGGGATAATGTAGTTGGAGAAATAAACAAGTTCTAGAGGATAAGTCTTCAGAAGGAGGCAGAGGGTGTCAGAAGATCCATTCCTGTCCTTCTGAAGAGGAATTTTAAAATCATGGGAGGCCTATCCTTTATGGCTGCTTAGTGGATGCTTCGAAATGTTGCAGTTTGAAAACAAAATCGCAATAGAACACAACAAGGGTGTTTGTTCTCCCAGTATTTGAGACCCCCCCAAGGGATACACAGATGAGAAACCTGACAAGGCCAAATTATGCCTTGGCTCCCTGATTGGAAAACTCATTTTTACTCTTGACATCTCAACATATCTTCCTCCCTTTCCTGTGGAAAGAACATGGCCCGGGAGGAGCACTCACCTGGGCCCTCACCTGTCATGTGTGAAGGCTGCCCCTTGCTCCCCCAACTCTTAGGCAGTCCTGACCAGCCACATAAAAAGATCCTCAAGAGGTGGGACAGCTGCGTTTTGTTGTGGAGGTTTTCAAGTGTAAAAAGCACAATAAAACTTAATTCTATCCCTTTTCTGGAACAAACAGAAAGAAACCTGCTGAAGTGGAAAATTCAGAATGAGAACTCTGGGACAGCCATTAAGTCTGAGTTTTTAAAACTGCAAAGAATGCTTTTGAGTATTTCTTATGTGTGGGTGGGGGCGGGGCTCCCATTGTAGAGCTCGTCAATGCAATACCATCTTCTGTGCTCTCACGGGCCCCATGTGAATTCCCGTGTTGGGCCTCATTGTCCATCCTTCCTTGTCCTTACTCTCCTCACTTCAAGTGCCCCTGGGTTCTTGTCATGCCACATTACCTCAAACTTAACCCTTCATTGTCCACAAACTGCTGTCTTCACTCCTGGGGCACCCTACCCATCCTACCACTTTTTTCAGTGTCCTGGCCACTTGGTTACCCTTTGTTGCCATTAATCTTGGCACAAAGATCCCCAGAGCTATCATGGATGGGGAAAAAGCTTCTCAACATAATAACTACTAAGTTTTGCCCACATAGCCAGCTATAAATTTTCCTTTGAGCTGTTTTGACATCGGGACATTCTCTATAGTCCAGTCTGGCCTCAGCCTCTTCATAATCCTCCTGCCTCAGTGTCCCTAAATGCTTGTTTACCTGTGCCACACTATATCCTACTTCTTTCATTAGTTTGTAGAGATTCAGTGCTTGTCTTGTCTGACCATTTGGTCAATGGCTGAGTTCTTGTTGGCATGATTCCTTGTGGCTGCACACATGTGACCTGCCCTGTATGAGCGTCCCAGCAAGGTAAGCTGAGTAAGTGTGGACAGAAGGGGTTCACAGAGGTCTATGGAGAACTTCTTGTGGAAAGAAGTTTGAGAGACAGTACTGTCAAATCTACTGGTAGCACAAGCAAAGGTTGTTAAATTAAATGCCAAAGGGAATTAAATGCCCTGGCCAACAGGATGGAAGGACCCATTGTAATGGGCTTTTAAAAGAAAATCCTGAATTGACAGAGGGAGAATACAATTTCTTTGTGCCTGTCTCTTTAGAATACTGTTTTCCGATTTATTTTGTGTTTCCTGGTCTATATCAGGGCATAGTCCATTCTTTCGTCAATACCCTGGGATGCTCATTTACTCTCCGTGAGCCTCAAATTGTCCTTAGAAGTAACCAGCTAGACTCCAAACATGTGTGTTCTCGATTTTTTTTCATTTTTTTCTTGGTTATTTTATTTATTTACATTTCGGATGCCATCCCCTTTCCCCATTTCTCCTCCCTAGATGTGAGTTCTTTTCCATTCACAAAGCCATCACTGAGAAAAAAGTATCTGTCAAGGAAAGGACAGCAATCACCAGTGCCCTGCATTTAGACAGGGTCCAAGGATAAGCTGTGGACAATAGAAATGTGGGTAGGTAAGCATTGTGCTTGAGCCAGGAGAGTTAAAAATCCTTGTCTGCTAACTGTTTGGAGAAACCATTGAGGACTTCAGAGTGGAGAGCCACAAGAGGGAAGGAACCTGGGTCCCAGCATGAGCACAGGAGATCATCTTAAAATCATGACAAAATAAGCCAAAATCATGTGGGTGAAGGGCCCACTGAGGGGAATATATGCCTAAGCTGTCATAGTAAGTTGAGATTATGTTACTACAGAGAGTGCATATCGCTTTAGGTGACCTAAAGCCTTTTGTGGAGTTACCTAAGCATAGGATATTTCATTCATTCATTCATTCATTCATTCATTCATTCATTCATAATTTTTCTTCTCCCATCCCTACCCCCACCATGCTGGTGGCTTGGAAGCTGCTACTTTTGAGTAAGAATTTTTTTTTAAAAGGGCTGATATGAATGAAGATACCAAACAGAATAAGGAGGTGGGTGGGTGAGGGGAGCTAGTGAAGGAATTTCTTCTCCTGGCTCTGATGATTTTTTTTTTGTGTGTGATTTCTGGGTCTCTAGAATTATGAAAGTAATGGAGTCATGAATATAATTACCTCTATTCTGTAATTACCCAGCAAATACCATATGAATACATCGGGGGTTTGAGTCAGCAGATCTGGCAGCTGCGGAGTTTGATTATGATGATTTAGCTGTTGGGAAATGCCAGGGATTAATTTTAGTCATCAGTGTAGGAACAACAAGGAGAAATGGCCCCCAAATTAGGAAAGGCAGGATATGGGGAGAACACTTAATGCCCAGGAGGTCAGTTTGACAAAGCAGCAGTCCAGTCTGGAAGTGGCTCACCCTTGAGATATAAAGGAACAGTTAGAAAGAAGCAAAGGCTCATTTGCACATGCTGTTTATTCCCCAGGAATCTGTTCTGCAAGGGTCCTACAGTGAGACCCCTGGCAGGATGATGCCTGTGTTTGGGCTCTTTGGTATTGGCAGTGACTGTTGTGCAGTAGAGTGTACTAGACTCAACTGTTCCCACTTTACAGATGGGACTACTAGGCCTATCAAGTGGCACAGGCAGGATATTTTCTCTGTGCTTGTCACATTTAGTATTGGCCATGTCTCCATCATGTATTCCCAGAGGAAAAGACGATTTCTTTTATGACTTGTTTTTCAAATGGTTTTCAGAACACTTTTTACAAAAACAATGTCGAAAGCCAATGCTGCTGTCCCTGGGATGAGGTGGAAAAGCTGCCAGAGAACTCGGGGTCTTTTCAAAGAGCCAAGGAGCCCTGTAACCCTTACTTTATGATCTCCTTCACTTATTACATGCCCTTACCCTTGCTATGGGGTCATGCTCCTCCATCCCAGGAGCAGTAATAACTTGGGTTGGATCTGGACCCAAGCTGACCTTTCTATTAGTCTGAATTGTCCCTTTCTTCCTTTACAGTGGACTTTAGTGTTCACAATCTACTTATCTGGGTATTCCCCAGAAGGAGAGCTGAGGAAATTCCCAGACTTGTGAAGAGCCCAGGAAGTCACTCAGAGAGCTTTAGGAGTCAGCTTTTTTGGGTGGGTTGTTACCAGGTTGTGATGGAGTTTTGGTGATGCAGCTATATTTTAACCATACATGCTCCTGTAGGCATTCCCTCACCTGTACTTCTGTAAGTAGTCCCTAAACTCATTGGTTTGCCAAGCTAGACTTTGGTGTCATTGTCTCTTTGGTCTGCCATTCCCTGTCTGGTGAGAATAGACACTTGTTCATGTCACCCCAGAAATCATTGTATAGCACACTTGACAACCTAATTTTTCCTCGGGCAAAGAAAGGCAGCCAGGGACTGCTGGAGATTTGGGGCTGGGCTGAGACATAGGGAACATTATGTCCTATGGCAGAGAGGACAAAGCTAATAGTAGGTTTAATATAGACTGGTCCTTTTGCCTGCATCAGGGTTGAAGGCTTCTGAGGAAATCTCTTGCCTTTATTAAGCAAGATTTTTCTATTTACGAAAGGCTGCTAGCTTAGTTTTTCCAGGAGTAAGGTCTCCTCTCATTTCTTCAGAGATGTAGGGCTGGTGATCATAGGAGTATGGGCAAGCTAGAACCCAAGGTAGATGGAAAGAATTTTAAAATGATTATGTGAGATGGTAAAGGGGTACAAGGTAGGGTTTGAACTCATCTTCTATTTAAACTCTGAAATAGGAATACACTAAGGAATAAATGAGCTAATATATACAAATACTTAAAACACTCAATAACTGCTTATCCGTCTCATTGTCATACTTCAATCAGGAGTGCATCTGAACTCATTTAAAGTTTCCTAAGATAAAAGTAACTTGACAGTACAGGCTCCTCATCTCTCACTAATTTTCAATGTTGGAGACATCTTTTGGTAAAGGTAATCTTCTTGAGGTTCAAGCTAAACTGCACAGATGTCTACCCAGTAGAGAGGTCAGTGGTTGATGGTGGAAGGGTTCACATTTGCTGGCCCGTTGGTTCCATTCAGTGACGTAGGGAGAGGACATAATCAGACGCTGGAGTTGAGGCTCCTAGAGCCATGCTCTGCTGTCTCCCAGTCATCAACAAACTCATTCATTCATTCACTTATTCACTGAGTCACTGCTGTTATATCCTGGGCACCAAGCAACTAAGCAAGATAGGCATTGTTCCTTCCTTTGGAGATTTTTCAGTGTGGTGTCTGAGAATGATCCCAATCATGTGGAGAAATGTACTCAAAAAACTTGGTTTTAGTGGGTGAGGTTCTCAGGGTCTGTGCTCAGTGAGGGAGGAACCGAGGAAGGTCATGCTGAAGCTTAAGCATAAGCAGGACGCTCCTCAGTGGAAGCATGTGGGAGAAAGTGTCTTTGAACAAATAAGGTTTTTGGATTGTATGAAATTGGGATTTGCAATATGGTAATGCTTGCAACATCTGTGACTTTGTCACCAATAGAACGGTTGTTTCTGTATCACATTCAATAGAATTATGACAGTAGATCCATTGTTGAATTTTTGTTAGCAAATATGTTAACAAAGAAGTCCATATATTTTTACTACACCACAAATATATATTTAAAATAGCACTTAGGTTTTAGAGTGGTTTTAGGTACAAGGGGACACTGAGCAGAAAGTCCAGAATGTTCTCCTATGTCCTCTGCTTGTATAGGTTCTTAACTGAATATCACAAATGGAATAGTATTTTGCTATCTTTGTTTTCCTTTGTAATCTCACTGATGTTGTACATTAAAAACATCATGAGGAGTACTGAGCATGGTGGTACCAACCTGTAGTCCTAGGAATGATGGAGGCAGGCGTAATAATCTCGCAGGTAAGCCTGGGCTACATGAAACCCTGACTCAAGGGCAAATATACAGGGCCTCAGAGATGGCTCAAAGGGAAAAGCATGTGCTATATAAGACAGATCCTGGTTCTGGAACTGTAGAACCCATGTACAAGCCTGATGCTGAATGTGTAATGCCAGTATATGTGTCTGTAATCCCAGCATTCTGCAGGGGGTTGGGGAAGTGGGAGGCAGGGACGGGAGAATCTTTAGATTCTGGCTTATATCCCAGCTAGCATGGTGTGAACAACATAAGCAAGAGACCCTGTCTCAAACAGGGAGGAAGGTGAAGACCGCTACACTAGATCATTCTCTGACCTTCTTTGTGAGTGACATGGCACACGAATGCCCATGCTTAACACATGAACATAAATATGCAGCCATGTACTAACAGAGATAAATGGGGAAAAAGAATTAAAAAAAAAGAAACAAGAAAAAATAACAACCACAAAAACCACAAACCTCAAAACCTAACCATGATGAACAGAGTGCCAGGTCACAAAATTTGACCATGGCACAAATAAGGTTATGAAACTACATGCTCTAGTAAGAAAAGCCTTCAGAAGCTGAGGAACTGGGAAGGGAGGAGGGTGTTGCTCCAGTATAGGAGAGGCAAGATGAGACTGGAGAAGGTGAGGGTCACTAAGAGGAACTGAGTTCAGGCTATAGGTAGTACAGTGGTGTTTAAAGCAAAAACTGATTACCCATTCAATTGACACTAGAACAATATCGAAAGACCAGCCTCTTCATTGTTCTGTATGAGAAAGGAATGAAGGAGCAGGTTAGAAATAAAGCAGGGATGCCTACAGTGACACTTAGACTACAGTGACAGCAATAAAAGCGTAGAAGTGGAGGATGGAATGCTAGCATATCTTGGAGGTGAAATGGAAGCCTGTGGTAATGAATTCCAGGTGGGAGGCATCAGGAAGAGAAGTGTCAAGGATGATCCTGCGTTTGTTACTTAAGCAGCAGCAGATGATGGTGCCATTGTGTGTGATAAAGAAGAAGGAGGAGGGGCTAGGGGAAGGGGAGTGTTCACTTTTAGAAGTGTCAATTGAGATCCTGCGAGGCATCCAAATGAATGTGTCAAGGAAGCGATTGGATAAATGAGCCTGCAGCTTACATGAGATCTGGATGGGAGATAGGCATTTGGAGATGCCAATGTATAGATGACACAAAGCCAGGGAGATGAATGAGCCTGCCTTAGGCAAGAGTGAGACGAGAAACGGAGAGCAAATGGCTCGATGGAACTTAACAATTTAGAAGTAGTACAATAATACTGTGTAACTCAAGTAATAAATGATAATTCAAACAGCTAACCATCACTGGAGACTTATTTTTGTGGTAGGCAGCCTCTAAATTATACTGTATGCTTACTCCTTGAGTTTTATGACAGTTACGTGAAGGAAGCTAATGGTGAGAGATGGAATATTTTGCTTTGTCACAGTTAATAGGCGCTGGTGCTAGGGGTATGATCCACCAGTCTTGAAAGCTTCCTCTCCCCTTTGGGAAGCCAGGAACACCATAGCCTGAGTGATTTGGTGGGAGGCAGACTCTGTGTTTAACATCAAAGGAGCTAAGAGAAAACTTCTAATATGGAAGGGGTGTCAACATGGTCAGACGTATCACAGAGATTAAAGGTGACATTAAAGAAACAGACATTCAGTGGAGATATGGGAAGGTATCAGCAGACACTAACTGGAATGCATGGCTTTGAAAGAAGGCAAGCTGAGACACAGAGATGGTCCCCAGCTGATCCACAGAATAGCATACTTACTATCCAGGGTATGTAGAAAGTTTGGGGCAAGTTTATTTAAAGTGCCTATCACTTTGCTTAGTGTATGATAGAAGTATAATACATGTCAACAGTTCTAATTCATGTCTAGATTGATCTTGTGGCAACAAAGCCCTGGATGCTGGTGGTGCATGAGTGTGAATTTACTGGCTCAGTATCTGGTCTGCTAGCTTTTTTATGTGCAGGCATAATGTCAATGGGCGAATACAGAATACATATGGCAAGTACTGTACCTTCTGGGTGAGTGGGTACAGAATGGAAGGTATGCATAGTATAAGGTGGGAAGGCAGGCTTTCTGTGACCTGAAAAAGTAGCTGAGGAGGCTAGAAAGGAGGGTGTGGAGGAGAGATCTTAGGGCTTTCATAGGGCTTTCATTTGACTAGAAAAGAGATGGAGTCTCTTATTGCTGTTTTTGTTTGTGCAGAAAGAACAAGGGAGACTGATGTGTCTTGGGTTGGTAGATTTTAGCCAAAGGTCCCCTTTCTCGCCACACTTAGGTGTGCCTCCCTCCACAAGGGCTGAGCAGAACATGTCTCTTTACCCCTCTTTACCACTGCAACTGATCCTGAAGGATGGTGGGAAGGAGCAAGGGACCTTGATGTGATCAAAGGCAGCCTGGGGAGGCTCCTATAGAAGAGACCTTGTGCTCAGAGTTAGAAAACAGGGCCAGCATTGGGGGCAGTTTTCCAAATTCCCGAGTGCTCCTAAAACCCTTCCCAAGAGAGCAGCTGACTAGGGTGCCACCCTTGTCCTAGGATACTTCTTCATTCTGCTACTGGAGAAAGGCCAACTCAACATGTTGAGTCATAGATTTCTGCCTTTGAAGAAGCCATTGCCTGTTTCTTTGCCCCTGGAGTTGTGTAGTGTTGGTGACTTGAGAGAAGATGTGTACCTTTATATCGTCCTCATATATATCCTTCTCTAGGGTTAAAGGTCTCTGGTGTAGTTTTGCTGAGACCCTTGACCTGTGTCCTGGTTAAAGTCCTAAGGAATAATGGAACAGAATTAGGCATGCTGCAGTGGGCTGGAAGACATCTGTAAGTGCCCACTGGCACTGGGTTGGACCACCTGATGCATGGATAACCAGATTTGACTGCAAAATCCAGTCATCTATGGTGCTCTGTGGCTGTCTGAGTCATTTGGAACCTGCCCGAGTTTTTCTGATATTAGTACATTGCTCTTCAGTAAGTATCCCTTTTCACACAATTTATATAAAGCCTTCTGCAAACATGTAGAGTGCCCTTGCTAATTTCTGCAATCACTGAGTACTGTGCATAGGTTCTGGAAGAGGTAAAATGAGGTAATCCTGAAGCCAGCTATGCAAAAATGTGCAGGTAGCAAGTGCATTAGTCAGTACTCTCCCAAGGGACAGAGTTGATAGAACGAATATATATTACAAAAGGGACCTTTTAGACTGACTCACAGGATACCAGCTAGTCAGTCTGACATAGAGGATGAGAATCCAGTAGTACTCAGTCCATCCTGCTGGATATCTTGGCACTTCCAGTCTGGCACTGAAGCCAGGGGCTTGTTAGAGGGCCACTGCTCTTATGTCCATGTTTTACAGAGGCTGAAAAGTCTGCATTCCAACATTGGGGAAAGGTGAACGATGACCATCAGCAGAGAAGACACACTTGTAGACAGCCAGGAGTGAAAGCTTATGGGCTAAAATCATCCCCTGCTTTTCCCTCAGGCTTCGTTATATCTGGGCTGCAGCCAGAGGTACTGCCTGCCCTAGGGAATGGTCGTCCTTAGTCCTGACTCAGGCAGTCTTTCCAAGGAACACTGTCAAGGACCCACCCAGCAGTGTGTCTCTTAGACGATTCCAAGTCCAGTCAAGCTGACAACCAAGATCATGGTGTCTTCTGTCTTCTGCCTAGGGCTGTAGGCAGTTCACTCTCTACTTTGAGCTCCAGATCCTGCTTCCCACCTAATCCCAGCTGTCATTGAAACTCTGGGGTGAGTTGCACATCTGCTAGTAATCCTTTAGTAATTTTTCTTTTTGTACGATCCATTTATTATTATAACTGAGACAAAACTCCCACCATGTGAAATGTATTAGTCAGGGCTCGACCATTAAAAATAGATTAGTGATGTTTAGAACATTCACAATGTTATATAACTACTACTTTTTGCCCTGTTCAATAATAAATATTGTTATCATCCTTAAAAATAAACATTTAGCATATACTCTCTACTATACCATTCTTTAAGCTCCTAGCAACAAAAGTAATGCCCCACCTGTTTCTGTGAACTTACCTAGTCTTTATATTGACACAATCGAGACACACATTTTTGTGTTTCATGTGCTTCATTTAGAGAAATAGGGAGTATTTGAGCTTCTTATTGGATCACATAATGACTGTATTTCTTTTATTGGCTAAATAATATCCCGTTATATGGCTATACCACAATATATTCATTCATTCATTCATTCATTCATTCATTCATTCATTCTTCTGTGAATGGACATCGAGTGAGTTTTACCTTCTGGTTATTGTGCTGCTCTGAAAGCTTATGCACCTTCTCTCCCTTTCTGCCCCACACCCCTTTGGGCAAGTGCATTCTGAAGAGTGGAAACACTGATTCACATGGTCAATCTATGTTTAGTTTTCTAGGAACATGTGTCTTACACAGTGACTATGACATTTTGCCTTTCTCAACAGAAAGCCTTGCTTATTTTGTTTCATGCTTACTCTTTTGCAAGAAAATGATTAAATCATATATGTATAAATATATACATATAAGTGTATATGTAAATTATATATATACATATATATGTACACATACACACACATACATATATATATCAGTCAGATACACTGTGAGTTTCCTGTACATTTTTATTCAGTCTTAAACCTTACAGCCTCTAATATACTATCTTATTATTCGTTCATTTATTCATAGTCTCACTGAGTTGTCAACAGCACATTTTTATAACTAATAATTCTAGCTCTGGAGTAAAATACTTGCATCCAAGTCCTAGATCTGTACATTTGCTGGCATATGGGCTATTCTGAGAAGCAGGTTGAGAAGGAATCTAGACTAGTTTGGCCTCACCCTGACCCTCTGTGTCAGTGGTTCACAACCTTCCTTCCCTCATGTTGGGGTGACCCCCAATCATAATACTATTCCATTGCTACTTCATAGCTGGAATTTTGCTACTGTTGTATATCCTGATGTAAATATCTGATATTCAGGATATCTGATATGGGACGCCTGTGAAAGGGTTGTTGAAACCCCAAAGAGGTTGTAACCTGAACGCCTGATCATTAATACATACTCTATTCCTCTTTTGATTCCCATTTTCCTTTAAACATCCATTTCTGCCTTCTGTACTCCCATGAGTCTGACTTACTTCACATAGCATTCATTTCCCCATACATGTCATAATTTCACTCTTTGTTTTTGTTGAATGAAAATTCCCTTGCACGTGTGTACCGCAGTTACTTTATCTCTTCAGCTGTTGATGGGCATCTCATCTGGTTCCTTATCTTGGTTATTGTAAAGAATGCTGCAATAAACATCAACGTGCAAGTATTTCTGTGTTATGTTGTCTTAGACCCCTCCAGGAACATATTCATTAGTCATATAGATGGTCACATGGTAGCTTTACTTTTAGGTTTTTGAGGAATTCCCGTATTAGTTTTCAAAGTAGTTGTCTGTGACCCTTTAAGACAGTTCCTCATGCTGTGGTGACCCCCCTCCCAACTGTAATATTATTTCATTGCTACGTCATAACTGTAATTTTATGGTTGCTAGAGGGGTTTGAGGCAGATAGATATCAAGGAAGTCTTGCAACCCATACCCCTACTTGCATAGCACTACACTGATCCCTGTCCAAATAAAGTTCCTGATCAGCCCCCTAGGTACTCCCCATCTGGAGGTCAACATCTGCTGGAATTAGAGACAGTGAGATTATCCAACCTGAGCTGGTTTTAAGTACAAGTGCTATAAGCTGTAAGCCTGAATGAACATTTAGAGAAAACCTCTATTTACCTTCTTGGGCTTATGTGTGGTTGGAGTTGCATATAATTAAAATCAAACACATCATAGAAAAAGATTGGTGCTATGAGGAAAGGCTTATCTAACCTAGGTGGGTCAATCCTAACATAAAACCACCTACATCCACTACTACCAACCATGAAGGGAAGCCCTAGCAATCAGGTGCTCTGGAGTGGCACTGTCACCCAGGGCCTATGTCCCCTGCAATGTGTCTGCTCGGCACTTCCATTTGCTTTTTTAAAAAACCCTTTATAACTTTGTTATTTGTATATACTTCTCAAATACTTCTTTAATTCAACAAGACACCAAGAACTCCAACCAGCTGTTGCGATTCCCAGGTCTACTAGGCTATAGTGGAGAATGTGTCTGTTTATCCAGAAGTCTTTTTACCTTAGTCAGGGGGTGAAGAGGTGTGAAGTTTTGAGCCCTCAGACAGCAAGACTGCCATATGCCGCTCTCTGGACACTTGAGAGATCAAGAGCTCTTGGTCTTACTGGGGCCAGCAACCATTTCTGTGTTTACTGCGGCTTCCCCAGTTGGGAGAGGTGCAGCTGTCCTCCACCCTTATGGCAAGTGTAGAATTCCTCCCCTGTGTCTAATTCAGAGTACGGTGAATGAAGCGAGATCCCAGGATGCGGAGTTGGTGGGTGCGGCTGAAGAACAGAAGGTCTGGCCTTGGTGAGACAACTCCACTTTATTAATTTGTTTCTCTTGGCCTTGGCCACTTAATCGGAAAGGATGAGTGGATCAAAGATCTTGTCCAAGCCCCAGCAGCTTCTACAACTGTATAAATAGTTATGCCAAGATATTTTTAAATGAATACTTCTCAGATGACTAAGTTTAAAACTCTATCAACAAAGGGAAGATCTTGGATACTTGCTGTATTCTGGGTGGTTCCCTCCCTCTTAGCCAGTGCTCATTTGGATGTGTACTAAATGCCTCAGATGTCAGAGTTTTCACTTCTTCACACCCTGGTTTTACCATGACCAACTCCCCCGTTGGGACTTTAGAAGCCTCCAAATTTCCTAGGGTGGAGAAGAGACAAGTATGTAGTGGTGACCATGAAATGTTTTCCCAGAAACACAACTAGGGGTACTTTTCTGCTATTTGTACTTGTAGAAAGAGGACAAGACAAGTTCTTCTTAGACAACATATGATATCCAAAGTCTCATAAGGCTACTTAGGAATCTACGACCTATAGGGAAGAACTGGTCCATTGGACACTTTCTGGGACCCCTACATGTAGAAGGGAAGCTAAAAAGCTCTGAGATGAAATTATTGCTCTGTCCTTTCCTCCCTCCTTCCCTTTCTTGCTCCTTCTTTCTTTCTCCCTTTGTGGGTGTTCTGAAACTCTCTCACTATGTAGCCAAGGCTGGCCTCAAACTCATGATTCTCTCCCTCAGCACCATTATACCTGGCTTTTGAAAAGAATATTTTTAGTACCTGAACTAATATTATACTACAAGAAGAAAACGCCTTGCCATATGGGTAATAATAATAATAATAATAATAATAATAATAATAAAGTCTTTCTTGCTTCTGTGGTGGGAGCAAGGAGGAGTGGAAAGGGTAGTAGTCACTTACAGAGGACAATGGGCAAACTGGGTGTTTGGGAAGCTATGGGTAGTTTGCTTGTGTTAGGTGAAGGGCTTGGTTCTGAGTTGTTCACCAGAAGCCCAAGAAAAGCCTTTAGGAGCAAATAAGATATTGAAACCATGTGTTTCGAGGAGCTGGTGTTGGGGAGCGTGGACAAGTAGCAGGTGGAGACACACCAGGCTTCACTGACAGTAAGCTTTCTCCACTTGTTGCTCTCAGGCTCCTGTTTGCATAGTAGCCTCAGGCTCTTCACTCAGGAAATTGTCACTTCAAGTCAAGAACTAGGAGAACGACAAATTCTCAGGAGAAATCTGTGACTTTTCCTAAGTGTTGTTGGCAGAGTGGGAGGAAGGGAACTTGACAGGTGACATTTGGGGCTTTGGGACAAATAGCTTAGTTTTCATACCGCTACAGGGCATTGAGAGGTCCTGTGATGCTTAATTGCACCCTACATAGTTTTATGGAAGGTGCTGAGGTCATCCACAGCCTGTTGGCGACAGATGTGTCTCCAGCAATGCTTGATGATGTTTGCTATTTATTTCTGAAGAGGACTTGAGGCAGGCTATGTCGGAAAAGAGATGTCCTTTAAATGGAATCATTACAAAGGCAATTAGGGGCCAGGTGGAAAATACACAAGTAATCTCAGGTGAGGATGGCTCTTCCAAGTAAGTATGGAAGGAGAGCTCTGAGCCTCCTGGCTGCCAGAGAAAGGGATGGCTTTTATACCATGCTGCAAAGGAGCTTAGCACGCCCGGCGAAGCCAGCACTCAGGCAACTGGGCAAGCAGTACATGATGCACCCAAATGAAATAACTGCAGCGCTTTTGCAAGCACTGAGACAGGCTGTATACAGCCTGTCTGCTCTTTTAGAGAGTCCCATTTTCTTTGGCAGACATAAACAGATGTGTCTCAGAAACTGATAGAGGGTGACGAATTTAAGGTTTGCTTGTAGCATATTTTAGGAAGTAGAAGAGTGCTTTGCTGTTTAAGCCTCCCTCTCTTAGCCCACCCTCTATCTCAGCTAAAGAGGGGCTGGAGCAGGGATTCCAGCCCTTCCTGCATTCCTGGCTCCCTAAGGATGCCCAGTGACATCCTGTTTTGAGGCCCCCCCAACCACCACTTAGTCTAGGAAGACTTCTGATGAACCTACTTGTTGCCCAAAGTCAAAAAGGACTTTGGGATGCTCTAGAAGCCTTCTCTCCTTTTCAAAGCAAGCTGAAGAAAGTTGCTGAGGGGAAATTCTGAGCAGCAACCTGTTGAAAGGAGTAAAATGAGGACTTAGCTGGGGGATGATCAGGTCTTGTTTGCGGCTGCCTCATTGGAAACACACATCTGCTGTCTGGATTGTGGCAGACATAGAAAACCATCCTTCAAGCAGCTAAGATTCTGACTCTGCATACATTTGTGAGCTGTTCAAGCATTGGTGGGGTGGTTATGGCTGTGAATCCTGCCCTTTCCACAGCATGTTCCAGCAGCTGCCACTGCAAAATGCTGTGGTGCTGCAGGCCCAAAGACACTAGCAGGTGAGACCCAAAGCACCATCAAAGCACCGCAGAAACATTGTTGCAAGGGTGTGTTTAATTTACGGAAGGGAAAAGATTGCAAATAAGGACATGAGGATCTCAAGAGTATCAGTCCTGCGCCCCCTTTTGTTCATCATCAGTGGCTTGTGACTTTGGGAAAGAAGTTGAAAGGGCTGGACACCATCTAACCAGGTGCATCAGAGATAGAACCTCCACCGAGAGGCTCAGTGGAGCCTATAGGCTCATCCAGAGGAGTGATGGGGTTGGAACGTTAGGCGTGTGGTTCTGGGAATAGAACCTAGAGCCTCCTGCATGCAAGGGATGCACTCTATCATCTGAGTCATGCCCATAGCCCCAAGGCTGTATCTTTTAAAGGATAGCATTTGGAAAAGAGACTTTGAGAGAATAATTTTTTTTCATTTTAGGGAAACCAAGATATATAGATGCCTAAATGAAAGAAAAGGCAAATATCTCCGTGGGCATTAACATAGACTTTCATTCTCCTCCAGGGGACATCCAGATTTTCTATATGAATTTGTTAAGAATGGAATTTAGAATTCCAACCTAGAATTTATAGAGCAGGTGTGATGTCTGGGAAGGGCTGGTTCCTCTGGATGTCTGTGAGGGGAGAAACCATTCAAAGCCTTTCTTCTTGGCCTGCAAGGGGCTGTTTCTTCCCTCTTCTCACAACTGTCTTTCTCTGATACATACATTTGTTTCTATGGCCAGGTTTTCTTTTAAAAATAAGGACAGAGATCATGTTGGATTAAGTCAATCTAAAGACCTCATTGTAGCCTGATAACATCTATAAACATCTTAATATGAATTTATATTCTAAAGTACTGGGGTCAGGAATTCAAAAATTTATTTGGGGATGAGGAACAAAATTCAACCCATAACATTAGCTAAAAACCAAAGCACCATCCTTGTTATCCAGAGACATTGGATCCTTCCAGAGACTGACCACCTCACTCTGGCTGAGTATTGGGTTTATGTGTTTCAAGTAGTGGTAAGGGTAACTTAATTTGGAGGACCATCCAGATCTTTATCCATTTTTCAGAGTCTGGATGTTCCATTGGTTTTGCTAGGTAACTGGCTGATAATTGGAGAAACATTCCAAATGTAGGACTCAGATGCAGGTACAGAGACTTTTGTGTAGAGATATTTATGCTTATAGTATTCCTTGGGTTGTACCACCTGGCTTGCAGGAATGAACAACCACTTTCCACTGTCCCAGAAGAGACTTCGATTTCTCCTACCTTCTTCTGCTTGCAATCCCACTGTTTGGAGAAATGGCCCTCTTTTAGCTACAGTGCAATATTTTTAAGGTCCTAAAAGCCCATAAAACAATAATTTTGGGTGAGATAGCCAAGAAATTCAGTGAGTCTTAGAACTATTTATGGTATTTCCTAAAAACAAACCAATTTTTTTTTTACCTTTTATGGGAATATATATTTTCTACTGGGAAAGTTTGCCCTTTTTTCTTCTTCTTTCTTCTTCCTCTACTCTAATTCTTAGAACAGTCTGGCAGAAATTATACCCAGTTGAATCCTTTGTGTGTGTCTGCCTTCTGACTTACTCCCAGTAGTCTTTGCAGGATGGCTTTGTTTTGTTAAATGGTAGAGTTTAAATGTTGATCCGTTTCAGCAGAACACTGAATCTATCCATCAGCATATAATTGCATTAATATTAATTCTCATTTCAATGAGAAAGGCACTTCGTAATCACTTGTTATTTAACCCTGACTGCAACCTTTCCAAGAGAGAAGAGGATGCGTTGACAGGTTCTGAGATGAGCAATTTTGATGTCTCCCTGTTCAGGGTCACTGTGTGGGGAGAATGGTATGCGTCTCTGTCTAACCTGGTACAGTGCAGGCATCCTGAGATTTTTATACAAGAAAGGAGGGTGAGTGCCTCTTGCTGGATTCAGTAATCCAGACTTCTGCATAGGAGAGTTGAGAGCTGTGGATGTTTGTCAAATACAACTAGGAGATTCTTTCCAAATCTCCAAATAGATGTTCCCATGGGTCATTCTTCATTGTGATGCTCCTCCCAAGGCAGCTGATATACTTGCCAAAGTTTCTTCTTGAAGAAAAGCATCTCTCCCCACCAGGATTTGGAGAAGGCTGTCTGCCAGTGGAAGAAAACTTTCCTCACAGCTCCCTGAAGTGCTCCGTGAGGAATGAGGTCCAAGGCCTCCCAGGCATCTCTACCTTGGCCAGGAAACTCGTTTTTGTCGCGTCTTGCAATAGGAACAACATGTCTGGCAGCCCCCTCTCTCCTGAAGCAAAGTGAGGACTGGCAATCTGGGGATAGCAGTGAGCTTGTAGAAAGTGTGTTTTTCATTGAGAATCTTGCTGTCTGGCCCTGAGAGTGCTAAGACATTTGGTCTTCATTTAGACATTTTGACTCACACCTTTGAAACAGAGTCTCATGTAGCCTACTATTCTGGAGTTCAACTCACTCAAGAACTGAGGATGAGTTTGAACTTCTGATCCTTCTTTTTCTACCTCCTGAGTACTATGGATACAGTACAGGCATACCTCACCATGACTAGCTAATAGATAGTGGTGCTTGAACCTGAAGCTTTTGTATGGCAAGGCTTCTGTCTCTCATGTGTGAGTACCTGAGAGTCCAAGTCAACATTCCTAAGCGCCAATCAAAATATGGCTGAGTTGTTCTTTAATATAAGCATTGCAGCTTATATTAATGAGCAATAAATATAGTATAGAAACTTCTGGAAAAAAAACTTTAATCAGAGAAAATTAATTTTAATATAAAATCAATACATATAAAATACTAATGGGAACTTGAAAAAAAAAAGACTGGTAAAATCATGACAGGATTTCCTGTGCTTCTCTATCTCTTTCCTTCTACTACCTTCTCCCAAGGCTCTGCCTTCATCATGTTATTTGATGTTCATGATTCCATGTCTGTTCCTCTCTGAAAACAATCACCCCATCTTTAGCCCACTGGCTCTTCTTCCCACCCTGGCCTGGCTATTTAGACACATAGTTCTTCTACAGGAAGGCACAGTATCTGGGGTTTCAGCTATATCTTTTCAGAGAGTTTCTCCTTACAGGAGAAAAGATGGATTAACCTTCCAAGAGCTTTCATCTTGGAATACCAGTTATCTGCTCCCAGTTGCCCTGGGGGAAAATGGCAGTTTCCTGGGTCAGGAGGTAGTAGGGATGAGTGAGCAAGGCCACCATTCATGTGTCCTGTCATCCAGCAGTCATCTCTCAGGGGATAGCAGGTGCCAAGCCTCCTTCTAGGCCTTGAGCAGCCAGACCAAGAACCTACCACCGGCTTCCTATTCCTGGGAACTCAGGCCCTTGAAAAACACAAGACACCCACAGGGAAAGCTGACTTAGCTAAGACTCAGGATTAGCGGCTGCACAGCAAGACCTCTATCTCTGTTTTGATGAATAATTCAATGAATGAAGTGCCAAATGGCTACCGGGAAAGAATGTGGGGGCAGGGAGGGGAAGTATTCTGAGACCTTGGGAAGTCAGAGGAGGGCTTCTAGAGACAGCCCCATGGCCTGGAAGGACTTGGATTTGTTGACTAGACCTTGAAAAATGGGAAAGGTCTCTTGCAGGAGAGCAACCCCAGGCTGGGAGGAGTAGAACAGAGTAGAAACAGAAACTGGAGATTAAAATTAATTCTTTAAGAAGCACTTCATTTCCTGGCTTTACTCTTTCAAGCCCTTGTTTTCGACTGTCCCCCACCCTGTACACTCCCCCTGATTTCCCCTTTGATATAATTCAAAAAAAAAAAAGCAGGCTAGGGGAAGGGCTGCATTTTAAAACCTATGTTGCCTGCCAAGTTGTGTTCCCAAGTTCTCTAAGCTCCACATGCAGCCAGAATAACTTTAGGATGAAGCTCATTAATAATGTGCATGGCAAATCACAGCCTCTGTAGGAGGCCTGTGGAGGGGGGCTCTGCCCCTGTCATCCAGCTTTCAGAAACGGCAGCTCACAAATAGGACACCCTGTCTCCTCACAACCTGTAGGTGCCATAGCTGTTCATGCAGGTGTCCCATGGGGAAACTTCTTGGGTGAGATTTCTCCACCAAAGGCAGGCCTCAAGGGTAGGAATCTGATATCAACAAATACAATTGCTTCCTGGCTGAGCATCTTTGTTGGACATTCTTAGATAGTCACAGCTGGAGGAGGGGAACACCCAACCACACAGGACTTTGCACGGTGCACCCATTAGTTGTAATTAAGTAAGCCGGTGCAGTGATGACAAACGAATGTGGCACCAAAAAGACCATGCCCATATACAGAGACATTCCAGTGATCTTCAGTAGACAAATCAAACAGGCTTCCCCGCAAACACTGGAAGAAGGCAGGTGACCACGAGGGTCTCAAAGGGCAGCATCTCCCGGGATTCAATGTGGCTTAACTACTTTTTATTTTGCATAGCCTCTTCAAGGCCTGAAGGAAAAGTAGGCCCATGCTACTCATGCTACTTTTCCTAGCATGTATCAGGTTTTTTTGTTTGTTTGTTTTGTTTTGTTTTGTTTGGCTTGCTTTATTCTGAATGTACCTACGACATTTTATCTACTACTTCCTCCAAGGAGGGGAAGATGCCCACTGTTTGGAGCAGGTTTTCCCAATGATCCCGTCACCCTCAGCTCAGGGCTCCTGAGGATCAGGAGGAAACTCAAATCTGTGTTAACATCTTACCCCCTAAGCCAGAAGGTCTGTGCTGGTTGACAAGACAGCCATTATCCAGGATACCAATGAGCCTCGTGGATGATGTCTCACCGATATCCGTTTCAGCTATCTTATTTCATGTTGTGGAAGATTCTAATACTATGACTTTGATATCCCTGCAGCCCTAAGTAGACAGTGCTTCATTAGAGTTTTTGAAATAGGGGCACATACTCTGGGGGTACGAATGAGTATTAAAAACCAACAGAAAACAAATTGGGAAAGGAGTGATGGATGGCAGTCAGATTTCCTGAACAGGATTTAGTGAGTCAAGAGGGAAGATTAATATTTACAATAATGGAAGGGGACCCTGAGGGAACCATGTGCCTGTTATTGAGCTGACCCTTTATATGATGAAAGCCTAGCATGGTGGTCAAGATCAAAGACTCTGTGCTTCATTGCTTGGGTCTGACATTTAGCTTTGTAGCTGACTTTCTGGGTGTCCAAAAGGCAAGTAACTTAACTTCCTTGTACTTTCATTTGTCCATCTATAAGATGGGACTGATGATCTTACATATCCAAGAGGAACATTGTGGCAATTATGTGAGTTAATTTATGCAAGCTATACATAAGAGAATCTGTATCTTGTGAATATTAATTGATTCTAGCACATCTTTAGTCTCTATTAATCTCACAGTTTTACTATAACCATGCCCTTAAATATAAATGTTTATAGACTTGGTAAAACCTTTAACCATTTTGATTATGACAGACATTAAAAAGTACATGACGAGGCGTGCCTATAATCTCAAGCACTTGGGAAGCTGAGGCAGGGTGATTAGGAGTTCAAGACTAGCTTCAGTTATATAGTATGTTTAAGACCAACCTGGGCTATCTGAGACCCTGTCTCAAAATGCAAAAGTAAATTAAATAAATAAATAAAAATGTTAAAACTCTAGGAAGCAAAATATGCAGAAGTCAAGGAATTATCGTGGAATGATCATCAGATCAAGAAATAGGTCAAAATCTTAAAAATTCTTCTGGTGTTCCCCATGCTACTTCTTGATCCTCTCTGTGGGTGACATAGAAGGGACTTTAGGAAGTGACAAAGCCATGAGGAGTTAATCTGTCTTATTGGTAGGATTCTTGCCTGACAGACTCAGGGGAAGTAGCTAGGCCTATGATCTATGTTTCTCTGTGTGAGGAGATAGAGGCAGCTTTTGTCCCTCCGGAGTGCTGTAGACAGTACCTTGAGAGCAAAGAGCAGTTCTCACCAGCCACTGAGTAATGCTGGCATCTGAGGTTTGGACTGCCTGGGCTCCATAAACAATATATGTGTGTTCTTATAAAATACAGTCTCAGGTGGTTCATTATAGAAACCCAAAGAGACCAAGACAGCAACCTTGGCTTTTCTAATTATTCTGCCAGACAGTCTGACCTTGATTTTGATAATGTAGCTGTGATTTGTCTACTTTCATTGCTGTGTAGTATTCTGTTGCATCTAGACAGCACATTATTTTTCCTCCATTCTGGATGCGTGCATTTTCTGCTTGTATGTTATCAGGGATCATAGTGCCATGAATGTTCTTGTACATACTTTCAGAAGCACATCCATGCCAAGTACATATTTAGGAGTACCTTGCTGGATTATTTTTGTAAGATTTGGTTATTTGAGTTTATGTGTATAAACATTTTGCCTGCATGCATGTATATGCTGCACATGATTTCCCGTTAGAGTCCATGTTTCAGGGATTATAGATAGGAGTCAGCAGATGGGTACTGGGAATTGAACCAGGTTCCTCTGCAACAGTTTCAAGAGCTCTTAGCCTCTGAACTATTTCTCTAGGCCCTATTGCTAGATTATAAGGCATTTTCTACTTTAGTACGTAGGGCCAAACAGGTTTTTCCAATTGCCACCATTTGCAATGCCATTACATTTAAATCTCAACCAAAGTCAGGAGTATCATCATTGCTGTCGAGTTATTCTGAGGATCATCTAGTGGAACCTTTTTGTGTTTTTAATTTGAATCCCTCAGTTACGGATCAGATATATTGGCAATTTGGATGCCTTATGTTGAGGGTGCCTGCTAAGTCTATTATCCATTTTTCTAGTTTAAAATTTTGTTGTTGTTTTTGATTTGTAGAAACCCTAATATCTTCTGGTTAGCAATGTGTTGCAAGTAACTGTCTCATTTTGTGAAAACTAAGTTTAAGTGTTAGTGTTTTCTTAAATAATAATATTTGTCAAATAATTAATTTAATATTTAGTTATTTTTTCCTCTAAAATAAATATTTAAATAAAGCTCTTTTCCAGTTAAATTGTTCTAGTCTCACTCACTGTTTTTACTATATCTCATCCTTTGAGAAAACAGCCATTATTATGTTTAATCTTCGCAGTGGCCTTTTGCCCTTGATGTCTGTAGTTACAGATTTAGCATTGGGGTCACTGGGATATTTACCTGCTTACCAAGGGACACACAAATGAAACAGCAACATGCAGAGCTCAAACTCCTTCATCATTGCCAAATCAGTAAGCAATTTTAATACTTGTTTTACACGCTGGATGTTTGTGAGACCCTTTACCTTTCTATAAACTTTATACTCAATAGTGTTCTCCACAGGTGCTTACAACGTTGATAGGTTGTTAAGTAGATCAATGAAGGGAAGGATGAGTGACTGGATGAATAGATGGATGGTCAGGAAAGTAAATGGAAGGAGATAAGGGTGGGTGGATTAGTGTATAGATATACAGATGGGTAGAAGGATGAATTGAGGAAGGAAGGGATTGGTAGGTAGATGAATGGCGTAAGGGATAGGTAGATGTCTAAGATGATGAATTGAAGGAGGAAGAAGTGAGTGAATGAATGGGAAGAAAGAAAATTAGAAGGAGGCATAAATAGGTAGATGTATTAATAGGTAAATGAATGAATGGAGGGAGGAATAGACAGATGAATGAATTGACTGATAGCCTGGAGGGGAGATAGATGAATGTAAAGATAGACATGTAGATGAGTTAAGGGAAGGATGGATGGGAACATGAGTGAATAGATGGTTGGAAGGAAGGATAGGAAATTTTTTGGAATGGTTGGTGAATAGGAAAATGGAGATGCATAAGGTGTCCTGAAGGGTTTTCTCAAATACTGTCAATAGGGAAGAGCCTTCTCTTAGGCTAGTACCTGAGAGTCTGTACCTATGCACTGAGCCTTACAGCAGCCCTAGCCTGACTTCTTCCTTCTAATGACCTTGTGGGAGAGAAAGCAAGATTAAATTTGAGGCCAAGGTGAGGAACTAGAGGTCCAAGGTTTGACATTTTAGACGGAGGGCTACATCCTCTATTTTCCTGGTGCAGCAGCTGGGAAGGTTTCTTGCAGAACCAGTGGATGCAGAATTCTGCCACTCCACATAATAGTTTACAAAGTTCTAAGAGTCAGGAGCATGTTTGAGATGTAGGAAGGCTTTTCTAATGGCTTTCGGATCCGTGGATAGAGGGATGGAAAGCCCTTCTCTTCATCCTCTCACAATACAGAAAGACTCGATGATTAACCCCCATGCCATTGATACCCTCCATGTTTGTTCTCACCTCACTCATGTTTTCTTCACCCAGTGGAACTTTCCACTACTCACTCACATATTTGCTTGCTCTGCCCCAGGTACCAAGCTTGGATGAGAATATGGCAAGGTGTGTGTGAGACTTAGTACCACGGTATAGAGAGATTCACCTCCATGAGGACCTCACCCAGGAATTGGAGGGTGGACTGTTCATGAAAGTCCCCACTTCTGGTTGTAAATCTCTTCTTGAGCTATTGGTTGCATCCTTTTCATCCTAAGTAGCCACTGGCACCTTCCTTTTTCTGGGTGTTAGTGACATGCTGTTCTAGACTATCCCTGAGTGTTCATGTAGAAAAGCACTTGTATTTAATAGATTGCATTAATTTATTGCTTTTATTGATCTTTGGAAATACTCTGTATTATCAGAAGTAATAGCTTTCTTTGAAACAATGAAAGTCCTCCTCATTAGCATCCATTTTTCTATGTGGCTTTGGGGGGTGGAATACCAGATGCATAAGGTTCATTTTGGTGATATATTGAGGACCATCAGGGTGAACAATGGCTTTGACATAAATCAGATGGAAGGAAGAATTTAGCTCATCTACCATAGGCTTGCTGGAGTTTTTGTAATAAAATGAGCAGACTACTTTTCTTCCTCTCTGTGATGTCAAACCCCTCTGAATTTTCCAAGCGTATTATCAGTGGGCTTACGTAGCTCTTCTGGGAGATGCATTCCCCTACAGCAAGTGCAGTTTACACTAAAGCTTTCCAAGTGACAGGGGTTACATCATTGACCACTTGTAATGTATTCAAGGCCTTTAATCTGCATCAGTTTGTTCTGGGACCCTCCTCTGGACATCTTTTCTTTCCTTCTCTTCTGAATGCCTGCTGGTCTAGGACTAGCTCATGGGCATATCCAATATAGACACTCACTACATACCTGTATCTATACAAAACCATTCATGTTCACACCATACAAACACAAAAATTGTGTATAACAGCAGCATGCACAATGGCATAAAATTTATATAATGACTTTTCGCATGTAATAAGAATGTATGATTCAAGAGGCAATTTTGTAATACTTGCTCCTGACAAGTGTGCCCCCTACAGAAAGAGTTTATAACTGCCTGCTATTTCAATAGTAACCACAAGGTCCTGCTTTTTGGAAAGAAGAATCTGAGAGAAATGCTGAGAACTCAGGGGTCAAGAGATGGGCGCTTCTGCCTCTGTCCTCTGTATCCTGCTGCTCTGTCTCTGTGCATTCATAGGATAGCATTTCCTCCCAGAGGACATAGCAGAATCTGGCACTGACCTGCACTTTCTTGTAGAGGTTCTATGGCTTAGGTGCCCAGTCCTCAGAGCTTTTAATCTTGGCAATATTCAAAATAGCAAATCATTCTACCTTCCTGGTAGATGCATCCGTGAGCATTCAGACTTCCTTGGATCTTTTCTACATCAGGCAAGAAGCAGAACACACACTGCTTGTACATCCACAAAGACTATGTCCTCATGCAGGGGGAGCTCAGGCTCACACATCTGGGGAACAGGACCATTTTCTAGCTTGAATCTAGTCCCAAGCTGTGTGACCTTGGGCTGATCACTCAGCTTCTCTGAACCTCAGGTCATTTCCTATTTACATAATGAGATTAATAATGCCAAAATCAAAAGATTATTCTGAAGAGTCAATGAGCCAGTGTTTGCCAAGGACTTAGCAACATGCGACACATAATGCCTGGTCAAACAGTGACAGCTCTAGTCATTAGTGGAGTTTCTCTGAGCATCCTTTGAGCAGGCAGCCCTGGAAGCTGTGGCTAAGGAAGGATACCTCAGGTTCCATTTAGACTCTGTCATGCCCTGATTGCAAGCAGCTTGTGGTTCAGGAAATAGTTCTAGCAACTAAACCAACAATCAAAACACAGCAGGAGGTATCCACCAGAAGCCCAGAGTGCAGTGGTAGAGCCTGGAGCCTTCCCCAAGCCCAGGAAGATGACTGGAAACATCTAAGACTAAAAAGCAGAGTCGATGCTGGATGCTGCAGGTGAGCACCTCTCCCCCACCAAGGGGAGAGCCTTCCAATTTCATGCTAGCACTTTGCCCTTTAAATATTAGGTTTAAAAGGGTTGGTACATCTAGTCTCCAAGTAGAAAAGCCAAGCAAGGTAGCTTCCCTTATAATCCCAGAACTGGGGAAGTAGAAATGGGCAGAGCCCCAGCCATCCTATCTACTTGTTGAGTTCTAGTTCAGAAAGAAACTGTGTCTCAAAAAAGCAAGGGTGATGGTACCTCCAGCTTCTACCTGTCTGCATACATATGGGCACTTATATGCATATGTATATGGTAATGTTATATTCAGTGAATACATCAGTGAAACTGTTTTAAAGTGTAATTAAAATCATGTATGATTTAACCTGATTCTTGGAGGGGGGAGTGCTATGTGTGGTATTTTCTCCAAAAGAGTGTGCCCCCTACAGGCAATGTGCACATTGCCAGTTATTCGCATAGTAATTAGTTTAAGAAATATCACTCTCTCATGCTTGGCAATTATTCTTTACAAGTTAGTTGAGAAAGAAGTAGACACTGAGATTTTCCACACTCTTGTCTATGGAAATGCACCTGGCCATTGCCTTTTCCTTCCTACAAGTTGATAACCAGCTCTGCAGGTGGGACTCAGGCCCTTCTTTCTGGCCAGGGGTAGGACTCAAGTAGGAGGCTCCATTCATGCCTGCAATCAGTATGCCAGGCCAGGCTGATCAAAGCTGACTCTGGCCCCTGGCTGGGCAGGGTGTGTGTGTGGTGGATACCCTATCTGATAATCAATGCCCTTCTTAGTCCTTATCTTCCAAGGAAGTGCTGCCCAGTGTTATCACAGGCAGAATCGATTAAAAGCAAAACTTTGAACTCATCTGCTCAGTGAGGTCTCCCTGGAGTGAATATCATCCCTGCTTTGACACCATGCTGTTGCCTTGCCTGCCTGCTAGAAACTCAGCTATGGTTCAGATATGCCTCTATTCTGCAGAGGGCCCAGAAGAACTCCCATTTTCACAGCTTAGCTAGGGTAAGGATCATTTAATGCATTCATCTGCATGAGGTACCTGCAGCCTGCGTACTTCAACCTTTTTGTTTGTTTGTCTGTTTCTTTTTTCTCACTTAAAACTCTTTTATTTGTTTTTGTTTTTCGTTTTTAGAGACAGGTTTCTCTGTATAACCCAGGCTGTCCTGGAACTCACTCTGTAGACCAGGCTGGCCTCGAACTCAGAAATCTGCCTGCCTCTGCCTCCCAAGTGCTGGGATTAAAGGCATGAGCCACCACTGCCAGGCCTAAAACTATTTTAAACAATGTATTTTGGTGATATTCTTTTCCCTCCCCTAACTATTCACAGACCCTGCCTATCTCCCTAACCAATACAATGTGTACTCTCCCCTTCTCTCTCTGGTCAATCAAATCCAACATTTTGGTTTTCATTGCTGTTGTTAGTTTTCATTTTATTTCACTGGAAAGGTGTTCATGCTCTTTTTAAACTTCTCAGCACTTGCTAGAGGAGTGCACCTGGAGCTCTTTTTAAAATCTCCAGCCCCTCCCCCCCACCTTGTTTCTATTTGAAGAATTTCTTTTTTCTTTTTCTTTTCTCCCTTCTTCTTTCCTCTTCTCTCATTCCCTTCCCTCCCTCCCTCCCTCCCTCCCTCCCTCCCTCCCTTCTTTCTTTCCTTTCTTTCTTTCCTCCTTTCTTTCTCTTTCTCTCTCTCTCTTTTTTTCTTTCTCTTTCTTTCTTTCTTTCTTTCTTTCTTTCTTTCTTTCTTTCTTTCTTCCTTCCTTCCTTCCTTCCTTCCTTCCTTCCTTCCTCCCTCCCTCCCTCCCTCCCCCTCCCTCTTTCTTTCTTTCTTTCTTTCTTTCTTTCTTTCTTTCTTTCTTTCTTTTTCTTTCTTTCCATTGAAAATAGATTCTTCTCACATTAAATACATCTTGACCACACATTTTCGTCTTTCCACTCCTCCAGGATTCTACTCACCTCTCAGAAGAGGGGCAAGGAAAGAGGTGATACACACCAAGAGAATGTGACTCACTGAACCAACTATGTACCCTGAGCACTTAGTTGACAACTGGGGTTAGGATAAAGAGGCTTTCAAGAGGTGTATGATCAAAGACTAGCTCTGTGCTGAGGACAACTGGGGACTCAGGAGGAGAAACATGTAATCCAGAAAAACCAGGGACCCAGCTGTCAGAGGAATGGAGCTGGTGTTAAGCATTGGAGGATACAGACACACTTGGGACAAAGTTGGGGTGTCGTACAGCTTGAGATGGCCCAGATCTTCAAGTGAGCATGCGTGTGCCCATACATGCTAAGGAGAGGGAGCTTATAAGCTGCCATCTTTGGGTAGGCACTGTATAGTACTTCTCTCCAGTTGAAACATTCCATCCAGGAGAGAGGAGGAGGCTTCTATGACTCTGAGGTAAACAAGATGCTACATGCCAGAGAAAATAAAATATTGGAACATTCTAGAAGATACCCCCCCCTTGGACTCCAAGCTTTATAGGTGCAAAGAACTGCTGGAGAGGAGACTCAGGCTAGGCTCACTGCAAGAATACTACTGGGACTCTTCAAGCTAACTTCAAGTCATGTAGAAAAGTCTAGTGTTGTATCTCCTATTAGTCACTACCCGTGTCTGGGTGGTCTTTTCTGTAATACAGCTACTTTTGAGTCACCTCGACACCTGTAAGTGACCCCTGACCCATGTTCCTGTCAATAACCTCATAGAAAAATTTCCTTTTCCACTAAGCTGGACTTGATGCCATTGTTATTTTGGTTTGTGTGGTTCCCTATAGGCATAAGCGTTACATCTCCCCAGGAAAAGCCTGCCACACAACACTAGATGAAGCTTACTAAGTGTGATAGCTAATTTCTGTGCTAGTCTGTCTAGGTCAGTGTGTTTCAACCTTCTTACCCTGTGATCCTTTAATACAGTTCCTTGTATTGTTGTGATCCCCAACCATAAAATTATTTTCACTGCTATTTTGGAACTATAATTTTGCTACTGCTTTGAATTGTCATATAAATATTTGTGTTTTCTGATGATTCGATGACCACTGGGAAAGGGTCCTTACACTCCTACAAAACGGTGGCAACCCACTGGTTGAGGCCCACTGGTCTAGGTTTTGGTTCAGCACAAATCTCTGTGTTGCTGTCTGTTAGAAGTAACATTTGAGTGACAGTCTGAATAATGCATATCACCCTTTATCACTGGCCAGGTCTCATCCAACCAGCTAAGGGCTTGAAGTGGTTTGAATTTGAAATGTCCCTCACAGATATGTACATTTGAGCCCAATAATATCTTAGAAGATCATGGAGCCTTTGCAGTGCGAGGTATGTCACAGTGGGTGTATCTTAGAGGATTCCAGTCTGGCTGCTGTTTTCCATTGCACAAGATATGAACAACTACTTGAAAAGCTCACTTTGCCATGGGTCTAGTTGTACCAGTCATATACCTTCTCTGCTATGATGGATAATACTGTCTGGGACTATGAGCTCAAATACCAACCCACAGGTGCTTCTATCAGATATTTGGTCACAACAACAAGAAAAATACCCAAGACAGTACTTATGATCATAGACAGAGCTATCCTGAAGGAGCCTGTCTTCTGCAGACAGTTACCCAGGAACTGGCCTTAGTTTCCAGCTCGCCACCTTACAGTCCTGGGTTCAAGATGGCAACACCAGCTCTCATCTGAATTATCAACCTTGCTCTTGCATACAATCCAAATTCGTGCTCTTAAGGGTAGAGGAAAAACTGCTTTTGTAAGAAGACTTTTCTGAGTTGTCTGAGAGACACCTCTCTAAAAGGCCACCGTGTTGGCAGGTGTTTCTAGAAGGCTTGCTCTCACTGTCAAGTGTGGGAAGGATGTCTTTAGTAAGGCAGCTCCTGGAATGAGACTCCCTCCCTGTAACATGGATAGGGAGAGTAGCTTTCCAATCTGTCTCCTCTCTAGGCTCCGGCTTCAGATGAGCCGAACCATTTAAAAATTCCCCAACAAGAGACCCCAGGCACCGGAAGAAGTGATGAACAGATTTTCAATTTGGCCTTAATTTGCATGAGTCATTTTTTTTTTTGTCCCGTTTGGCATTTGAAATCGCTGTCTTGAATGAGACGCTGGAGGTGGAGACTGTGAGTTATTCACAGAAGCATCTGAATCTTATTTGATCTGGACATGGCTGAAAGTCTAACCTCAGCCTCAGAGAGGTGAGAGATAATAGGGGAAGCCTCAGAGTAGTATCCAGTGATGTGTCCTGGGATTTAAATAACCTCTTAAAGCTTTAGCCTAGACCTCTCCCAAGGGCTTCCTGCAGTGGGCACCTCCTCTTCTGTGCTACTGACTGGTTTCTTCTTGTCATTTCTCTTACTCAGGATAGTGAAGTACTCTGCTAGAGCCAGACAAGGCTCAGGATGTGTTTTGAGGTCCTAGGTGTACGGCATTTGGGGATGTCTTTAGTGAAAATATGAAGGCGATAATGACCGAGAGAAATTATAGTGGATGATAGTGATGGCTAATGATTGCTGGGTGCTTTTCTCATCCTTCCCAGGCCCGAGCCTGGGCTTTCATTCTGCATCTCTTGTTTGCCACAGAACTCAGATGGGGTGAGAGGTTAAGAAATGTCCTTAGTTACCTGGCTAGTAGATGTGGTAGAGACAGATTTGAACCAAGAGATCTGCACAGGACCTGTGTTTCTAAACTCAGTTCACACTAACATTTCTCCTAAGCTGCCTCTCTGATATGACATAGAGCCAAGTTCCTTTGTCCTGTATAATGTATGAATGTGATCCATTGAGCAATCATTTGCACACCAGGCTGAATCAAGGTCTCCAGGACTTTCCTAAGGACAGCTTATTGGTACAGGAATTTTCCAACTCAGAAATGGGTGGCTTCCTCCTATCCTGCAGTAAGTCTCTCTGCCCACTCCTTCCTTCTTATAAGGATTCAAGATCTGCTTCCTACCTTCAAGACTTTGGTTCTCATCCAGAACACACATAGTGACTTTGCCTTGGGCTTCACCTGAAGAAGACTTTTTTGTGTTGTTTGATTTTTAGAGACAGGGTTTCCCTGTGTAGCTTCACTGTCCCAGAACTCACTCTGTAGGCCAAGCTAGCCACGAACTCAGAGATCTGCCTGCCTCTGCCTTTTGATTACAGATTTGTACCACCACAACCCAGCCAGCAGAAGACTTGCAGAGAAGAATTTTCTGTCTGATATTATAGAAAGCAAGCTGGATCCACACAGTAGAAACAACAATATAACCCCCCAACATACACACACACACACACACACACACACACACACACATCTGAATTCAGATAAACCTTGTACCACAGATAAACTCTGTCTCACATGAAGACATGGGAAGACAGGCAAATTGTGAGTGCCATTCTGAATTTTCTCTCTAACTGTGTCATAGAAAGCCACCTCTGTGGTCTGGATGTTGCTTGAATTTTGTCTTCTAGGTCACAGAAAGGAATGGGTAGCAACTCTAGTCTAGTTAAGCAACCAAGCCAATAGGTGTAGTGGGGAGATGGATGGGGCTGTAGGGTAGAGGCAGAAATCCTAACTAGAAAGTCACCACTGTGCTGGAGAAATGTGTCCACATGGTATTGTAGGTGGCTCACCAGGTATGGGTCATAGATGGTCGTCAGTACTCTGACAGTGAGGAAACTGGGCAACTTGAGCTCCTGGGTCTCTACCTATTTGCTTCCTCCCTTTAAGCAGTTTCCTGTTCTGTGTGTGCTGGGATATGGTAAGTACAGTGACTAGAAAGCTTGTAATCCAGGTGATACTTCCCAGAAAAATACAACTACTTACATTCAGGGCTACTGATTAATTCATGGCTTAGGAAAAAGCCTATGGCAGTTCATGAAGCCTGTCGAATCTTGGTGAGTTGGCAAGAGTAACCAACTGCAGCTCTTAACAGACTCACCAACAGAACACCTCACAGACTCCTCCTTATACAGATGGGAAAACTGAGGACACACAGAGAAAATTTATTCTTGCCAGGGCTCAGGATACTTAACACTTAGACCTTGGATCTTTTGACATTGTCTCATACCTTTCTTGGGGATTGGTTCGAGAATCATTTATATAAAGGTGCTGGTTGCATGGCTGCCACTTACAATAGCATTCAGCTATTTGTTCACTCAGCCATTCAGAAGTAATTGTAATGTGCCACATGTCACTTGGGACATGGGACAGAGTATAAATTGGAGATCCATCCCTTCACAGAGATATTTTTGTGGAAGACAGGAATTAAACCTCTATTTAGGTAAATGAACACTGTGTCAGAAGGTGGGGAGGACAATGAAGGAAAGTCATCACCCATGAAGAACAGAGTCCATGGGGGACAGTCCACAGCAGGACCCAGCAAGGACCCTCCAAGAATAATGAGAACAAGAAAAAGGGCTGCTGATTAGCCACAGCCTTCTTCATAGCCCCTCTAGCTGGTAAATAGCAGACATGGATCTTTCTACTGTAGGTTGCAATTCAGAAGTCCATGAGAGAGAGAAAGAGAGGATGGAGTCTCCTGAGGGCCCAAGGAGAGATCCAGGCAAAGTTGTGACTGGTGAGATCAGGACAACAGAAAGTGAGTCTTGGCTAAGCATTGAGGAAATGGTATCACTGGAATTCATGGATGGCAAAAGTAAGGTGGTGGTGTGGGGGGGGGAGTCCTCTACAGGTGGCAGAAAGAGAATGTGACAGGAAAGAAGAGATGAGACCCGAAGTGTCATTCAAGAACAGCAAGAGAGAGGGGCTGTGGAGAAACAGTAAGTGGATTTTTTCTGCTGGACATGGAGAGCTCTTGTGGTTTTTATAGCCAGAAGATGACATTGTCAAGAGGCCACTTTACAGATGTCATTCTGGTGACCATAGGAGGGTTGTGCTGGGGTGAGAAGGTGGCTGCAACCCTCAGCTTGGCCAGCATCTGAGATTATAGTGCAGAGAGAGGAATGACTTCAGAGGGGGAAGGAAGAATGTCAGAACTTCATGTTTGGGGCTGAGGGTATTTTTCTGGGTCTTTGGCAGGACCAGCATGTGACTTTCTGTGATGGGGATAGGAGAACTGAGTGTCTGAGGACATGCTTCAGATGTTCAAACTGTTGACACTGCTGAAGTACTCAGCCAAGTCCCTTTCCACAGTCTCCTTCCCTGAGTCTGGCTTGCACTCGGCTAGCCAAAGTGAGGTAGACTCTGGAAGATAACCAGCAGGGACAGCTGAGGTCACTGCAGCTGTGCAGGACCTGTTCTTGGAAGTGAAGCTTGGCAGGGAGATAGGGTCATGTAGTTTGTAGTTTGTTTACTCTGCAGCAAAGGAGCCTGGGGGCATACCTGAGTAGCTACAAAGCACCAAGACAACTTTGAGAGGTGGGTACTAGAGACTTGAGGATCCAGGGTCTGGGCCTTTTGGTTTGTTGTATTTGGATTTTTGGAAGAAGTCCTAACCCCTGTACTTAATGTCTCTTGCAGAAATCATAGGCTCAAATCTGGGCTAGAACCATGTCTGGAAAGGGAGTGGGGCTATGTGGTTAATTCCAGGTCCTACCAAATGCCATGCTGGAGCCCTTTAAAAGAGACACAGGTTGGGTGGTGAATGGGGGTCTTCTAGTGCCAGAGTCATGGCTAGGGCATCAAGGAGACCCAGGGTTACGAGCAGTGGTGGTAGCCAGGTTGCTAAGACTGGATGAATCCAGATGTAGATGTGAGAAAGGATTCCTATTTGGTGGCAGACCTTGTGCTAGAATCCTGGTATGCCATCACTTCTAACTCAATGCTTCCTCTGTTCCCTGGGATGTTGATAGGAGCTAACCGAGAAGCCACAGAGGCTACTGTGTGGCAGGTGGGTTTAAGCACCAGCAGTGTGCGGATGACTGTGCTGTGCCGCTGTGGGCTTTCCCACCCTCTCTGGGTGGATAGAAGTGGGTGTGTACCTTTTGCTTAATTATAGTGTACACGAGCAGAGAGGAGCTGCTTGGAAGCTCATGTCATTTTGTTTGGGGATAATAGACATGCAGGCTGGAAAAATATCTATTAGCTTATCCTGTCCTGTCTCTGCCAGTGCTGCTGAGATCTGTATCAGATACTTGGGCTTTCTTCAGCACTCACACAGAGGGCCCTGGACAGGGGCCTCTGGGAAACGAATGGCTCCATATGTTTCCTTTTTGGAGATGGTTATCTTTTTATCCATAGATCTAGTCTTGAAGGCCCTGTTCTCTGGTATCTTGAAAATAAGGGAAACTGGACTCCTTCATTCATGTCCGTGGGGTCTCTGTTCTGTATGAAGCTTGGCCTTTCTTTTCTGGAGTTTCAAACAATCACACATACAGGGTCCCCTCAGCAATCCCAAGTGATGAGAGACACAGGCATAAATCTTTCCAGTTCATGGCCCACTGTGGGAAACACTGCAAATGGGGACAAGTCACTTCGGTACCTGTACATTGGGAAGTGACCTGGAAATGATGGCTCCTATCTGGTTCAGAGGTCACAAGGACCAGCACCAGGGTCTAGCCTTAGAGTCTTCATTTACAGACAACCCTCTCTGCTGGACAGAACTTAACATATCCTAACTCTGTGTCCTTGTGTAAATTTTCTCCCAGATCATTCTCTCTGCATGGTTTCCTAAGGAGTTGGTATTAATTCATCAAGTCTCAGCTTGTAACCTCTATAATGCAGCCTTCCTGGACATCACAGTTAATTGGTCATTCACAATCTTCCTTGATGATGTTGTCCTGGTATACATAGTTTCCACAGCACTTATCAATTAGTTATGATTAGTTCCCAGGTATGTGGACACCCTCTCTCCTCTTGATCTTTTGATCTAAGTGCAAAACTTCTCTTTTCTATATTTTTAAAATTTCATACATAAGTACTGTAGTTATAGAATGTGTGTGTATATATATATGTATGTGTATGTGTGTGTGTGTGTGTGTGTGTGTGTGTGTGTGTTTAAAATAAAGTTACGCTACTTGAGATGATAATTCTTCCCCCTAAGAGCAATAGACTATCAAGTAAAAACTCCAGTTTCAGATAATGGAAATCCTATTTCAGGTTGTTGGTCAGTGGTGTCCAAGAAACTCCTCAAATAATATAGGCTATTGCTGTTTTCCTTAGTTGCCTCCAGAACTGGAAAGCAAGATCCCTGAAACCTTCATGCATTTTAGACACTAGACTTGGAGGAATTGAGCTGGAATGCTCTTGGAGGCCTCCTCTCTGAAGATTAACTCATATATCATAAGATTAATATTATATATAAAGGGGCTGTGCAAGCTGCCAAGGGAGAAAAGCAACCAATAGTCCTATCCAGCTGTAAAGCCCATGACCGCATCAATGACCAGCCCAGCAATGGTACGATAGTGGCATTTAAATCTTGGGGTTAACCAACAATTGTCTAGTTGACGTAAGGCTTCCTCAATAAGAAGAGATTTATACCTGGTCTTAGAAACTTAGCTAACTACCCATGCTGATGAGGTTATTGGTACTAGAGAGCCTCCTACTGCCACATTCCTAACACAGTATAATTATAACTGCATTCTAGTTCTGTCTTTATAAATTGAACCGAAATAGGTCTCAGTTACTATCTTGGACTCATAGACCACTGACATTCTGGCCCCGCCCAATGTCCTGGATCTTTTTCCAGAGGGATCTGCAAAGGAGAATATCAGTAGCTGTCTGTGTGTCATCAGCACATGCACATGGGCATGTTCAGCATTTGGCATCTTCCCTTTCACAGACGAGAGTGAGCCCTTGAGCTGACCCAGAAGTTCTGAGCATTTATCACCCAGTATTGATGATCATACATTCTGCCTCCCCTCTTTATGCCTGGAGATGAAGGAAGAAATACAATCTCACGTTACAAAGAATATTTCCCTGGTTTATCAGCTCTCCCCCTCCCAGCTGGGGCTCAGAATGATTTCTTAGTTCCTAGCTTTTATGCCTCTGATCAAAGTGCCTGAGGCAGCGAGAGTTGGCAGCACCTGCATTTCTGACTGAGTACAATGCTTTCCTGTTCGAAGTGGGAAGAACCTGTGGCTCAGTGGGCTTTGCACAGGTGAGTGTGGCCTGGCAGTGGGAGGGGCTTTGGAGTTGAAGAGTCCTAGATCCTCTGGGATATTGGGGTGCAGTTGCCTTTCCTCCGGTGGGTGGAGAATAGTACCACCCCTTCTGTTGCCTTTCTTTGCTCTCCCCTTTCCAACTGCGTCCACTCAATCACCTTTTTGTGCAACCGCTTCTTTCTCTCCAATGAATCAAATGCAGAAAAATCCTTGAGCAGGATTTCTCACTTCAAAGGATCAAATAACCTCTCTTTGTTTTCTCCCTTAACATTTTTTTTCCCTCAACCACAAAAAGAAAACATACATTGAAGGTGAGAGAAGGGAAGAAAAGTTGTAGTAAAGTAATTTCAAGTTGAGAACTAGAGCAGCTGAGACCCAGGATAAAAATGTACACTCAGCAATATGGTCCTTTCCTACAAATTAATTAACCCAAAGTGCTTGTTTAATTAGTGTGAGGGGTAGGGAATTGAGGAGCTAACAATATCTCTCACCCAGTTTGGAATTATGTTCACAAAAGAATTTCCTCTTTTTTCCCTGAGAGGATGAGAGGACTGCTCTCATCAATCTAGAATCAGTAGGGACCTCGAGGCTGATGATAATTCTTTCAGATGACTTTGCCCTCTAGAGAAAGGCCATTGCAGATGGACTCCTCTGACTCTCTGCCTCTCATCATCGGAAGGCCTGTGCACAGGGAAGACAGAGAATGCTCTGTCGTGCTTGAGAGACAGCATCACACCCATATTTATGGCATCTCAGCCATCTCCACTTCTTCAACCTCACATCTGTGCTGTGTACAAACTTTCTGCACTTCCTGCTTTCAATGTGAGTGTGGATATTTTACTCCTTTCAAGGCACTAGGAAATTCCATTTCTCAGGTGCTCTGAGAGCTATTGTTTAAGACATTGTCTTAGTCTCTTTGCTGTTGCTATAACAAAATGCCCAAGACTAGGTAATTTATAAAGAAAGTAGTTTATGGGGTCCATATAGCCCTGGGAGTTGGGAAATGTGAGAACTTAATTGTAGCTAGCATTTGCTTGGCACTTGGTGAGGGGTTTGTTGCTTTTCCATCACATGGCAGAGGGCATCATATTGTGAGGCAGAGCAAGCATGTTAACCCAGTCCATCTTCCTTCCTTATAGACTACTAATCCCACAGGAGGGCCTTATCTTCACGAGCCCAGAAAATCCAAATGCCTCTTCCAAACACCATAAGCATATTAAGTGGGGATCAAATTCTTTTTTTTTTTTTTTTTTTGGTTTTTCGAGACAGGGTTTCTCTGTGTAGCCCTGGCTGTCCTGGAACTCACTCTGTAGACCAGGCTGGCCTCGAACTCAGAAATCCGCCTGCCTCTGCCTCCCAAGTGCTGGGATTAAAGGCGTGCGCCACCACCGCCCGGGATCAAATTCTTAACACATGAACTTTGGGGGTATATATTCAACCCACAGCAGATCTTGTTGATCTTACAGATCTTGCTGGTATTGTTACATGAATCTCCATGAAGGATATAAGCAGGGGTCATAGTCACGGGGATGTGGTGAGTTCTTGACCACCTCTCCTTTCTGATGATAGACATTTTTGGTATATGATGCATGCTATGGGATGTCCATTCTTAGAATTCTAATTTTAAATACACAAAAGACAAATGATTGAAAAGGAAGCTATTTTTCTAATGTACAGTTATCAAAATAAATCAGATATATGGTACACTCATATGTAGGCTTTTTATGAATTGATTAAAATATGCTGTCTGATTATAGGTGTAATTGCTGTCATATGCTTAAAGTGAGGAATACGTTGAAAAACCCTTAACAATCATGACATATTCAACATACCCAGTTCCCGCTATTGCCAAGCCATAGCTATGATGTAAGTGTAGTGGTTCATGCAAAAATCATTGTTGAAGGAAACATTACTCTTGAGGAAGAAGTTAGTGAACATGAAGATAAGCCTTCATTTTGAGTTTTTTGACCTTCTGAACTCAATCCATGGACCTTTGCCTGAATTTCTTCCAATAGATAAGTGAATTCTTTGTGGTTATAACTGAGCCCTTGTCACTTCTACATTTTCCCCTATGGAAGGTCTGCGGTGAAGTTGGTTTCCCCCAACTTTGGGGAGTAATTATCACTTTGGGGACTAAATGACTATCTCATAGTCACAGAGAGTTATGTTTCAAAGATACTGGTTGAGGAAGAGGGGGACAGGAACCAAGTAAGAAGCACAGGAATGGTCCATGTGAGAAAAGAAGTGTTAGGTTCTTGGTCTGTACTGAGCAGAAGGGTGAGTGATAAATACAGGCTGAAGAGGAATATGTAGTTATGTACCACGCTGTGCTTCCTGGTGAAGAGAGACCACCCTAAGAAAAAAGTTGGTCACAAGCTGTGACAAGAGGGAAATAACCACAGTCCAGTAGCAGGGAACAGGAACAGGGGCCTGGACATTCTATTAGTTAAGAGGTGGGAAAAACCCAGCTACCAATATTATAAAACCATCAGCCTTGTATCGGAGCCCATGAGCCCTGAGGTGGGTCTTTCCCTGGGCTCATCTAGAAGACTTGTGATTTTGGCCTTGCTCATACATGGATTCAGACATATACCTGAGAACATGGCTTGAGGCCTGTTCTTCCATGTGCTCTGCAGGAAGCAGGAGCCAATGTTATCGGCAGTGTTCAGGGCTTGGAGACACGCCCTGGTGCCATGCCTACCTACATAGTCTACTCAGAGTCTTTAAAACAATGGACTCTAGTTTCGAGAACAGCTATAATCCAGTATCTGGGTTTTCACCGATTTATTTCCTTTGATGTCTAATCATCTCTGACCAGGAGATCATTTCTCATTCTTAGTTGGTCTTCTGCAGACCAGAGTGGGTGAATGAACCTCTGCTTGAGAAAGAGATGTTGCCCCAGGTAAAGGCTTAATTTCAGTGAAGAAAAATCCTCCAAATGACATTTCTCCTTAAGATGTTCTGTTAAAATAGAAATAGAGCTTGCACCGGATATGTGAATTACTGAAATCTAGGTTCTCCAGTAGAGACTAAGAGCTGAGCTGCTCCATCCTGCCCTAAAGCCTATAAGCAGAGCCTGGGATTCTTGACTTCTCTCTCTCAGCATGGACCCTAGGATCCTATGGGACACTGAGCCAACCATGACTAAGTACTTAGCATAAGCTTTGTGGTGAGTGATTCCAGGTCAATCAGTGCTGAGTGGCCCTGTCACAGAGAGAATCTCTCATGAACTTTGTAGAAACATCACCTGCTAATGAAAAGCTGATGGGCTGTTAGCTGAGGCAGGAAATAAAAGGATGGCAATTCTGGTAGGAAGAGAGAGAGGCAGGAGGTTTCCCCCTGGTCTCAGAGGAGACTGAGACAGATATATGAAGGTGAGGAGATGTAGTCAACTATGTGTAGACATAACTAGATAGAATTAACAGGTTATATAAGTCATGAACTAGTCATGGAACAAGCCAAAGCTTGTGACCTAGGCATTTATTCATAAATAATTAAGTCTTGCAGTCGTTATTTTAGGAACCAAGAGGCTGGGTAGCAAAGTTCATGGTTACACCTGTCTTTCCTCCTGTGTGCAAGAATTCACCTTGTGCGTTTCTTGGCTTCAGATACAAAAGAGCATATTAAGCATTTGGGGCCATTGCATCCCCTTCTTCAGAAACCATTCATTGACACTTCCATTCATAGCGTGTGGGAGGCACTGATGGTTGGACAGCAGGGAAGGTGACTATCAGCGTGCATCAAATACAGGCCACTCCATCAAGGCAAACAGTGTAAAGTGGAAGGAGGGACAAGTGACTGGGTGATTACAAGGCTGGACCTTAGAAACTGCCACATGAAAAATGCTCTTGAGAACTTTGGTTTAATTGGTGAGGAAGGTGTACATGTAGGAAGAGGGGGTTGCAGCATCTCATGGGCTGAAGTGAGAAAGCAGGTCCTGTGAGGCTTTCTCAAGTGCTGATTATAGACAGCCTCTGAATCTACAGGATACCTGGAGGTTTATCTTTCACACCTTAACAATGTTGAAACCCCTTGTTAAAGCATGTTCACAGGTTGTGTTGTTTTATTAGCGTTTTTATAAAGCTGTAACACAGCCTGAGTTACTATTCCTCTTCTAGAACAAAAGGAATATAGTCCCAGAGATGAGACTGGCTCTAAGTGATACCTGGTCAGGAGTAACAGGAGAAGGCATGGTTGGCCAGTGCCTCAGGTTCTTGGAATAATGATCTGGATCCCAACCTCTCAATGTTCATGTTCTTGTCAGCCTGTGTGCAGTTCAGGAGGATTATTCTATTTGCTTTGATGTACAGCACAGTGTCCTCTTTGCTTTAAGTCATTAATCATGTTATGACTATTATAATTTAAAAAAAAATGAGGAGACCCAGAGAAGTAAGAGAACATGGTTGATGTATCAATAGCAGAAGCAAGATTTGAAGTGTCGCTTAGCTATTTCCTCCAAACTGAAGCACTCTGGCCTGGAGGAAAGGAACTAAATGGAACTTAACAAGGTCCATGAAGGGATGAGTGATGCAAGGTTCACAAGGCCTCCTGGGAAGACTTTATCCATGGCAACACTTGCTTGGGATAAGAGACCATTGACAGAACCAGATGTTCTATAATGGTCATTGGGATCTAAGGATACACCTAGAGTCATCACCTACTCTGGGGTTGGATTTCTGGTGATGTGGCTGACTTTCTGTGGCCCATGTGCCTTTAATCACTTGCCCATGCTTGTGTTAGGTAATTCCAGGAAACCCACAGTTCATTAAGCTGGATTGCAGTAGAGCCATATTTTGGCTTGTTGTCAGCATCTTATCTGAGCTGCTGTGTGTATGGTTTCCTAGGAAAAGCCATACAACACAAACCCAGGAGGCAGTCAGGATGTACAGCCACACAGCCCAACACAAACAAAACATAAGGCACAATCAGCAAGTGCAGGGAAGGCTTTTAAATTGTCTAGTAGTCACGTTAGGACCATTTAATGGTAAGCAGAGTTATTAATCTTATTGATGTAGTTTGCTTAATCTAACACATGAAGAATATTATCATTTTGGCATGTAATCAATGTTAGAAATTATTAGTGTGACATTTTAAAACATGCTATGTGTTTTGCACTTGCAGCCCAAAGACTTTGACAGGAGTTTAACAGCTACAGGGGGTGAGCAATGCTTTCCTAAAATTTGCTTTGCTTTAGTGGGCTCCCTAAGCTGCTCATGGGACTCAAAGAACTTGAAGTTGGACCTTCAGGAACAGTGTTTTCTGGATAGCAAAGCCATGGCTGTGATGCACAGTGGAACAAATGGACTAGAAACCACAGCACTGACATCATAACTACTATGCAGTCATTGCAATCTGTTGAGAAGTTGGAGAAGGCTGTTCATGGGGCTCATGGATATTCTGAGTGATAGTACTATGTCTTCTCAAAATCTTCCTCCTGTCTGTGTGTACAGCAGATGCTCTGTGCACGGGAAGGAGTATGATGCATTAAGCCCCCACTATAAAGAGTAGCCACAACCATATGGCCAAGTTCTTAGCTAGAAGTGAATTGTTACGAACCTGCTGTCTCAGTAGCTGTATCATTTCCCCCCTGTCTTTGGTTGATTCTGGTTTATTGTTCTGTTGTTATTTGTTTGTGTTCCATTTGATTCCTCTGATGGAATGAGTGTAGTTGGCAGAGACAGCCCAAATCATAGCAACCTAAAAATGTAAGGCAGAGAAAGAGCAAGGGAAGGCAAGATATATGTGTTTAGTTTGAAACATGCATACATTGGGAGCTCACAGATTCTCTAGAAATGGGCTGGATTGTTCTGGGTCTGAGCTTCCTAGCAGCTGAGGGAAGGGGAGCAGAGTCAATTACGTGAATCACAGTTTCCCCGCTTAGACTGAAGGTGTAACTCCTCTGTATTCCATAGCTATTTCAACTGCTTTACAGCCAATGCTCTCTAGATACGCAAGTGAAGTAGCTTAATCAGGACAAGTGACAAGATTTAGAAAAATGTATTCCCCATTTAGGGGCTGTCATGTGTTCCTGTGGACCCGCTCCTTTGCTCCTTGTACTTAATGGGAGGTTTTTCCTCTGGTTGCTATTGAAGGCAGCTGTAGACCTGGCCCTTAATCTGGGCACATACATTTGAGAGTTAATATGTTTCTTCTGTGATCCTTTTCCCCATCTGTTGGTGGAAAGAAGAAAGCTGTGAGGATTGGGAGGAAGGCTAAGCCCCAGGAGGGTACTTGTTTAGGCTCCTGGGGGTCTAGTGAAAGTATACCCAGCCAGAGAACCTTCACTGGGCTGTGATAGACAGGAAAAAGCCAACTTGTGTTTTGTCAGACTACTATAAATAAAGGATTTATTGGCTAGAGCAGCCGGCAGTATCTTAACTAATACAGCATTCCCTTGGGAAATACTCATGAATACAATTCCTCTCAACCAAGAACTGAAGGGTCTAAGCACCACCAAGCTCAAGGTTACTTTCCATGACAACTCCTAGGAATGCAAATATCTCTGTTTCAGCAGAGGTGGGTAGGTGCGAAGCCTTATATTTTAACAGCCACCTAAGGTGGGAGCAGGATTAACACACTCCTGACACAGTTCTGTCACTTGCAGGAACTCTTGCCTAGGTGAAAAGCTCCTCTCTCCTCCTGAATATAAGTCAGGTGTACCCAGGTGTTGCGGAGGGGAATCCTTCCCAGACAGATATTCTGCATCTACCTCTTTGCATGGGATCAACAGTACTCAAGGCCCATGTTGCTTCTTACAGTGAACTCCCCTGGAGGAATTTTGCCTAGAAAAACGTATGAAAGAGATGTAGCCATTAACTTGGACAAATCCTATTTTTTTTAAAAACGTTGGGGGTGTAATTGACATGCAAAAACACACACACAAAACAAAAATCCCGAACAACAAGAACAAACAAACAAAAACCCAAAAACCCCCTCTATCTATCTATCTATCTATCTATCTATCTATCTATCTATCTATCTATCTCAAGGACTTGACTATATATGCATAAATATATATATCCATCATCAATACCATCTCTATGTTATTATCATCATTAGTATTTTTCATTAAGGGCCTCTAACACACATCCATATTTATTGATGCTCTAGCTATAATAGCAATGAAATGGAATGAACCCATATGCTCATCAACAGATGAATGGATAATGAAGTGTGGTACATACACACTGTGGACTTTTTCAGCCACAAAGAAAAATGAAATTATGAAATTTGCAGGTAATTGGGTGCATCTGGAAATTATTATCAACTGAGATAACCTAGACACAGAAAAACAGGCACTGAATGTCCTCTCTTATATGAAGATCCTAGGTTTTAATGAAACACACACATGAAAGAGAGAGAGAGAGAGAGAGAGAGAGAGTGAGAGAGAGAGAGAGAGAGAGAGAATGAGAATTTATGTAGGGGGCATGAGAGGGGAAAAAGAGGCTTTGAGGAGGGGTGGAGGTAAACACATTCCAAAAGGATGTACTGGAGATGGGAGGATACAGGGGGTTGAGAGATGGGTTGGGAATAGGGAGAAAAGATCAAAACAATTTTTATTTGAAACTGCTGTAATGCATCTTCATACTTCACATGCTAATGAAAAAAAAAGAGCACCTAACATCCACCTTCAATACATTAAACACGCAACACAATAGCATTAACTATAGTCCGTTAGTCCCACAGTCCTTTACTCCCTGGTAGATCTCTAGGACACCTTCATGTTATGGAAATTGGACTCTTGTGGTCATCACTTCCCTATTTCTCTTCCTCTAAGACTCCACTAAGTACCATTGACTTTTCTATGTCTATGAATATAACTATTGTGAGGTCCAAGCTTCAAAGCCAGGAATGGATGAGGGTCACGGGACTGACTAGAGGGAAGATAAATAGAGAAGACATTCTTTATTCCCTAGCACAGAGGCCACCAGGCAAGCAGATGTTAACAGGTAGTTAGGCATCCCCAGGCTCATGCAGCTACACACAGGCTGCACATGGGCCTATAAGCAGACACACATAGGCAGGTTGGCTGGCAAAGTCCAAGGCACTTACCTCCAATGTCGAGGTTATATTTATACATCATACAAAAGCAGCATTCTGGTAGGGACAGTTATGTAGCAGGTTATAACACTGTTTACCTTTGGCTTCCCCAGACCTTTCATTTTGTGCTGCCTCTGTCATACCATTTCTACCCTGGGATGTCCAGCATTAGCCATCTTGGTCCATGGTATATCCATAGGCATGCCATGTTTTCTAAGCACAGAGTGACCCTGGTGGCCTTTGTTCCCTATAACATATATATCATATAATACATACATGCCTCTTTGTGTCTGTTATTTTACTTATCATTATAGATAGCCTTTGGTCTAATCCATGTTTTTGTAAATGCAAAATTTCTTCTTTAATGCTGACTAATATTCTATTGTTTATATATTTCACATTTTCTTGATCTTTTCATCCATGGATAGATACTTGAGTTGTTTCTGTATTACAAATACACTTCAGTGAACATGTATGTGTATTTACAGATATTTAAATACCTTTGCATAAATGCCAGGGAGCAAGCTGGAAGCATCATGTTTGCTTTTATTACTTTTCTTATTGACTAAAATGATATAGCATTGGCATAAAAGTGGACCCAGTTGAACAGAACAGAACAAAACAGAACAGGAGAACCTAAAAAGTTGTATGTAACGTCAACATACTTGTGGACAAAGTTCTAAGAATACAAAATAGGGAGGACATAATATCTTTAGTAAACAGCATTGAGAAAAATGAAAATCTACCTGATGAAGAAGAAAATCGAGCACTTGTAGTACAGAACACACACAAATCAATTAAAAACAAATTTAAAACTTGTAAGACAGACAACAGTAAAATTGCTAGAAGAAAACACTGGAGAAAAGTTCCTGACATTTGTCTTGGCTATTGTCTTAGGGTTTTTCTGGTGTGAACAGACACCATGACCAAGGCAAGTCTTATAAATGACAACATATATTTGGGGCTGGCTTACAGGTTCAGAGGTTCAGTCCATTATCATCAAGGTAGGAACATGGCAGCATCCAGGCAGGCATGGTGCAGTCAGAGCTGAGAGTTCTATATCTTCATCTGAAGGTTGTTAGAGGAAGATTGACTTCCAGGCAGCCAGGGTGAGGAACCTTAGCCCACACCCACAGTGACACACCTACCCTAACAAGGCCAAATCTCCTAATAGTGACACTCCCTGGGCCAAGCATACAAACCATCACAGCTGTGAAGTGTTGGGTTTGAAACTGCAAGTGCAGGCAATGAAACAAACAAGCCAAAGAAGTGGGCTTGTTACATGTTTAATGGTTTGTCTTGTGTGTGTGTGTGTGTGTGTGTGTGTGTGTGTGTACACACTGATAAAATTTAAAGATAGGAGGAAATATTTATAAGTCATATATCTGATAATGCGTTAACATTCATATTCAATCTAGAGCCCGATTTACATCTTAGCAAAGCTACCAACTGTCAATGCTCCTCAGTAAGGGGTGGGACTTGGACAGCACCGTCCCCATCTATGGACATTTTGTCTGGTTTGATCTTGGGCTGCTCTTGAGCAGGTGACCATAGCTGTTGTGAGTTTCTGAGTGCCTTAGCCATGCAATGGCCAGGAGATAGTGCCTCTCTGCACTCCATCCTACTATGGCTCTTTAAAACAGCTCCTATTCCAAAACATTTCCTGAGACGTGACGGTGGGGTGAGTTAGTGTTGATGGAGATGATAGCTGCTGGGATGGGGAGGATAATCTTTTGGTGAGGATTCTCCCACTGACAGATTTCTCCTGCTCCAGTGACTGGGCCCACACCATTGCACAAATGGGCAGCACTAATTGAACTTAGTGTGCTACAGACCAACAACGGCAACAGCAACAATGAAGTATGTCAAATATATATATATTTCAGGAATAAAGAAAGTATGGTTATTGTATTAAACATAGCAAAAGACTTGTGTAGACCTCCCTTTGAAGACAGAGAGATGGAAAGCAGGTATATGAAAAGGGACTGTTGGCATCAACAGAAAACTGCAGTTCAAAACCATAATAAGATATTGCTGCAGTGAGCTATCTTGCTAGGATATCTGTTATTGAAAAACAAAATGAATCAACACAAAATAAACATTGGTAAAGTGGGGCAGAGTAGAGGCACAGTGCTGTGTGAGAATATAAATTGATACAACCACTGTGGAACTCAACTTGGAAGTTCTTCCAAAAATTAAAAAAAGAGAGGCATCCTATGATCCAGTGACTCCTTCTGGGCATTACTGTCTAGGTATGCTGCACGATCCTGGGGTTGGTCGAAATTTCAATTCTATAATCCATGTAAATTCTTTTATTTATTTATTTATTTATTTATTTATCATTTTTATTTGTTTACATTTCAAATGTTATCCCTCTTCCCAGTCTCCCCTCCATGAATCCCCCACCTCATTC
>NW_021604770.1:919922-926671 GCF_004785775.1 Grammomys surdaster
CTTCTTCTTCTTCTTCTTCTTCTTCTTCTTCTTCTTCTTCTTCTTTGTCCCTAGGACCATTGCCCTCTCCTGGTGTAAGCACCTGAATACCAGCTAAGAAAGGACATTCCTTGTGATGTGTGGAGTAAGATGGTTTGCCCTTGGTACGGAGGCCAAAATGAAAAAAAAGAGGGTTGGGGTTGTCTTTTTATGATACAGTACTTGTTTGTATAAGACTCTAGGTTTGACCTCTGAGTTCTGAAAAGAAAAGAACCAAGAAAAAAAATCCTAGAGGGAATGGTACCCACCCAGCTGTCCCTCATGATGGTGATGTTTTCATTAGATCAAGCTCCAAGAAAGCCTCGGGGGTTTGTGAACCTTGCAGACATTCTTTGCTTCTGATGGAAGTTTCTCGATGAGTCATCTGTAGAGCTTGGGGGTCTGCCCAGCAATGAGCTCATAAATTCTCCAGATTATAGTGAACAGATGAGAACAAGGACAGCGAGAAAAATCAAGTGATGAGATGGGCTGAGTCTGACCCGGGGCCAGTGCTCACACATGGCTGGGACAGCTGATGCCTCACCCAAGGAGGAGAGAGCACATCCAGCCACCCTTTTAGATTCCACTGCTGTTGCTCAAGACTCAGGTCTTTTGTTCTTAAAAGAGATGAAGTCAAACTGTGGCTTGAAATACAGAAGGCAGAACCCTAGGGCTGAGTTCTCATTCTTACTTGAACTTTGAGACATAGTCTTACATTACTTTAGGTTTTTTGCTGTACAGTTTTTCCTCTTCTGAGAGGCCGAAGTGAAGAAAGAGGCCTGGGGTTGTCATTCTTTGGTACTGTACTTGCCCAGTATGTATAACACTTTAGGTTTGACCTCTGAATTCTGTAAAGAAAAGAACCAGGTTGCTCTGGTTGGACCAGAGCATGCACACAGGCTGAGTTAGCAAGGGTAACTACTCCCTGGGCTTTGCTGTCTGCAGTCCTAAGTGCCTTTCTTCCAAACTTAGGGCTGTAAATGGAAGGAACTATGTAAAGCTAGGGCTTTATTACATCTGGCTTCTCTGCCTATGGATTCCCCTTTATCTCAGGTTCTTGATCAGGCCCATTGCTGCATCCAATCAGGATGGAGTGCTAAGGAAGCAGCCCCCAGGGACAGTGCCTCCTAAACTTTAGTGTGCAGGTTAGTCATCTGAGCAGTTGCTAAATATGAGTTCTTCCTGAGCAGATCTGGGTGGGGCTTGAGATTCTGGACTTCTAACTAATTCCTGGGTGATATAGTTTCTGCTACTTGGAGGACCACTGTCTGTGTAGGAATAGTCCAGGGGATGATATCACATGCAGAAATGTTGGGCCTAAACAGCTTTCCAGGGTATCCAGATAAAAGACTATCAGAAGCATGGAAAGAATGTCCCTACTGGGCTTCTTTCCACTCAGCCAGCTTTTTTGCTCCTGTGTGTTCACTGTGACATATTTGGGCTGGGGGGCTTATTGTATCCTGTGTTTGAGCTAGGTGTTCTACCAAACTGAGACTAAGCAAGTTGGGCAGAAGCAGATGATTGAAAAGCCTGGCTGGGGACACAGGGAACTGAGACACGTCCTCAGGTCCCTAGTCAGCATCTTGAGTCAAAGCATAGCTCCCTTTCTGTCCCTTCATTCTCCCAGGATACCTGGGAGAAAGATGCCAGGGCTCCTGGAGAGGCTTGGTTCCTTGTATTCTGACACATGCATATTTGCTGTTTTATAGAAAGAAATGTGTCTTGGATGGAGTCCCACATTTCATTCCAACATATCCTTTTTACCAAAAGAGCCATCCCTGGAGCTGCCAACTGTGTTTATGAGAAATTTATCCAACAATACTTTGGATCTGGGAGCATACACTGACCACAAACATGGCCTTCAGAACCTCGCAAAAGCCTGGCACATGGTGTTGGCGTCTTTATTTTTATTCCAAAATGTAAAGCTGGTTTCTTTATTTCTTTTCTTTTTTTTTTCCAGCTGGGAAAACTCCTGTCAGAGGATGCAATGTCCTTTCCAGATTCAATATTATGTAAACTGCATAACAGCACATGGAGTAAACAAATATGTCTATGAAGCTTCTTGATACACAGAGAGATGGAGGGCTCACCAATGTACAGACATAGACCTATCTATGATCTATGCAGTAGCTGCTGACTTCGTCTTCCCTAGTTTTGGGCCATCTTGCTTTCTTGGAACACATGGCTGGAGTCTGGGATCTTAGTTGCTATGCCCTGGTAATAGCAAGTGTTTGAAAATCAGATATGTGCAGTCACTGCCTGGGTCTGTGGGGCTCTTGTCCAGGTCTCAGCAAGATATTCATGTCTCAGACATCCCATGGATACTGCCGTTTCTCACTCTTCACACCCCAGCACAACTGTGAGATCTTCAGTCCCAGCTGCTGCTGCAGAGTCCCTGCCCTGCCCCCTGCCTGAAAGGTGTAGATAAAGAAGAGTATCAGTCACTGATGCTCCCTGGTAGAGAAAACTGAGCCAAGTCTCTTCCCATCACAGGCCTTCATTTCCATGCATGGACAGTATTAAAATGGCTGTGACTGGCCAAGATTTCTGCTTTGTAATTCTGGGTGTACTGGCCCAAGTGTGCTCCTACTGCTATAACCCCTGTGAGATTAAGCACTTTTAACATTGTCCTTCATAAGCAATGAAAGGTTCTGGGAGTGGCTTGTGAATGGTACATAATGAATAGATGCAGAAGCCAGCATTTTAGGAAAGTTATGCTCCGATTTTCTTTCTTCTCCTTTTTTGTTTTGAATTTACTGATGGTGTGTGTGTGTGTGTGTGTGTGTGTGTGTGTGTATGTAAGAGTGCCTTACATGCATGTGAAGGACATGAATCAGGAGATGACTTGCAGGAATCGGTTCTCTTCTGCCCTGTGAGTTCCAGGAATTGGACTTAGGTTGTCTGACTTGGCAGCCAGTGCCTTTACCTGTTGAGCCATATTAAATCTAGTCTTCTGGGTAGGAAAATGGGAGACATCAGTCAGCTGAAATGCTCTTAGGATGATCACTGTGACCATTCAGTACTCTGCTCTCTATGCCAACAAAATCTCCCAAGAATACCGCAGGAAAAAAAAAAACATTTTGAGGATTACTGTCAGATTAGCTTGTTTGCCCCCTGCCATCCTCAGCCCTTCTGACATAGCCAATAAAGACAAACACAATGGAATTATACTAATGAGTTTGTTTAGCATGGAGCAGCAGCACTGGCAATATGATTGCAGTGTGCAGTTGGCAGTCGTACTTTCCCCTTCACACTTCCCAGTTCCCTGTCTTCTGCATCTCTCATTAGATGTGCCCTCCAGGCCATGAGTCCAGTGTGTGCTTTGTCCTCACCGCTGTGCTTGCTCCTCAAGGATGGCTTTCTGGTTATATTTCCTTATCTTTCACGTCCATGGAAGCAGTGGTAGACAGACTCTAAGATGACCTTTTTAATCCCCAGTTCTTGTACCCAGAGTATGTAAAGGACCTGTGGCTTGACTCTCAACAAGAGAATGTATTCAAGAAATGGGATTCCATTCCCATGATTATGTTACAATATGTAAGATTCCACGTGGCTAGCAGATTCACAGCTGGTTTCTTTGTTGTTTTCAATGGGGTAAATGGTCATATTGGGAAACACAAGATGGGTTTTTAGTTACTTAGGGCACCTTCAAACTGTTAGTCTTCAAACTGTTAATCAGGGGTCTCAGCCATAAGGAAATGATTCTTTAAACACTGTGAATGAGCTTGGAAACAGATCCTTCTCCAGTCTGGCTTTCAGAAGAGAATATACCTTGATCAAATGTGGTACCTAACAGAATCCCATCCGCACCCCAAGCTGCATGCTCAGATTCCTGACCCTCAGAAGCATTGAGTTAATAATTATGATGTTAAAGTCTCTACATTTGGGAAATCTGCTGTGGAGTAGTAGAAAGAGATACACCGTGGCAAGTGGGAATTTCTGTTCCTCTGTACCTGGGGAAGGAGTCCATGTTTGCTTTTCCAAAGAAGACGTACATGTTTTTACCAGAGAGTCAAAGTTTCTTACTATTTCCATCTGTGTCAGACCATCTCCTCTGAATTCTAGACCTAAATGGAAACTGATAGACCTTTACCTGGCAGTTCTACCCCGAAGAGTAAAAGGTGTTGACGCATGTCTTATCTTCCCAAATCTGTCACTCTGCCATTCATTGCCTTTTGTATTAGGTAGGTCATGACATACCTCATATTTGTGTGGATGCCCACCTTCCAATTCCCCAAGACCAAGTGTTTCCTGGATCCTTAAATGGATCTTACATTTTCAGCTCTCATGCCAACAAGGGAAAGACATCAGAAAAGACCTTTGCAAAGTATCTCTCTGCTCATCTCCGTGACCTTCATTCTTGTCTGAAGGCCTATAGAGATTCTTTTATCTTGGAGATAAGGAAGCTGTACGTATCAGGCCAGTGTAACAGACAAGCAAGTGGCTGAGATGCTGGGTCCAGAGGGTTATATTTGTTCCGCACACAAGAAGAAAGAGGAACACTTCTATTGCAGACCCATGTCCCCCTGCCTCTCTGTCACAGTCTGTTAAACCACTACTCTCAGAGATTCGGAGCAGCCACCTACAGACTCCTACATTACGCTGCCTTCAGTGTGAACCCAAGCTTCATTACAGAGCCAATATTTTCACACCTGTACAAGCCTCATGAGATTGCTTTGGATGAACCTAGGGTTAAAAAAAAAAATCCCCGAATGTCTGCATTATTTGTCAAACCTGGAAGTCTCTAGCATTGACTTTTCAAATGTGTGTGATGAAAGGCAGTGCCATATCTTTGAGGAACCAGTCAAGGATGCAGGAGACGGTCTGTGCCTTAGAACAAATGAGACAGGATCACCGAGAGAGATGTCATCTGGAGAAGAATTAAACTCAACATAAAAATGTTAAGAGACTAGGGGAAGAGACAGAGCACAAAACCAGTGGATACAATGATGGGTAGATCATGCTGTACCATGTAGTGTTCAGGAAGTTAGAAGGCTGGGTGAAAGGTGCCTAAGGATGAGGAAGGAGGCTGCCAGAAACAAGGTGTTTGCTCTTCTTATGTGCTGTCAGTGTTACAATAATAGACAAAAAGCACTCCGTATGCACTCCCAAGTTGTGTAGCAGGCAATGATGATAGAAAAGAGCCAACTGTACAAATTGCATTGCCATCCCATGCCAGTAGAAGCAGACTAGTTGCTTAAGAGAATCACAGGTATTCTGGTATTGACTCTAGAGACTAAACTTCTTTATGGAGGCAAGTGAAAAGGCGAGACAGTTGATACAGTAAGCCACATGATCCACCGTACTTAGTGGTAAAGTCTGCAGGAAGGCTAAACCCAACCCTTGCTATATACCTCATGTGGGCCATGGTGATTCAAACAAGGGAAGCTCCTAGAAGCCATTCCAGAGGAGGCAAAGATGACACACTTCAGTCCCATGGTCATCGGACAGCCTGCTTGGCTTCAAGAGAAGATTGTGGTCTCTGGAGGAAAGACAGAGCTGCAGTCTCTTCATCCACACTGTTTCAACACTGAGCAATGAGCAGTTTGGTGTTTTAATCCAGGTCACACATCACTTGCCGAAGATGGTCACTGAAGCTGGGTGTCAGAACAATAGCCCCTGAAAACAGGTGGTTGGATGAATACGTTTGTGAATGAAAGATATACCAGCACACAGATCAGTCCACTGCCAGAACATCCAGATCCTTTTCCAAGTTGTGGACAGAAAGGCTACACAATCCTGTTGAAACTGTGTATGCAAGTATCTTTTCATTGTGTCTGAATGTGCTACTTAGTCTTAACTTTTTGAATCAGCCAAATGGCATTTGTTTTCCTAGCTGACTTATGCCATCAGGCAAAGTTTCTTAATTTCTAAATATTTTTAAAATGTCATCTCTAACCATTTATTGGTTGTTTCATTTAAATATCATTCCCCAAACAATAAGAACCATTCTATTTTATAACTTTTGGTTAAAGATTATTTGATTCCTTTTTTTTTTTTTTTAGAATGAGTACACCATCTCCTTTGACTTTTTTATATGAATGCAAGGTTTTCTGTTGACACTGAATTCTCCATATTTTTGATGTATCTTTTATTTTTTTCTTAACATGATTCAACTTGCTGTTATTTTATTTGAGTATCACAAGGTCAGATGCCCTCATGGGCATGATAAGGCAGCTGCTAAGCAAGAATAGACAGGTATGGGCTGGATAAGGAAAGTACCTTTATTTTTGAGAATCAAGACACTTAGGGCAAAGTGTCAGGTCAGAGCATGTGCTTTGAGGTGGAACTTCCTGAGTTCACTCACTTTCTCCTACTCAAATACCTTAAGAAAGATGGATAGATACACAAGAAAGGGCAGAACAAGCAAACAGCAGCTTTGAGGGCTCAGACACTGAAGGATGGATCATAAGAAGTGAAAGAGGACCATCACAACGGGTGCAGCTTTAAGCATACCAGCATCAGTCACTATACTCCAGCATTTCTAAGTCACCAGGTGCTGATGTCTGTACCAAGGATAAGAATAAAATTGATTGTTGAGTCATATGCACTGCCCCCATCATCTTTGAATTGTAGATAACCAAAGCTTTCCTCATACTTTCAATGTAGCCAAGCATTACCCTAAACTACTAAGCCTTCACTTCTACCTCTTAGGCACTGGGATTATAGGCATGTGCCACCAGTAGGCTGTCTGCCCTCCCTCCCTCCCTCCCTCTCTCCCTCCCTCCCTC
>NW_021604770.1:929671-964753 GCF_004785775.1 Grammomys surdaster
CCTCCTTCTCTCCTTCCCTCCCTCCCTTCCCCCTCTCTCCTTCTCTTCTTCTGGTACTGGGTACTGAACCAAAGGCCTTGTGCTTGCTTTGGAAGTGCTTTACCACTGAGCTAATTCCCCAACATAGCCACACGCTTTCAGAGAAGAAAGTCAAGGCATGTGTAGCTCAAAAATAACAGCAGCCATACACTTGGCCCTGTGATGGGCTGCTCAGATTTTCTTTCTTTTTATTACACTACTAACATGAACCATTTGTACAGACAAAATGTCCTTGGGATTCTTTTGAGTGTTCTTGAAAGTGGTGCCAAGAGGGAAGAAAGGGGGTGTTTTTATGATGGTGGAATGGGTACCCACATCTACCTATTTAAATTTGAATAGAAAAGGTCCCCCTCCATTAGTTTGTCAGGGTTGTTAGAACAAACAGAACAAAAGCCCCACAGACTGGTTGGCTAAATAACAGAAATGTTTGTTTTTCCAGGTGTGGAGCCTGGAAGTCTGAGGTCAAGGTGCTGGCTGAGTTGGTTTCTTTTGAAGCCTTTCTTCTTGGCCTGTAGACAACCCCTGCCTTCTGAGGATGTCCTCATATGGCCTTTGCCTTTTTGTCTGTGTGAAGAGTTCCACTGATTATTATAAAGGAAAATATTATTGGATGAGCACTAAAGGCCTTTACCTTAAGGCCCTTGCTTTAACTGAATAAGCTTTTTGAAGACCCCATCGTTTACAAACACAGCCACATTCTGAGCTCCTAGGAGTTAGGATTTCAGCATATGAATTTGGAGATTCACAATACACCCAAAATATGGACTTTATTTACTTTTTTTTGAAAGGGGAATATAATTCATCAAAGTTTGCTTTCATAATCAAATGAAATCAGACCTCTTTTCATTTTTTTGTGATACGTTGATTTGTGATGATTTTGTCCAATGTCTGTTAATATCTTAAAGTAGTAGCCAAACTTCTCATTTTTTCCTGTGTTCTGTAACAGGTTTTATGATTTCATGAAGTCTTTTCTGAAACCATCAAAAGTAATTATATTTCAGAATTCAGACCATTCATATTGCTAAAGAAATGGTCACATATACAAAGTTTTATTGATATTTCTCAGTAGAAGACAAAAAGATAAACCAAATAAGGACACCTTTATGCTCAGCAAATTTGCATCTAAACCCATCCTGCAAGGGTTTCCTGTGCAAAGATTCCTGTGTGATAACTGGATCTGGGCAATGGTCAGTGTTTTGTAGCACTACTTCTCCTGCAGAAGAGCTGGACTTAGTTCCCAGCACCCACACTTCAGCTCATACCAGTCTAAGTCTAGTTCCAAGAGACCCAATCTTCTCTTCTGGCACACACATGATGTGTATTCATATATACAGGCAAGCACTCATAAACGTCACATAAAGATAAATCTATTTGAAAAAGAATAAGGACCACTCCTTTGGAGATTTTATGACATGCTTGGTGCAATCTGTACCCAATGCATTAAAACCAAGATAACATGTGTAGTCAGATCATGGACCAGAACTCAGGTATTAAACATGAAGGTAGCTAATACTTGGTGTGAAGTTAAGGGAGTTTTCAACACATTAGGTTTTCTTTCTCTTAGCACTCTTTTCTTAACTCTAATACAACCTGCCAAATGTCCCAGGCACCTACTGTTAATTCACTACAAACCCTGAGAGCAAACCCTTGTACCTGCTGGGCCTCAGTTTCTCCGCTGTTATACTGAAGACATGAAAGTTGGGCCTGCCTCCTAAGATCCCCTTCCATTGTGACTTTAAAGCTGCTTGACAAGCTCTGACACACAGGCTTCCTCCGCCAGCTATCAGCGGCCATCTGGCAATTAGCAGCCTCTGAGGCAGCTAATCCCACTCTGAGCTGGATTAAAGCTGAAGTTTAAAACACGGAGATAGGCAGGTGATTTCTGTTTGAGTCTTTGGGTCCTGCTGTCCCTGGCAGCATGGTGAGGGAGGACAGAAAAGCTGATTTCTTTCCCTTATCTATCCTCGGAGGCTCAGAGAGCAAGATCAACCTTCCAGAGCGGCATCATGCTGGGCTACGTGCTGGGCTGCAGGAGTCAGCAGGTGAGCCCCAATGGAACCCCACCCCAGAGACACTGGCAGAGGCTTGACGGAGGAGGATGAAGGAGCGTCCTTCAATGTGTAGCACTGCACTGCCAGGGGCAACGAGAAACCTGGGGCAGAGAGGCCAGGATCATTTTGAACTAGGAGTCCCAGATGCCACAAAGGGCCTTGGGGGTGGGAGCTGACAAGCTCCTCCGCTCCTTTGGGGTACCCTCTCATTAGGCAACATGGTCAGACACCAAGCCCATGTGTTTGTTCATAGCCTGAGGAGATAATTAACTTATATCCACAGAGGGCCTTGATTACATTCCTAGCATGCTCCGAATGAGAAGCCTCATCTTGGAAATGCTAGGGGTGGTGGGGGCGGGAGGTGTTTGCAATGGTTGGCTGAGGAGTCGTTTGTTCAGAAATTGGGTGAGTAATCAAACAAATGCCTCTTTTCCTAATTGTTGATAAAAGTCAGCTGCTGGGGCAGATCTGGGGACTTACTCCAGAGAGAATACGTTACTTGAGGTGAGCATGCATCCGAATATGTTAGCATGATCTAGAAACATTTCACATATCTTGAATTTAACAACAAATGGTGCCTATTGTGAATTTTATGTAGAACAGGCTTAGGGGAGTGAGATTTATACCTGCATTTTATGGCTTGCTTGTTAACTGCTGCCAGGGACCACTTTTTACAAAGATTTACTTAGATATCTTATTGAGCACCTATTGTATGCAGCTCAATGCTAGGAGCAGTGAGACCAACACCAATAAGGTCCCCTTACAATTGGAAGCCTGTTGGTTATCCTAAATGTTTTACAAAATATTCTTGAATGCAGAATCATGTAATTAATACTGTAACCGTATCCTCTTACATTTTTAAAAATTAAAAAAAAATTAGTTTATTTTATTGTATATGTATTGGTGTTTTTCCTGTGTATATGTCTGTGGACCATGTTCATGTAGTGCCTGAAGAGGCCAGAAGAAAGGGTTGTAATCCCTTATAGGAACAGGAGTAATATTCACTATGTCGGTGCTGGGGATCAAGTCCATACCTATCCTCTGCAAAAGCAACTTGTGGTCTTTACTGTTAAAGCATCTCTCCAGACCCCTAAAATTTTAAATTTACTTGTATTATTTTAAAATTATGTATGTACGTGTATGAGGAAGGGGGTAAATTGCACAGGAGTACAGGTGTTCAGAGACTGCTGGTGCCTGCAAACGCCAGAAGTTTCCAGTCCTCCTGGGGCTGAGTTACAAGTGGTTGAGAGTTGCCAGGTGGGGTGTTAGGGATGCAACTCAGGTCCTCTGGAAGAGCAATACATGCTTTTAACCACTGAGATTTCTCTCCAGTTAAGGAAGGTAGTGTACGGTAATTTCCTCATCTGAAATATTCCATCCTGAAATTATTAAGACTTACAACATAAATACAACTTACAAAACTTGACATGCAAATAAGCCACCAGTCTCAGAATGATTTTGAAACAAGATTCACAAGGCTCCTCCCCAAGGTTTAGAAGCCTTAAGGGCTACTGGGGAGAGAGACTCTGGCCAGTGAAGCAGGTTGCAAATCATACAGGGAGTTTCAGTGATATGGTTCTTGTGAGTCATCACCTTTGCTGAGATGGTCTTTTTAGCTGCTTCGGGCCATCCATGCCCCCGTAAATAATCCCAATGAGCTCACCACTTTACTAACCTTGGACTGAATAACTTCCTTGATTTGCTATTGGTGCTCTATCTGGAGTGAATAGATGTTTACATCTCCTCTGGAAAAGGCAAACGACATGGGACCGCACATATTCAGTTGGTGATGAAACCAGAGTGGACCAGAATGAAATATTTTGTGTATTTTGAGAACTTACATGCCGAGAACAGCAGCAAGTCTTATGTTACTCTTTTGTTGGCATTGTGAAGTAACTGTTTCTACTATTCATGTTATCACGAGAAAACTGGCCCAGAGGGGTCAAGTGCCTGTACTAAGATGGATTGGAGCAGGGCCTGAAGGTGCATGGAGTTGGGCCTTTCCCAGCTCACAAATGCTGCTTCTCTTCATCATTCCACTTTACCATTGAGCTATGTCTCTGGCTCTGGGAACACTTTTGACCATGAGTTTTCCAATCATTTGATGAGAAAAGTAATTTAGGTGGCTTTGCTTGCAGTGTGGGATAAGGATATCAGCAAGGACCTATTCCATGTGGCACTCATTTCATTTGAGTCACAGAGACACTAGAGTCACTAGCCTACCCAATGGGATTGATGTCAAGTTTCTTGTGAATTGGTCCCCTCTTCTCTTCCTCAGGAATGTCATGTTGAAAGAGAGGGACAAAATAAGATCAGCTTTGTGGAGGAGACATTAGACTTTGGAAGCTGAGGCAGAGAAGCTGTGGATAATTTTCTCAAACTTTTCTTTCCTTCTTTTTTTAAAGACTTATTTATGTATTTATTTTATATATGTGAGTATTTTATATATGTGTGTCACTGTGTTCAGACACATCAGAAGAGGGCATCAGATCCTGTTACAGATTGTTGTGAGCCACCACGTGGTTGCTGGGAACTGAATTCAGGACCTTTGGAAGAGCAGTCAGTGCTCTTAACCACTGAGCCATCTCTCCAGCCCCTTTCTCAAACTTTTCAATCTGTTTATTCTCCAGGGTTATTCCACAAAGTTTCAATTTTCCCAAAACAAATTACCTAGGAAGATAATATGGGCAAATCTGTAATTGTAGCAAAAGAAAGAAGACAGTAACTGAAGTATAATGCTACCTAGGAACCAGATGACAATGACCTACTACAGTGGACTTGAAGCAGTTCAGGTTGTACACAGCTTGATATATGTTAACAAAAGAGAAAAAATTTAAATAAACTTGATGCTTACATAATTCACAATGGCTTCCCCCAAAAGTAGAATGAGCATTTTTGAGAAAAACAGCTATTTCATGTTCTAAACTAAAGGTTAATTTCTCTTGATAGAAAAATGCAGCAGTATTTGCCAACTCTCCTCAACCCATAGTCTTTTGATGGCAACAAGACCTCACCACCCACTGAAGATTACTGGTGCACAGAAAACACATTTGTGCCCTATATATTCCTGTTATCCAGGATAATTTTGTTGATATTTACTTTCTGTACAATGTAGTCAAAATAAGGACCATTTAATTGTCCAAGTGTAAAATCAATCCCTCTGATTCTGCAGGGATATTGATGTGCCATTCCAATGGAGCTTGGTAGTCCTTAACCATCAAAGGATACGTCTGGCAAGAGACATCTGCTGTTGTTGAAAGTACTGGATAAAATTGGAAGAGCAGGGTTTATACCGGATGTTAGCTATCTCCACTTAAGAATTTAAATGGAAGTGGACATCACTTGATGAAAGTGATCAAAGTTATCACCATGTTTGAGGGGAGACATTGTTTACTTCTTAGCATAGCTCACTGGAAAAGACATCACCCTGTGGTCTTCCTCTTAAATTGAGTGACCTGGGTACATCTATGAGGAAAAGCCAGTCTAAACCGAGCCTTCATTTACAAAGCAGTTGATTTATACTTTTTCCAAAGTGTGACAGTCACAATAAACAGTCTAAAGAGATGTTACAGATGAAAGGAGACAAACCAGGTATGACAAAGCAATGTGTGAACAGGGGCAGGATGAGAATTTTTGACCAATACGTATTTGTTCTACCCCCCACCCCAGTTCTGTCTGTTTAGGTAATACTAAGTATTTAAACCTTATTTTCCTGATTTTGTTAATTTAAATATTTTAAAGAGGAACACAAAAAAATAGAAGCTGAAGTTTTAGGAGTAAATGAGAATCATAATTTGTAGCTTACTCTCAAGTGGTCATAAACATCTCCCTGACCTCCACTGAGGGAAAGAGACAGTGTTAATAGTTGTACAATGTGCTGTATCTGTAGGTTTCATAAAAGAATCATTTAAGTAGAACTTGTAACCATGACCAAGAATGAATGCTCCGCTTCCATAGTTTCATATTTGACTGGGAGCCTGCAAGCCCACCTACAGGATGGAGGGCTGTCTGCAAATCTGTCAAATGTTAGGCATCTTTAATAATAATGGCCATTTCTAAGACCCTTTCTTTTTAATTGACTTATTTTGTAAAGTCACTCTACCTCACCAGAAGGGTCCTGTGTCTGAATTTTATTATGACGGTGGCACTCTTTATTAGCACAGAGAAGAGAATGACATCATGAGAACAATTTAAGTATTTCTCACCTTAAAATATCCTTATTAGTTATAAGCACTTTCTCCTGCCTCTTTATTACTGTTATTTATGTATCACTAGGAGGATTTTCACAAGCATCTTCCTGTTGCCTTTCATCACCCCTTTTTGATATATTCTCTTCCCCCTCTGCTTTTTCTTCCGAGTTTTTGTATTTTATTTGATGCCGACAGTTTTATAAGGAATGGTTTTAATAGGTACATGCTGTAAAGTGGAAATATTTTACTAGGATATTACATAAAATACACAGAAGAAACCAGGGTATAAATTATATTTTTATTGTAAGATTTTACTGCAAATAAGTTCACATATACAATCTTTTATTTATGATAAGAGCGAGTTCTTTTTACTTATAGCTGCTTTTGAATGTGGCGCTTCAACAAGGAAGCTTGTGCGCAGCAACATAAAAGAAGGTTCTATTTTGATGAGAAAAATAAGAAATTCCTGCAGGGAATGCCATTTTTCTTGTTGACTTACAGAAGTAGGCAAAGGAAGAGCTGACTGTGCTGGTAGGTGGGAAGATGGTCAGTCTCTGATGCTGTGACAAGGTCATTTGTTCCCTTAGACTTCCAAAGGAGACGTGTATGACCAACCAGGGTACTGATGCTACATAGCCCCATCTCCCACCACCTTTGCTCTATCACACCCACCCAGCCCCCTTAAGCTTGGGACTTCATAACTTTCTACCGAATTTAAAAAAAAAATTGCTTATGCACAGAGACCTCTGATTTCATGGAGCAAGTTTCTCCTATTCAGAAGCAAATGAGATTGAAGTGCGTTATCTATCTGTCCTTTCTATTCTAAAGTTCTTTTAGTATTGTTGTTTTGCTTTTTGGTGCAGTGGTGGGGGTGTGTATATGATAGACTCCAGGTCCTCAAACAAGCAAGGCAAATGCTTTCCCACTGAGCCACACCCCTGCCTTTAACATCAATGCAGAGCTGCGGGTCCCTTTCAAGAGCTAATTGCCACTTTCCACAAAGCTGTCTGCAAGGAAGCATATAAAAGGTGGTAAATTTCTTGTTTAAATTGTTTCTTTGTTTAAAAAGTATGCTTTTTTTTTAAAAAAATGAACCAAAATATTATGCTTGATTTGTTGGATCGTGTTTTCTTTTCTGAGACAGATTTGTTCTGTATCACCCAGACTGCCCTCTAGTTTACACTCCATTTACTTATAAACAATCCTGACTCCTTGAGGTCCCAAGTAATAATTAGGTGTCACAGTGTACCTATTCTTCATTTAAGCAACACAAACAACCAGAATGTTCTTTAAGGTATTGTCAGTGATTTGCTCAGACAGGCTCAGTTGCATTGTAAGCTAGACATCCAAATGCAGCATCTTTTGAATTACCAACCTCAAAGCTCTCAGACCACTAAGGGATTTGCTTCCGATTCCAGTCACCTTTAGGCAGAGGTCAAAAGTGCCACAGGTTAGTCCTTGATGGCTTGGGTGTACCTCTGACTGGGAGTAAACCTGAGGGGATCTGTGTGGCAGCTCTGCTACTTGCTGACTTGCACTTTTTATTCCACTGAAACAGGAAATTAACTGAAATGCAGACTTGCCCCATGAGAAGAGGTGTTCTTAATTTTGTCAGGTCATGAAAAATGTCTACTGGAAATGGGATCTCAACAAATAAGACACTTTCATTTAATGACCCTACCTACAAACATTTATTGAGTCCCTTTTCTAGGCGTATATACTTTCTCAAAGAATCGCCACCTCTTGACATATCATTTATTTTAGAGATGCTATAATTTTTCCAATTTCTCCAGTGAAATTAAGTAACAGCAATTTCTGGAAGGCAAGATTTTCAGAAAGAGGTTCTTGAGAAAACCAACAAGTAGGATTATTTTACTTTTAACTTGCCTCTTTTCTGTTGTAAACTGACATTTTTTTTTTCCTTTTGGTCCTCATTCTCTGTTTTCTTCAATATTTTCTCCTGTCTTTCTCTCACTATTTTACTGTTATTGTTGATTTGTTTTGTTTCATTTGTTTTTTAAGACAGGGTCTCATTAAGTAGCTTTGGTTGTCCTTGTACCTGGTATATAGATCAGAATGGCTTCAAACTTACAGAGATCCACCTGCTTCTGCCAGAATGATAAGAGCAAAGGCGTGAGCCATCAATCCGACCTTGGTATCACTATCAATCACATTTCTTTTCACAAGGTAGAGCATTTTCATAGAGAGTCATCTTTAGAGTTTATTCTGTGACACAGTATTAAGATGCTTTCATTCTGGATTTTTTTTTCCTTTTAATATGGAATTAAAGTTTGGCGCAACTTTGCCAGAGGCAGCTGGCATTTGTTCTTTATTTTTTCTTCTAATTTTTTTTTTCTGGGTGGAGGTTGCATGTTCAGAAGCCTTTATTGCTGTCAAATTTTTCACAAGTCCAATGTTCAATTATATGACCCCATATGAGCTCAGGACCCAAATTTAAGGAGCTGGAAGATAATTCAGGGCTTAACTCATGCTAACCCATTCATTTACTGTACTAGTTAGTTTTGTCAACTTGACACAAATGAAAGCTTTCTGGGAAAAGGAAACCTCAACTAAGGTATTGCTTCCATCAGATTGTCCTATGGACATATGTATCTTTGGGGGCATTTCCTTGATAAATGATTGGTGTGATAGGTCCCAGCCCACTGTGGATGATATCATGCCCTAGGCAGGTGGTCCTGGATTGTAAACATTTTCTTTACTGGAAAACTGATGCTAGTTAGCTGGGGCTGAAGACTTAATAATTAATAAGGAACCAGCATTGCTGAGGGAAAATCTGGGGAGTATTCTATCAGGGTCAGAAAACAGGCTACTCAGAGAGAGTCAAGGCCACAGCTCAAGTTGGCAGCTGAACTTGGTAATGTGTAACACTCTTCCATATGTACTGGTCTTAATGGCACTGAAGGTGTTAGGGCTAGAATCCAACTCTTGGCAAGGTATGACAGAGTAAAGAGGCCAAGAGAGGCAACTGATGAAGATGGATCCTCTGTTTCAGTCAAGATCCAGTATTTCAGAGATTCCAGGAGCATAGATTGACCACCAATAAAGCCCTTCCTCCCAAATTGGTCAATGTTTTATCACATCAACAGAGAAGCAAAGCAGATCACTTACTTTGATCAATTCTTTGAATCTCAGTTTCCACTTCTGTTGCAGTGAAAGTAATAACAACATATGCCTATTAGAGATTTTAATTTTATTGAGATATGGACATTGAATTAAAATTTCAGTGTTTGGTATATAATAAGCATTAATGCTGGTGAATAAGATGATGGCATCATGATCTATCCATGACATAACCAAGTTTAATACATACAATAGAAGTGCCAGGAGTCACAGTAAATATTGTCGTGGGCTTCATTGGAGGTCTGAAGAAAGGCATGGCAGATTTCACCTGGGAGTTGAGGTGGTGGTGCACATCTTTTATCCCTTTGCTTGAGAGGCAAAGGCAGAGGCAGGCAGATCTCTGTGAGTTTGAGGCCAACCTGGTCTATAAAGTGAGTTCCAGGATATCTTGGAACATGAAGAAACTCTGTCTTGAGAAAACCAAAATAAATAAATAAATAAATAAATAAATAAATAAATAAAAGAAAATTTTTATAGACAGACAATTGCACTAAGTTTTCAAGGCAAACTGACACCTGTCCAGTAGTATCCAATTGACACTGGTTGCAAATGTTCCTCACAGATTGGAGATGCATAGATAAAGCCCAGGTGACAGCTTTAGCTGAGTTAAGGGTAAGAAGAATTTTACCCAGTGGAGATGCTGAAAGAAGGAAATTCTAAGTAGAAGGTGCAACAAAAGCAAAGTTACCGAGGTATGGATGTTTAAAAAAATTGTATTGATTATTTATTAATAGAGGGAAAAGTTGGGGGTCACTTGAGATGATGTTGAAGAGAAAACTGGAGGAAAGCTTACAGATCAGTGATTTATCTAGTAATTCAGACTACCATCACATGGGGCATGGGAGTGGGCTCACCAGGCTTGTGAGATCTCTCTGATTGCAGAGTAGAGCCTACTTCGAGAAAGACAGGCTTGGAGTTAAAAAACATGCCTATTGCACTGGTCCAGCCCAGAGGGTTTGAGATCCACTCTGTAACACTGCACCATACAACACTCCACTCTGTTAGGTCCTACAGGCACCTGCATCCCCATGATTGAAATGAACTGATATTCTGAATATTCCCATGGCTTTCATGCTTATAAACACAGAGTCTTAAGTTTTATTATGCTCTCTTTAAATTGAAGGACAGTCACTTCTCCACAGACGCTTACAGATAAATGAGCCTCCAGTAATTTTCCCAAATCACACTTCTGCCAGAATGCGCTTGTATACTGTGTTTTTCATGGCACTGTTGGCAACATTGCTGTTCCTTTCTTTGTTGTTTTTAAAGGCATAAAAGTATTGTTTTAATTCTCCTTTCTTTGATATCTAGAGAAATAAAATGCTTTCCCCATTTGTCTTCTAAATATGTGTCCTCACTTGTGAATTGCATGCCATGTCCTTTGCCCATTTGATAAGCAATTGTGTTGAATCCCTATTTTGGCTGGCCTCTCTCCTGGCAACTCTCCACATACAATTTCCCCACGGGCTCGCTTTCTAATTTCTTTTCTCTTTGATCTATTGAAACCAAATCCTTTGTCTAACTCAATATTACAATAGACATAACAATTCTAATTACTCTATTGATTCATGGCCACTACAGTTGTGCGCACATTAAGAAGCATGGGACTTTGCCATCGGAGAGCAAGCCTTTGCAGAGTGCTTCACGATGTATGATTTGGTTTCAGGTGTTTGGCATTTTAAGCCCTCTGAGCTCTTTTGCTTATCTGTAAAATGGAAGCAGTAGCACATCAATTAAGAACTGCATTTGCCATGAAGGGCCAAATACAGTAGCTAAAAAGTAGAGACCCATTCTTTTATGTTAAATAGTTTCATTTGTTGTTTCTATTCTTTGAAACTTTCATATATATATAATGTATTTTGGTCATATCTACATCCAATTCCCTTCCTCCAGTCCCCCATCAGCTACCTCCAGTGTATCCCCCTCCCACTTTTTTGAATCCAATTAGTGCTGGCCATATGTCCAAGGGTGTAAGGTCATCAACTAGGGCATAGGCAACCTACTAATGGACATCCCACAAAGAAAATTACTCTTCTCCCCTCAGGAGCCATTAATCACCAATAGGTACTCAGCTAAAGTGTGACATTGTAGTCTCACCCTCCTCCATATTGGGTGTTTTTTCATTAGTTTGATCTACTATTAGACATAAGGGATCCCACAACTTAAGCAGAAATTTCATGAAATTTCCCATTCTCAGAATGTAGTTGTGGATTTAGATTTACTGGCAGCTTTGCTTTTTGAGTCCAGGGAAGGAGCTGCATACTGTTGGACAGTAACAATTCTGAGTCTATTCCCTTACTTGTTGGACAGATTGTTTGCTGTATGCAGATCCCCAGGGTTTTCTCTGATGGAAACTATACACACTAAGTATTGTGTTTTGTAAAAATAAAAAGAGATAAGGAATGTGTTTGGTGGACATGTAGTCAGGTGTGGGGGAAGGGGGTGCCTCTGGAGGCCCATGAGACAGTATAGTATAGAATAGAGTTTATTCAAGGCATGGTAAGGGAAATTGAGGGAGTAGAGACAAAGAAAAGAGGAGAGGGGAAAGGAGGGGAGAGGAGGGGAGAGGAGGTGGGCCATGAGCAGAGCACGTGGAGAGGAGAAGCAGGAGCAAAGGGACAGATCAGGAGCAAGAGAAAGAGGAGGGGCCAAGCAGCCCCTTTTATAGTGAGTCAGGCATACTTGACTATTGCTAGGCAACTGTGGGGCAGAGCCTAGACAAAATACCAACACTAAGTCAAACAAAACTAATCCTGTTTATTACAGTCAGGTCATACATCATGGGGCATTATTGTCTTTTCCTTGAGGTGGACCCAGGCTTAGAAGCTCTGGGTTTCGAGATATCTCAGTAGCTATCTAGCTACTTGCTTGTCTTGGTTTGGATTTTATTACTGTGAAGAGACACCTTGGTCAAGGCAGCTCTTATAAAGGAAATCATTTAACTGGGTCTGGCTTACATTTCAGAGGCCTTGTACATTACCATCATGGTGGGAAACACGGTGGCATCCAGGCAGGCATAGTGCTAAAGAACGAACTGAGTTCTACATTTTGATCTCCAGGCGTAGATCTTTCTGTGAGCCACACTGTTTGTAGCTTGAGTATGTAAGACCTCGAAGCCCACCCTCACAGTAACACACTTCCTCCAACAAGGCCACACCTACTCGAACAAGGCCATACATCCTAATAGTGCCATTCCCTATGGGCCAAGCATTAAAACAGGAGGCTATGGGGGAGGGGTCGTCGTACCTATTCAAACAACCACAATACTCAAGTGTCCATAAACATATATCAGATAAGAGATTCCAATAACATTATCAAATGCAGGCTCATAAGTAGGCTTTTGGGGCATGTCCAAAGTTCAAAAAAGGGCCCAAATCTCCATTATTAGATAAAGTCAATAATGCCTGTGGGCATGTATATTCTGGTGTGATGATTAGAAGACAAATCTCATGGATTTATACCTATAATAACAATACAGAGTTTGTGCAATAAGACTTTCATGGACAGAGGCCTTGCAGATTTCCTGCCTGCTGAGAGAATGTAGAAACCTCTTGTTCTCTAGATAGGGTTTATTATTATTATTACCAGTTGAATTACCATAATTCTACTCTTGACAAAGTGTATTCATTATAAATGAAATTTTTGTTCAGATCTTGTAGTTCATGCCTGAAAGCAAAGATATTAGAATTAATGAGCATTTTTGCTGATGAGGAAGAAAATCACTGAAGGGTGATTGGACCTTAGCCTTTTAATGGGTATGATATTCTTCTTTCATTAGATCTGACAAGGGTTATCTGGCTCCCTTTACACTGTGTGATGTGGTTTAAGAAAATTCTTTGTATGGTATGAGTCTAGCTTTTCTTTCCCAGTGATATGGTCTAGCAGTGATGAGAACATGTAAACAGAGCCCAATTGAATAAGACTGGGCACAGGGATGTGAGAGTGAAACTTGGTTAGCATGTGGTAGGGAGGCCTTTGATGGGTTTATTAAAATGTCAATGTAATTTGATTCCGAGTTTCCTTTACACAGTTGGCAGGCAACAAGATTTTTAAAAAGAAGCCCACTCAGGGAATCAGGTGACAACCCTGAAAGATGGGGCGGCAGATGAGCCCTGAAGACAACAGTGGGATGGTGTTGCTGATGCAAGGAGTGCAGGCATAGACACATTTTACATGAAGTTCAAACAGAGGTGGCTGTGTCCTGGAACCTGATGGGACATAGGGTTTCAGGTTGAATCAAAGTAAACATAATGAGATGCCTTCAGGGCCTTATGTGATTGGGTAATCTTATTAAGGTATTGAGGAGAGTTTTCCTACTGAGAACAGGCCTTCATTTTTTATATCCTAAGGGCATGAAATTATAAAACTCAGGGAGACGAACGGAGGCATGAACTTTAGCTGGTGGTGCCACTGTTTCATGGATGTCATATAGAAATGACTTGGATATGGGATAAGAAAGGTATATTTTAGGGTGTGGTGGGACAGCTGCCATATTTCTATGTGATGAACACAGACATGTATATGAACCGAGTTGCTCCTCTGGGATGATTTTACTCCCAGCACTCCAGATAGCAAATACAATAAGTATTATTGTTTCCTGTTGTAACCAGTTCCTTAGTACACCCTAGACCAACCAAGCACCCTTTGTTAGGATTCTCACGTTATCAGGACACTAAGGGAATCTCAACATCAGAGGACAAGGCATGTAAGTACCTGTACATAATTGTGGAAAGTGATATTTTGAGGTTGGTAAAAGTACTATAGGAACAGAGAAGAAAGAGTGATTAGTTATGCCAGGAGGATCATTTATATTGTTCCAGGAGACGTACCATTTTCAGCTTGGTTATAAAAGATGAGAATGATGTTACCAAGAGAGGATAATGGAAGGATATTCCAGGCAGAGGCTGAGACACAAGTAAAGCCACTGAGTGGTGAATGTTTATCTGGGCAATAGTGAGCCAAACAGCGTGGTAATAGCAAAAGTGCCTAACCAAGAGCAACCATGATTGTCAACAGTAATCAAGCATTTATTATATGCTAAGAACTTTTAAGCCCTTCATGCATATTAATTTATTTAATCCTTAAAACAATCCTGTGAGTAGTAACTAATATTATCTCCATTTTACAGAGGAAGACATAGAGGCTTAGAGATGTTCAGGGACTTTCCTAAGGTTGTAACTTGCTGTGGCCTGGAGCCAGGATTAGAGAAAAACATCCTGCATATGATTGACTAGATAGACAAAGAGGATAGAACTTAACATTGCAAGCTAAGGGCTTATTCTTTATCTCCAACCTTTCTAGAATCTTCTAGTGTGGGTTACCATACATTTGGATGCAGGAAGAATATTCTTGAATTTTTTATCTAATGTGTCTTACCTTTTAAAATGATTGAGTAGTATGGTATTTTCCCCTCATAATTTACTGTACTTGAACATGTATATAATTCCTAAATGAAAGGCATGAAGAGGTTAGGAGGGTTTGGACTAAGCTTTTCAATGGAAAAACTATCAATCAAATGTAAGGTTGGTGAAGCTCTTTTTCCAGTCTCTAGTGTGCTGTTTTGTCCTATTGACAGTGTCCTTAGCCTTACAGAAGCTTTTCAGTTTCATGCAGTCCCATTTATCAGTTGTTGATCTTAGAGCATGAGCCATCAGTATTCTGTTTAGAAAATTTTCCTGCCGGGCGGTGGTGACACACACCTTTAATCACAGTGCTTGGGAGGCAGAGGCAGGCGGATTTCTGAGTTCGAGGCCAGCTTGGTCTACAGAGTGAGTTCCAGGACAGCCAGGGCTATACAGAGAAACCCTGTCTCAAAAAACAAAAAGCAAAAACAAAAACAAACAACAACAACAAAAAAAAAACAACAAAAAAGAAATTTTCCTGTGCCAATGTGTTAAAGGCTATTTCCCACTTTCTCTTCTATTAGATTCAGTGTATCTAGTTTTATGTTCAGGTCCTTGATCCACTTGGACTTGAGCTTTATACAAGGTGCTAAATATGGTTCTATTTGCATTCGTCTACATGTAGATTGTCAGTTAGACCAACACTATTTGTTGAAGATGCTTTCCTTTTTTCTCCATTGCATGGTTTTTGTCTTCTTTGTCAAAAATCAAGTGTCCATTGGTATATTGGTTTATTTCTGGGTCTTCAATTCTATTCCATTGATCTAACTGTCTGTCTCTGTACATACCATGTGGTGTTTTTTCTTTATCATTATTGCTCTGCAGTACAGCTTGATGTCAGAGATAGTGATTCCTCCAGAGGTTCTTTTATTGTTCAGAATTCTTTTTACTATCCTGAGCTTTTTGTTTTTCCATATGTTGAGAATTGCTCTTTCAAGGTCTGTAAAAAATGTGTTAAAATTTTTGATGGGAATTTTATTGAATCTGTATGTTGCTTTTGGATATATGGTCATTTTTAATATGTTAATCCTATGGATCCATGAGAATGGGAGATCTTTTCATCTTCTGAGTTCTTCAAATTCTTTCTTCAGAGACTTGAAGTTCTTGTCATACATAGCCTTCACTTCCTCGGTTAGAGTTACATCAAGTTATTTTATATTATTTGTGGCTATTGTGAAGGGTGTTGTTTCCCTAATTTCTTTCTCAGCTAGTATATCATTTGTCTAAAGGAGGACAAGTGATTTCTTTGAATTAATTTAATATCCAGCCACTTTGTTGAACTTGTTTATCAGCTATAGGAGTTCTCTGGTAAAATGTTGGGGGTTGATTATGTACACTATCATATAATTTGCAAATAGTGATATCTTGACTTATTCCTTTCTAATTTGTATCCCCCAGATCATCTTTTATTGACTTGTTGCTATAGCTAATACTTCAAGTACTATATTGAATAGCTAGGGAGAAAGTGGGCAGCCTTATCTTGTTCCTGACTTTGGTGGATTGCTTTAAGATTCTTTCTATTTAATTTGATGTTGGCTATTGGCTTGCTGCATATTGCTTTTTATTATGTTTAGGTATGTGTCTTGAATCCCTGATATCTCCAAGACTTTTAACTTGAAGGGGTGTTGGATTCTGTTGAAACATTTTTTTCAGCATCTAATGAGATCATCTTGTGATGTTTTTTGTTTATATAGTGGATTACATTGATGGATTTTTGTATATTGAACCATCTATGCATCCCAAGGATGAAGCCTACATGATCATGGTGAATGACATTTTTAATTTGTTATTGGATTTGTTGTGCAAGAATTTTATTGATTATTTTTGTGTCAATGTTCATAAGCAAGATTGGTCTGAAACTCTTTTCCTTTATTGGGTCTTTGTGTAGTTTATTTATCAGGGTAACTGCTGTCTTATAGAATGAATTAGGTAGTGTTCCTTCTGTTTCTATTTTGTGGAATAGTTTGAGCTCTTGGTTGAAAGTTTGGCAGAATTCTGCACTAAAACCATCTGGCCCTGGGCTTTTTTTTGGTTGGGAGGTTTTTAATGACTGCTTCTATTTCCTTAGGGGTTACAGGACTGTTTAGATGATTTACCTGATATTGACTTAACTTTGGTAACTGGTATCTGTCTAGAAAATCATCCATTTCATTTAGATTTTCCAGTTTTTTCCAGTATAGACTTTTGAAGTAAGAGGTAATGATTTTTTAATTTCCTCAGTTTCTGTTACTATGGTTCCCTTTTCATTTCTGATTTTGTTAATTTGAATGCTGTATCTGTGCCCTTTCGTTAGTTAGCTAAGGGTTTGTCTGTCTTGTTGATTTTCTCAAACATCCTGCTCTTGTTCTTGTTGATTCTTTGTATTGTTCTCTTTCTTTTTAATTGATTGATTTTGGCCCTAACTTTGATTATTTCCTGCCTACTGTCTACTCCTCTTTGGTGTGTTTGGTTCTTTTTGTTCTAGATCTTTCAGATGTGCTTTTAAATTGCTAGTATGATATCTCTCCGATTTCTTTATGAAGGCACTTAGTGCTAAGAATTTTCCTTTTAACACTGTCTTCATTGAGTCCTATGAGTTTGTTTATGTTGTTCCTTCATTTTCCTTGAATTCTAGAAAGTCTTTAATTTCTTTATTTCTTCTCCAACTAAGTGATCATTGAGTAGAGAGGTGTTCAGTTTCTACGAATATGTGAGATTTCTGTTGCTTCTGTTGTTGTTGAAGTCCAGCCTTAGCCTGTGATAATCTAATAGAATACAAAGCATTATTTCAATCTTCTTGTATCCATTGAGGCATATTTCGTATCCAATTATATGGTCAATTTTGGAGAAAGTTTTATGAGGTTTTGAGAAGGTTTTGAGAATACCTATATTCTTTTGTTTTGGGGTGGAAAGTTCTGTAGATATCTGTTAAATCCATTTAGCTCATAACTGCTACTAGTTTCATTATATCTCTGTTTAGTTTCTGTTTTGATGACCTGTCTGTCTGCTGGTGAGATTGGGGTGTTGAAGTCTTCCACTATTGTTGTGTGAGGATCAATGTGTGTTTTGAGCTTTAGTACAATTTTCTGTACCAACATGGTTACCCTTGCATTTGTGGAATAGATATTCAAAACTGAGACTTTATTTTGGCAGAGTTTTCCTTTGATGAGTATAATGTGTCCTTCCCTATTTCTTTCGATTACTTTTGGTTAAAAATCTATTTTATTAGATATTATAATGGCAACTTCAGCTTATTTCTTGTGTCCATTTGCTTGGAATACTTTTTTTCCATCCATTTACTCTGAGTTAGTGTCTATTTTTGTCACTGAGATATGTAACTTTAATTTTTTCAAAACCCTGTTTATAACGATGGTTCTTAAACACGTTAACCTCCCTTTTAGCCCACCACCCACCAGAGGTAATGGGAAAGAAAGGATACGGGGGAAATGGACCTGTTTAGAAAGGTTCTTTGGAGGAACTCCCATCTGTGTTGTCTGGAAATTGACAATTCAGTCCACAGGTCAGCAGCAGAAACTGGATCCACTCACAAACACTTCAAGGATACATCAGCAGTTCAGTTTGGTAGAGCTGGGATAGCAAACATGAATCAGCAGTAGTGGCACTACCTACCAGAGACAGCCGGGCCTCAGCCATGGCACTAATAAGCTGGAGGGAGCCAGAGGGATACCAGGAAAAGTTCTCGGCGTGCCTCTCTCAGTGAAGCGAAGATCAGCACAAGAGATTAAGCAGCATTGCACAGCTAGCTCTACTAGCAAGCCAAGCTTAGCTCCATCACTGTACATGGAGTTCTATCTACAGTCCCTCTAAACATCAGATGTCCCGATAGGCCTTGCCTCAGCAATGTGTCTGTCTCAGCTCACGTTACTCTGCCAATTAGACCTTGTCTGTGGAAGCAGCAAGAAACTTGCAGCATGCCACCAGAAGTTTTTTTGATTCTTTTCTTCTATGGAATCCCAACAAATGGAGTTCAACGATACAATATAAGCCAGACCAACACATGTGTTTCATTGTCACAGAGTCCTTTATCATATATCCTTCAACCGGCTTGCTTTAGCAGAATATCTTTTCTCTTGTGTCTGCTTCAATGAAACATTTCTTCATGAATCTGCCTTAGCCTTTCACCTGTGTCTACTTCAGCTAAATGTTCCTTCACATTTGTCCCAGCAAAACACCATTCAACTGACTTTCCAAAGAACCCTTTAAGTTTCTATTTCAAATGTGTGTTTCTTGTATGCAGCAGAATGATGGATCTTGTTTATATACGCCATCTGTTTTTTTCTTGATGAATTGAGTCTATTGGTGTTGGGATCTATTAATGACCAATGACTGCTAGTTCCTGCTATTTTGTTGGAGGTAGTACTGTGCGTATATGATTCTCTTCCTTTGGGTTTGCTCTGAGATGATTAATTTTTGTGTTTTCCTGAGTGTAGTTAGCCTCCTTGTGTTGGAAGGTAACTCCTTAAGTATCTTTGTATCCTCTGTAGGGCTGGATTAGTAGAAAGACATTGTTTAAAATTGGTTTTGTCATAGAATATCTTGGTTTCTCTGTATGGTGATTGAGAGTTTTACTGGGTATAGTAGTCTGGGCTGGCACCTGTGGTCTCTTAGGGTCTGCAAGACATCTGTCTAGGATCTTCTGGCTCTTAGTCTCTGTTGAGAAGTCAGGTATAATTCTGATAGGTCTGGCCTTTTTGCCTTGCAGCTTTTAACATTCTCATTTTGTTCTGTACATTTTGATTATTATGTGGCAGGAGGATTTTATTTTCTGGTCCTTTCTATTTGGGGTTCTATAAGCTTCTTGTATGTCTATTGTGATCTCTTTCTTTGGATTAGGGAAGTTTTCTTCTATGATTTTGTGGAAGATGTTTTCTGGCCTTTGAACTGGGAAAGTTTACCCTCTTCTATTTCAATTATTCTTAGGTTTGGTCTTTTCATTGTGTCCCAAGTTTCCTGGATGTTTTGAGTTATGAACTTTTTACATTTGACATTTTCTTTGACTCATATATTTGTTTCTTCTATGGTATCTTCTATGTCTTACATCTCTTGTATTCTGTTGGTGATGCTTGCATCTGTAGTTTCTGTTCTCTTTCCTAGGTTTTTTTTTTTTTTTTAATGACCAGGGTTGCTTCCATTAGTGATTTATTCATTGCTTCATTTCCATTTTTAGGTCTTGGACCATTTTGTTCACTTCCTTCACCTGTTTGATTGTGTTTTCCTGTATTCCTTTAAGGGATGTATTTGTTTCCCATTTAAGTGCTTCTACCTGTTTGATCATGTTTTATTGTATTTCTTTAAGGGAATTATTTATATCCATTTTAAAGGCCTCTATCATCGTCATGAGATGGGTTTTAAGGTCACATTATCTAGGGCTTGCTGTAGTAGGAGAGATAGGTTCTGATGGTGCCATATTGCACTGGTTTCTGTTGGTTATATTCTTGTACTTGCTTTTCACCATCTTGTCTCTGATTTTGGCTGGCCTTGGTGTCCCAGGTTGGAGCAGGCCTTCCAGGAGTCAAATGGAGCTGTGTATCGTAGGTTAGAGCAGGTCTCCTGGGAGGCAAACAGATCTATGGCGTGGGGAACAGATGACATGCTGATCTATGAGTGCAGATGGAGGTGGGGACCCAAAGGGAGATGGAGCTCTGACAGGACAAGGCAGAGCCTGTGTGTCTGCTGGGCTTTGTGAGGAGGGTCTTACCTGTGTCCCTGGTTAAAGCAGGCCTCCTGGGAGATAGACAGGGCTGTGGGAGGGAGTGGGGTTCTATGCAGCTTCATGAGTGAAGGTGGAAGCTTGGACCAGAGGAGAGACTTTATTTAATCTTGTTTACAATATTCGAGCTCTTGGACTAAAGGTGTGTACTAAGGCAGAACCAAACCCCAACTAAAAACAGGTTTTTTCAGTAAGTAAAACAATCTCAGGTTTTACTGTGTTTCCTATTCAGTGAGAGATCTTGCCTCAAGGATGTAAGTCAGAGGGTGATAAATGAAAATGCCTGATATTCTGGTCTAGCTTCCATAGGCACACACACGGACACATGCATCTACATACACACAAATAACTAATATACTCATACATGAAAAACTGTGGTGTTACTAATAAGTAGGACGTCATGGGATAATTAGGCTGTGTGGCACTGCCCTAAGAAGGTATTAATGCTCTTTCCTCAGGGGTATGCCACATCCCTGGGGACTTTAAAAGTACCTAGACTACAAATTAAAAACTCTCATGTTATATGAATCTTGAGCCCATTTCTTACACAGAGATCATTTTACAGTGAGTGGAGCTGGGAAATAAGCATAATTTTGTATTTCTAATCTGGGACTTGTGGCTTTGTATGTGTGTGTGTGCTTTCTCTAAATTTTGCTGGAAATCTGAAGTCATTGCATGGAAGTTCTTGTTTCATGTCATTTCTGTCTATCGGTATTTTTCCCACCTTTTTTCCCACATTTGTTTGTAAAAAACAAACAAAGAAAATACAAAACAAAACAAAACCCTGAATAACCAATTCCTACTTTGAACATTCTTCTGAGAAATCTCTTTAGCCATATTTCCTAGTTTGTTGTCCATATTTTCCATTTTCTACGTTACTAGAGGTGACAGTTGTAGTAAAAGTCCTACCTTGCTGTCTTTCTCCAAAAATATATTTCCTGTGTCATTTTTTTCATATTTTATTGTGGTTTCTTTGTGAAACAATCTCTCTAGGTTCATGTGTATATGTATTTAATCTCTAGATGGTAATGCCATTATAGTTTGGGAATGTAGAAACTTCAACAAGCAAGGCCTTTGTTAGAGGAAGTGAGTCATTTGGGGGTGGCCTCACATGACTCCCCCACCAGGATGGCATGTATCCCTTTTAACTGCAAGGCACAATAAGCCTTTCCTTAGGTGGCTTCTTGTAGCGTTGTGTGATCACAAGGATAAGGAACGCCATATGCTCTTCAAGGACACTTTTAGAGTTCACTTCCTTTTTGGTTTTAGAGTCATTTTCACCAACTTAAGAATTATGTTATAGGAACATGTGTTTCCGGGCATAATAACCATCTCACATTTCATTAGCTCAAATTGACTACAATGTTGTCTTTTGGAATGTTGAGGAAGCGTCAAGTGTGTATTCTTGTCCTCCATCCATATTGAGCGAATAACTCTTCCTAATAACCCTACTCTGCTATAGCAGAGTCTATGGTGGGGGACCTAAAAGAAACTTACTCAAGCTGATTAGTAGAATAGTTGAGATGAGACCTAGGTTTTCTATCACCCAACTAAGAGTTCTTTTCTTTTGCACCAGAGTGCCGAATACCTTTGGATTTTCTTTCATTCAACCCTTTTGGCAGGAAGGGAAGATGGGAGTCAACTTGTCCTCGATACCCTTGGATTTTTATGATCCTGTGAGTCCTGGTTGGCAGGCTTCTCTTGTATTTCATCTATACTGGTCACATATAAGAATACTTTCTAACTTTCATACTATTTCTTGCTATGTATCCTCACCAAGGGACAGGCACACGACCATAACTTATATTTAACTCACCAGGACTGGTTGTGGATTAGGTGAAAGACTCTCACATATTTTCCTCTTTTAGATGGGGGCTGCCCCGTATCCTAGCTTCTCTGTTGCTGTGATAAACAATTTCAGGACAAAAGGACTCATTCGATTTATAATTTCATGTCATATTCCATCACTCAGGGAGGCCAGAGGTGGAACTCAAGCAGGATCAGAGGCAGGAATAACAGAGGAACATGTTTTACTGGCTTATTCTCCATGGCTTGTTCATCTTGCTTCCTTAATGCAACCTAGGCCTATCTGCCCAGGGTAGCATTGATTGCACTGGTGAGCCCACCCACATCAGCCATTAATCAAAAAAATCCCCACGTCCTAGACATGCCCACAGGACAGTCTAATGGATCCAATTCTTTAGTATGAGGTTTCTTCTTCCCAAGTTACCCTAATTTGTATCAAGTTGACAAAACGAAGTAACACATTCAGTAAGGGCTTACACTTCTCATTCTATGAATAGTAGTGTTATTGTAAAGATTTGTCTTATTTTTAGTTACGCATATGTGTTTGGATCTGTCAGTGTGTATTTGCAAGTGAGCATGGGCACCCACAGAAGCATCAAGACCCCTGGAGCTAGAGTTACAGGAAGTTTGTGAGCTACCAATGAAAGGCATTGAGAATAAAACTAAGGTTCCTTATAAGAACGTCACATGGTCTTACCAGCTGAACTATCTCTTAAGTTCCTAAATAATGTTTTATATAAGCAAGGTGCTAAAGACTCACCATCAGTGATACCTGGCATGAAACACTATGCAGACCTTATGCTAAAATTATAAAATTCATAAGACTTTCTTCATTCAGTAACACACCTATAACTACATCCTTAGCATCTGTGTTGAGTTTCATTTTTGGTTCATTTTGCCTATGTCCACTTTTATATGGTTGGGGCCTATTCTCTCATTCCATCAGATAGAATATGGGGATTATTAAAAAAAAATAGTAATGAAGGCACATCACAGGATTTCACGGTAAAGTAGATTATGGCGAAATATCAGTTTGTTTCTTTGCATACAATGAGCAAAAGGTGTCAGAAGAAAAAAACACAGAATGTTATCTTAGGCAAAATGAACACGAAAAACAAACTACAAAGCAAATACTGTATACAGTTATTGACCAAAAAAGAGAGAGGCTGAGGCTTGGAAAACAAATATTTTTCAACACAGACACATACAGAGCCAGAAGGCATTTTAATGTTTGTGTTTTTATATCATCTATGCCAAGAGAATTTATGATCAGAACATTTCTTTGTGATTTTTAAAATTAATAATACAAAAAAAGGAGCTTGGCATATGAAATACGAATTCTGTTTTCCACAATAGATCCAGCAATAGTGCAGAATGTCCCTACCAGCAGTGAGGAAACTGAGGCTCCAAAGGCTTCATATTTATATTTCTGTCTTTTTCTAAAGAAATAACTCAGAACAATCTATGAGTCCAAATAAGCAAATGATTATGGCCCACTTAAAATTTTAAATGGTCAAGGCTCCTAGACTCTGATGAATAATAAGCTGCTCACGAGTCATTGATCTATTCCACAAAGAAGAGTAATTTATCTCCACAAGTGAAATTTCTGCCACTGTAACGGGAACGTTGTATTAAATGGGAAGTTTGGTTGTATACTAGATCAGTATCCTAAAGCAGGCCAAATTGTAAAGTGTTGATGGTGAGGTGGAAGCTAAAAGAACTTGAAGAAGAAATATGAGGCTACTAGGAGACAAAGGGTATAGACATTATGATTTTCAATCTTATGGTCTTTTTGTGTACTTGTTCTGTTCCCTTCATGGTAAGCAGGTGGAGGGGACAGTAGATATGGTTACTGGGCAAACCATTCTGAGTCAATAGTCACTTGTGATGATGCTGATATAGAAGAGATAGGGAAAAATCCCCATGCTGAAAGAGGATAAATATAAATTGTAATTTTTTTCATAATTAAAGGGTCACATTTTTTTTTACAAAATATACTATTAAGAAAATGAAAATACAAGCCTGGGAGATAATATTGGCAACTATAAAACACTGCTATCCAGAATACATAAATTACTTTGGAAACTAAGTAAGGAAAGCAATCAACCCAGCTAAGCATGAAAAAATACTTGAGCAGATACTTTATCAAAAAATAAGATGGCAAATAAGGCCATAGTAGTTTGTTCATCCTCATTAGTTAGAAAAAAATGCAAATTCAAACCACAAAGAGATCCACATCAAGTCTGTGGTCATACTGGCCTGAACATCCCTTAGCTCTGATCTTGGCAACTAAGCAGGGTCAGGCCTAGCTAGTACTTGGATGGCAGATTCATATCAAACAGGTGGGCCACAGTGATGGCAGACAAGTGCCAATGGCTGTGTAGAGCAACAAGAACTCCTGTGTATAGTTGGGAATGCATCTAGGCAGACCAGTTGAAAGCCAGTATAGCAATTTCTTGTATTTTTGAAAAAGAAATGAAAATTTATTGTCATACAAAATTTTGTTCACATGTATTTGCAGATACTCTAGTCATAATAGGTCTGAACTATAACCACTTAGAGTTTTAAATCGTAGATGGAGAATCAAACTATGGTGCAGCCACGCAAATCAATGATGTTTGGCAATAAAAGGGATTAAATTATTGATACGTGCCACACCCTAGGTGAAAGGCAAATGTGTGCTAACAAGTGAAAGAAACAGCACTCAAAGAACTGCATTGTGAACATGACTGGTTACCTGTTATTCTGGAAAAGAGAAGTGTATATATACAGACACATAGGTGCACACATAGACTGCATACACATACACACACACACACACACACACACACACACACACACACAATTCTAAAATAATATAATCCATGGCTGTCACAAGCAGAAGATAGGTGAGGTTAACTTCAAGGAAGCATACTATATAATAGTGTTGAAACTTTTTCTACCTCTTGATTGGAACATCATGTAACCTTGTTTGTTGAACTCATAGGACTGCATCTCAAAAATAGTAGATGCTATATGTAAGTCAGTTTCTAGGGATAGAGATATGTGAGATCCTATTGGAACGAAAGCATGTAATATTTAGTTAATATCCAGAGCAAAGCCATGCCAAATTATAAGAAAAATAGCAATTATCCAGACCATCTCACATCAGTTGCCAACTTAATTTACTACTTAAAATGCTGAGTAGTCATAAGAAAGAAATGTAGGAGACTTCTGGAGCAAAGTTCACATTGAGCTTAAAACCTAGACACTAATTGTGATCATCATTATAAAATCGTATAAGTAATTTAAATAGCTAAACATGATAGTATCTGTCAAAATAAAATGACTGACTTACAGGCTCAGTTGTCTGTGTGAGATTTGATCTTCCCACAACAAAAGGTAGAAAAAGTGAAGCCTTTGATTAGTAATTTAGTTTCCTACATAGAAATAATCAGAATAATGAAGTCCCCAGGATGTAAGATCCCAACTGTTTACTCAGCAAAGTCAAATAAGCATAAAAAGAAACAGAAACAAAAATCATTCACTGGAACCTGGTGAAAAGTATTTATATTCTCTAAGTTCCTGGACAGTAAGTCAACGTTCCTTCCTAGGCCTGTGTGCTTGTGATGTTGCCTGTTTGTCTTGGATATTCAATATTTACATTATACAACATGTCAACCTGGTAGGCTTGACTTGATGTCCATCTTTTTCCACTACTACACCTGTAGTAATCCTCGTAGTCCATCTCTTCTTGTGGATTTTTGAAATCTACCTTGCTGTCTTGGATTCAGATATAATCTCTGCTCTCTATTTGAAAACATAAACACTTGAGTTGCTTTCACAATTTCTTCCTGGTAAAGAGCAATGCTTTGTATTCAGTTTTTAAAATGAAAAATGAGAGTCAGAGAAATATCAGTGAAAGCAAACTTGGTGTACAAACACATTTTTTATTATACAAAACACTGATGTCCCTTCAAGGGACTCAGACAGGGTTGATCCTGTGCCAGACATGTAAGCATGACTGGGAACTGGGATCAGACTGCTTCCCAAGACATACATGTTCCTATATGGATGAGGTTATATGAACTTTTGTAGTCACTTAAGCAAAAGAAAGCCATCAATTGAGGTACTCTTCAAGTATATTGGCAGGAACATCGAGCAGGTGGGCTACAGCAAAGCAGGAAGAAAGGCTCTCTCATTGATTTTAAGGTTATCTGATTAGATTCTTAGCCTTGGAATTAGTAGAAAATGGGTTTTACCTGATAGTTGAAGGATCATTAGGTCAGACACAGAGACGGGAAGAGTGACTACTAAGGGACTAAAGATAGCTCTGGACAATATTAGTTCTTTATTTACAACATTCCAAATCTCCACAATCATGATATTCTAATTACTGAATTAGCCTTGCAGAATTTTAAATATAGGTGTGGCTTTCCCCTCCCCACTGGAAACTTCAGTTCACATGCCTTTTTTATGTCTACTAAAATAACAATGAAAAAAAAAAACCAACATGTCACACGCTTTCAGTCCTGCTGATGACATGAAAAAGTAGTACACTCATTTTCACTGGAATGGCCTTTTAATTTCTAAAATCATTTGAGATAACAGAATGGAAGTACATCATGAAATCTTTAAAAAATGTACATTTTGATTAAATAATTTTCCATTTAGGAATTTAACCAAAGGAAATAAGTTGATGATACCTGACCCACATAGACTAGAACCAGCCAAAATAGCATTAAAATAGAAAGCTAATTAAGTGTGCACCATTAAGGACCTTGGGTAAAAAAGAAAAGGAAATTTGGCAGAATATAAATATCAGGGGGGCTCCTATCAGGAGGTTTAGTTCTAGCTTCCTATGGCTAGCAGTTACTTTTAAAAATCTATTCCTTCCGTAACTTTTTCCTTCAGTGTATGTGGTGTGTGTGTGTGTGTGTGTGTGTGTGTGTTTAGTTTGATGGATTTCTTCATTATATGTTTCCTTTAACTTGGTGAATTTCACCCTGTTCACCCTGTTTTCCTCATTGCCTCACTATTGTGTTTTCTGTGCCTTGAACCATATGTGGCATGTAACAAATATGAAATAAACACTCCCTGGGGCAAAAAAAATAGTAAGGACTTTTTAGTGGTCTGGATGTGATTCATCAGTTGTGCTGTGTACAACCATTCATTTACTTGATAATATAATAAATAGTTAAATAAGCCATGCTCTGAATCAGACATCATAATAGGTTCTGGCTCATATAACCCTGATATAGTGGAGCAATCACTGGGGAGATGCAAAGGGAAGTGGAGATGTGTATCATAGAGTGTTTACTTCCTTGGGGAAGAAACAAGGAACTGTCTGAAAAAAAAATTCTTTTTACCAAAGCTTTGAAGGTTACTGAGGAACTCAACCCAATGTTTCAAGAGGCATCTACAGCCACAGAGACCTCTAGCATTCCAAATGGCTAGGGGTGTGGTCACACTAGACGAGAACAGTATAGGAAATAATAGAGAGACTCAGAGGAATGGCCAAGTGTAGACGGGTGAGGTTTGTCTCTCTAAGGGCTATGGAAAATTATTGACAAAGAAGTTTTAAATGGTGGAATGACATGATTGTATTTGAAGTTTGTACAACAGATGTAGTTGGAGCCTGTAAAGCAAAGGGGAAAGTCTGGAGGAGCCAACCCTAGTAGGCAACATATTCCTAGAATGGTAAACAAAAGTCCTAGGCCTAATTTCTGTACTTTTCGCCCTGGTTGTCATGGGTAAAGCGGATCTCTGTCCTGACTGCTTATGGAGTGGTCTCAAGGAGCAAACAGACTTCCTTCACAGGGTGTCAAATTGTGCTGCTTCTGACACATTAATATAAGCTAGGGTGGCCTGGGAAGAGGGAACTTTGATTGCGAACATGACCTCCCATCAGATTGGCCTATAGACAAGACCATGGGACATTTTCTTGATTCATAATTGAGGTAAGAGTGCTCTGATAACTGTGGGCAGTGTCACCATTGGGCAGGAGATTGTGGGTTGTGAAGCTAAACTGAGAAAGCTACGGGGCAGGGATTGGGCAAACCAGTAAGTACAATTCTTCCAAGGCCTCTGTTTCAGTTCCTGTTTCTAGACCCTGACTTCCCTCTGTGATGAATTGCTACCTAGGTACATAAGCTGAAATAAACCTTTTCCTTTGCCAATTAGGTTTTGGTCATTTTTTTTTCAGAGCAACAGGAACCAAAAAGGATAGAAGTAATACATGTGTGACTTGGGTTTTGTATTCTTCATCTGACCTGGAAAAGGAAAACATCAATATCTGAAGGTTGTATTTGCTCAGTTCTCACTTATAAACTGAGTGATGGGGCTTATTCCTAAACATCTATCCACTTGAAAGAATACAAAGGTATGGGAGGGACTTGGTGGGGAGGGGAACAAATGAGAACAAACTGTAATAACACATGTACAAAGCGGTTATGATGAAACTGAACCCATTACTCTGTTTACAAACCTAAGAAATTAATTAAAATATGAAATCAAATAAATACAGTATAGAAAACCAATATGAAAGTACTAGTTTGAGTCACTTTTAAAATCGCTTTGATTATTTAGCCCTGGCCTAAAGACAGAGGACAAGGGTCCACATTTTTATTGCTTTAGCCATATAGATTAATTTGCTGGCAGAAACACAAGTTTGCCTTGAAATGTGGATAAATATACTTTTGCAATATCCTACTCTTATCTCCTATATTATTATGAGATCCATGAACAGACAGCAAGAGATGAGGTTTCCCTACGGAGTTTCCTAAACTGACTGGCCGAAGCCCTCCTGCTTCTCTTTCTCATCAGTTCCTAGCCTGCTGGGGCTTGGGACCCAGCCTTTCAATTATTCAAGAATTGAAAGGCATTTGTTGCCTGTTTCAAGATTTGCTTTTATTGAACAGAACAAAACCAGAGTTAGTGTGAGCCAACACCCAGAGCAGCCAAGTCTCTAGAGACACATATGTTTCTGGGAGAAGGTAGCTGCTCTAGGAAGCAGTGAGTTTACCCAGCATACAGAGTGGATGGAATATGGGAAAAAAGACAAGCAGATGAATAGGGAGTATGATGGTTTGAATGAGAATGGACCTCATAGGATCATATGCTTGAATACTTGGTCCCTAGTTGGAGGAATTATTTTGAAAGTATTAGCAGATGTGGCATTGTGTCACTGGGGGAAGGCTTTAAGGGTTCAGAAGCCCATTTTACTACTGTTTAGTTCTCTTTGCCTCATTTTTGTGGATCAAGATGTTAGCTCTCAGCTACTGCTCTAGGGTTGTGCATACCTGTAGGTTGCTATGCTCCCTACCATAGTGGTTATGGACTCACCTTCTAAAACTATAAGCCCCAATAAACTCTACTTCTATATGCTGCCTTGATCATCATAGCAATAGAAAAGTAACTGAGATAATAAATATCCCAGGCTTATCTTCTGTTACCTAACCATAAAGCCTGGGCATATGGATATACCAGAATTTGTAGGCTGCATCCCTGAGAAGACTAGTGATAAAGTAGTAGTCCCAAGCTGAATGATAAAACGTCTCAGGTCCAACCAAGACTTCAGTACTAACTTCCCTATGTCTTTGAAAAATCACTTTTCACACTGGGATTCAATCTGGGAAATAAAAAAGGCAGGTTATACGTGTCAAAGCTTCTCTTGCTTCTGTTTCTGACTTCAGGACAGTTCTCAAGACTTAGTATCAGCCATTGCTAAATCTGATGCTTAGGCCAAAATCAGTCTTGTTATAATTTGTTCTGTTTACTATTGTCCGTCCAATCCTGTATTCTCTTTTTGAACAAGAAAATATTGAGCCCTGGTTGTATGCGAGAGAAAACCAGTGGATCCCAGACTACTGAGCTTTGTGTGATATAGTCTGATTACAAAGGGCCAGGTGAGAATCTTCTTTACCTTTGTTGTCTCACTATACACCAAGGTCTGTTTTGCATTACTATAACCCTTTTAATGAACCATATAGGAGCCATGAGACCCATTTGTTTACTCAACTCTTTATTCAAAGGAGTTTGTGGAGCACCAGTACTGGCCAAATAAGGAAAAGTCAAAGATGCTTGAAGAAAATACATGAAGCTGTGTTGATGAGACTGATATGTAAAAAAGGAAGCTATATTGTAGAGGTTGCATATATAGGAAATTAGAGCATTGAGAGCAAGGTTAGTGAGGACTGCCCAGACAGCCAAAGAGTTACTCTGGGTATCTGTGGTTTCAGATAATAGTCACTTTCAAATTAAGATAATAAAATGAACAGTTACCCCACAGTTAAGAGACAATAACTAAAATGTTTTGATACATACCTTTAAAATATGTAATAACTAAAAATCTTTTATATGTAAACATACATATGTAAATAGATATTTTTGAGAACATGTTATTGTTGTGGATTTGGTTTATTGCTTGTATAATGTTAATTGGGTTCCTGAAATTACACAGGAATTCTCATGTAAGACATTGAGGGTCTCTGCCTCCAGTTGGCTTTGATTGGTAAATAAAGTTGCCAATAGCCAATGGGTGGGCAGGGAGACAGAGGTGGGACTTTTAGGATTCCTGGGCAAGAAACATAGGAGGGGAAGAAAAGAAGAAGCAGAATCCCCAGGCAGAAAGAGGAGTAAGAATGGGGCTTGCAAGCCGCAGGAAGAGAAGCATACCAATCGTGTAAGAGCCAGGGAAGAGCAGCCCCATCCCCCCTCTCCCATTGGGTAGAAAAGATGGAATATAAATTTCAGTAAGTAATAATTCAGGAGTATCAGAGGGGAAGTGTTAGCAACATGGAAGTTTGGGAGTGGACCAGCTATTGAGCTGATTAAGGCATATAAACCTTAATCTCTCTCTCTCTCTCTCTCTCTCTCTCTGTGTGTGTGTGTGTGTGTGTGTGTGCATGTGTATATGTGTGCATTGAGAAGTACACAAGCATTTTCCTTAGCTAACACTGATTACATTATTTTGTATATATTAGACTAAATATTTCATATTCACTCTCTGATTTAATGATTGTAATAGCTCAGCCCAAGAGCTCATATACCATGATAGTGATATTCTGAGAAAAATCAATCCATTATTACGTTTCATTTGTCAAACCCCCAAATTAGTGGTATTTGGAAGCAGAGTGCATATTGATTATGAAAGGAATAGTAATATTTTAGTATTGCTTTTGGGACTTGTCCACAGTTTATAACCTGTTAGTTTAACAATTGGAGAAGGTGTGCAACAAAAGCATCTGATTGCTGCTGTGAGTATCAGAGCCCAATACAGTTTCATCTCTGTGTATCAGTTGACATTGTCCATGGTTTTTCTAGAAATAGGAGGAATCACAGGTCCTGATTTGCCTACTATTGTTATGTTTTTATGGTCTTGAAGTAATTATTGAGAGCATAGTCTTTCATTTTTAGAACTGCACCAGTTTGGGTAATAATTGATTTTGAGAAAATGTTTCACAGATTGGACAGATATTGAGCTTGAAGACTGCCAACTGATAGAACGGGCCATGTTGTCTTCTGGTTATCTTTAAAAGAAAAAATAAATAACCCTCCCTGTTATGTGACCACATCACTTATTCCAAATAACAGCTGAGAATCAGAGGAAAGTAGAAATACCTTATATTGTTATTTTGAGACAGGTTTTAACTTTGTAGCATTAGATGGCCTAGAACTTGCTTCATAGAGCAGGCAAGCCTGGAAGTCAGAGAGATCCTCTTGTCTCTACTTCCCCAGTGCTGGAATTAAAGGCATGTATACCACACCCAGCACCTGTGTCTTGTGAGAATAATAAAATTGTTACTGGTATCCATAGGAAATCTTCTCATTAAAAGTCAATCTATTTTTGTTTTAGTCACAGGACACTTCAGCCCTCAAGCTTAAGATGTTATTTCCCACCAACAGAGATTATAAGAATGTGTTAGAAGAGAGAAACAATGCTTAAAGTAAGCACTTTGGTGTGAACAAGGAGAGATAGTGTCAGTCTGGAGCAGACCAAAAACCTAAAAGCAAATGCAAGAACCGTTACAGAAGGGACAAATATCCCTGTCTGCAGTAGTGAACGGAGAAAGAGTCTGTGTGAAGGACAACAGGGACAGCTCATAGTAACGACAGTTATTCATTAAGAAAGTGTTTTATTTCATTTCACAGGTTGCGTTTAAGAAGGCAGAACAGAGTGAACATTTTAGATGAGGCCTTAATCCAAAATATTTCTTGTTGCTCAAATTAGATTTCTAAAAGCTAAGCCTTCAGCAAGCTAAGCACCCTGATTGTATAGAATGACTTAACCTTCTAGGAGTCATGGGCAGCTAAGAATTTAATATATAAGAGAAGGCATTTAAGTTGTATTTCCTGCCCTCAATGACTGCAAATTCTTGTTGGTAATATAAGGTTTCAACCTTCCTAGATGTCTTTGCATTTTAATAAAGGACTTTAAAAGACTAAAATGCCTTTTAATCCCAAAGGAGTCAAGTTCTAGTAATAAAATTCTAGGCAGCAGGAATATAGGGGGAAAGTTTGGGGGCTATAGGATTTTTTTTTTCTGGTTAACTGTGAGAGAAGCCATTTGTTTTCTATCTTATGAAGATGAGCCTGAAAATTAGATTGTCTCCAAAGTTGCTTATGTCCTTTGGAGTCATGAGCTAGCACCTCAGAAGGATCCAGTGGGCTTGAATTATGCCAATAAGACTCAAGACAGAGTGAGCCAAACAAGTTCATGGCCAAGCAGAAGGCCAAAGGGTCCCCAGAGCAGCAGCTGGGACTACTTACTACTCAGTACCAATCAGAACAAAATTATGGATCATTTAAGTGACAAGTGGTCCCAAGCTCTCAGAGTCAAGACCTTTGAGGTTTTGAGAATTCTGGCTGAATATCCAGCAGGCCTCTGCTCATTAATTCTATCCATGACAATGTTTAAAGTGTAATGAAAACTCAATGCAAAGAAATTAGAAGGGTTGAGTCTTTCAATGGCTTTCCCTGAGATGAATAACCCTAGGATAGAGGACCCTGACTCTGGAAACAAAGATGCACATGGTGACCTCCACTGTACTGATGCTCACTTCATTCAGTTTCCTGGCAAGGGAAAAGTAGAGGAAAGTAAGACACCCTCCCTTAGAGGATCAAGCCAAAAGCCTTGGCCCAAATGTTCCACCCATCAGGGAGATTACTCAGTTCTGTTAAATGAAAATGTATCTCTAGCGTTCTCACCAGCCGTTCAGTCCAACATTTCCTACAGAGAGGCTTATTATGCCTTCCAGCACTCCTCTAACTTAATACTAGGTCTTTTTCTGAGAAGTGGAATCTGGGTCTCTGACAGTCAAGCCACATGGACAGCCATTCAGATTTTAAAAACCCACTGTTGACTTAAGTTGCTAGGTCTATGGTTTTTGTGTGTGTGTGTGCTTAGTTATCTCTTCCTTCCCCCAGACAACAAAGAATGCAAGATAGCTGACTCTATGGAGATCAGAGGAAGCCCATTGTCTCTAGCCTTGAACTGTTGGATTATCTCAGATGTACAGGAGAATCTTTATCCAAATCAGTATCAAATTTCTGTATTTGATGTGTGTAATCACATCATTACAGACTTGTGCCTCCATGGCTTGTGTGGATGTGTCTCCTGTGTTTCAGAAGTCAAGTACACCTCATTGCTGATAGAAGATGAATCAAAGGAGGGGACCCAGGCTACACATCATTTGGGTACTTCAGAATTTGGCATAACACAAATGGAACAGAAGATAGCAAGACCATAGTTGCCTACTTCATGGTTTGAGCTCTGGTGCTTCTTTTGCACAGGTTCTATCCCTTTATCCCATGTATCATGTTACCCCATCATCAATCACAGCCCACATTGTCATTAGTCCCCATCTCCCAGGTTTAGCTCATGCTACCCAACTACAAAGTATTACTCAAATCGGTTTAGCTCATGTCACCAAACCACAAATTATTACTTTAACATCTAAAAACAGATCTACTGTATTCTGTAAAAGCTAATTTCAAATTAATATATTTTCATTTAATCTGGGGTTTCTGATATCTGTTGGTATACATAGTGTACCTGGCTAGTTTAAATGTCAATTTGACACAGGCTAGAGTCATCAGAGAGGAGGGAGCCTCAGTTGAGAAAATGTCTCCATAAGATCCAGCTGTAGGGCATTCATGGGGAGATCCCATGAATCCAAGTGATTCATGGGGAGATCCCAGTCCATAGTGGGTAGTGCCATCCCTGTGCAGGTGGTTTTGAGTCCTATAAGAAAGCAGGCTGAGCAAACCATATGGAGCAAGGTAGTAACCAGCACTCCTCCATGGCCTCTGCATCAGCTCCTGCCTATAGGTCCCTGCCCTGCTTGAGTTCCTGCCCTCACTGCTTTTGATAATGAACTGTTGTATAGAGTTGTGAGTAAAATAAAATCCTTTCCCCACAAGTTTATTTGGTCATATGCTTTATCACATCAATAGTGACTCTAACTAAGACACTTAGTATGCAAAAGAAGTCAAGAAATAGAGGCGGAAGAGTCTGAGCTGAGAGTGTAGGCTTTAGAAATCACTTTCGGTTTCTAAGGAGACACTGACTAACATTCCTAGACCTGAAACAACTCTTTCTGGCATCTTTTGGAATCCTTGGGATGATCAGAAGATGTTTAGATCACTTGCTTGGTTGGCTCCAAGAGGGAGTAGAATTTACCAGCTGAGCTCTCAGCCACAGAACAGGACACAAAGGATATAGATATAGATATAGATATAGATATAGATATAGATATAGATAT
>NW_021604770.1:964763-998760 GCF_004785775.1 Grammomys surdaster
AGATATAGATATAGATATAGATATAGATATAGATATAGATATAGATAGATATAGATATAGATATAGATATAGATATAGATATAGATATAGATATAGATATAGATATAGATAGATAGATAGACAGACAGACACACAGACACACAGACTCAGACACAGATACACACACACAGACAGAGACACATAGAGAGAAACAGAGAGAAACACACATACACACACAGAGAGAGGTAGACATGCAGACAGGTGCACACACAGATGCACACATATGAAGGAGAGAGAGAGAGAGAGAGAGAGAGAGAGAGAGAGAGAGAGAGAGAGAGAGAGAAACATACAAACCACAGAGCGACAGGGGCACAGGGGCGCAGGGGCCGAAAGGCAGAGGCAGAGGGACAGAGAGTATGCACACTTGACTGCAAAGGAGCAGAGAAAGCCTAAAGGAAAATATTGTACCAGTGGTGGATGATTACTGATGTCTTCAGCTGGTGAATTTAAATTTTACATTAAACAAAGCCTTAGTGGGAGAAATGTGTGACAAGTACAATTCTGGCATCCCTGTGTTTCCCAAGGCTGGGGTGTTCAGTGAGCTGCGCTAGCTAGCACAAAGCAGCCTCATGTGACATCTGCCTGTCCTCCCAAGGTGTGAGCCAGCTTAGCCCACCCCTTTGTGTAACTTATTTCACATCATCTACACTTTCCAATAAGCCCTTACTCTATTAGATTGCTTCCTGGAAGAGCCAAATATTAAAAATCACCGGTCAGTCGGTTCCTTTATTCTGTTAGTCACCAAACTGATTTTTTAAGCTCAGAACCAATAAAGCTGTGATGGTGAAGAACAGATATAGATTTCTCTTTCCCACACACTCATATATAATAATAATAAAACTTTATTAAACAAGAGACATGTTGTTTCAGGGAATTTTTCTTTCCCTTCTCTAGTGCCCTGAGGCTAAAATATACAATCTTATTAACTTCCTTGAAGAAATACTCCATTCCCTTGGTGCAAATGCTGAACATTCATCTTCTTGGACCTGGAAAATGAGACAGGACCTTGACAGGGAGGTGCGTGGGTCACGGGTGTACCCAGGGAAATCTCTAGAAGCTAGTGTGATTAGGAGGTTCTCTGGGAATCTGGGGAGCCCAAGACGCCCTCTGGATTGGCTGTTCCTTGATGTCACTGGTGAAGGAAAAAGACAAAGCTTTTTAGAGTAGGTCAGTGTGGCATGGCTGCTGGGTGTGAGGGAGATGGAGATGCTATTTAGTCTCCTGTCCAATCAACAGAAGAGGGGGTGGAGGCTAGGACAGCAGCTGCAGCTTTCCCAGAACCGCACAGAATCAATAGTGGTACAGGAAACAGAAGGCTGGCGCTTTGCTTCGAGCCGCCTCCTTCTCTGAGTCCCACTCAACAGTGGCAGATTGATCTCAGATCCTGGAAATACATCTGTGATGGTAATAACATGGGCTCCACATTCCTCAGGAGATCAGAAACCAGGCTGGCTCCTGCGTGGCTGCCCCCAACAAAAGCCAGTCATGCTCCTCTCAAAGCAGGAGAGGCAGGCAGGCAGGCAGGCAGGCAGCAGCAGCAGCAGCAGCAGCAGCAGCAGCAGCAGCAGCAGCAGCAGCAGCAGCAGCAGCAAATGTATGCTGAACGAATAAATGATCTATGAGACCTGGTGAAGAATGAGATTGGATCCCACTATCCAGGGTAAAAACCCAGCCTAAAGAAGCATCAATAGCAGAATGGGTAAAGTAAATGTGCTACATATACACAATGGCGTTTTATCTAGCTGTAATGAGAAAAATCGTGTCATTTACAGGAAAGTGGATAGAACTGGAGATGATCATGTTAAGCGAATAAGATGGACTCAGGCAAAATTACATGTTTTCTCTCATATGTGAAATCTATATTTAAATATATGCTCATATATTAAACACATGCATATATATTTTGAATACATTATGTATTTGGTATGAACATGGAGCATAAGATGGTAGGAATGGGTCTAACATGCAAAGGAGGGAGGGAGAAGGGAGGGGAGAAGAGAAAGATAAAATGTGCCTTTACTAATGAAGCAGGCTGACCTTGGTGCTGTCCACCTATTTTCTAGAGTTAGATAGAGCCTTGTAAAAGCTTAAAGACAAGGGTGTAAGCTGGCACCAAAGGTATCTTAGATGGCTATCCTTGGCTCACCACAAAAGACTGATTTGGCACAGGCAAAGGGTTAGGGTTACAACAGGGATGAGAAGGGGGACAGATGGACCAAGCAGGAGATGATAACTGAGAGGCACCATGCAGGTCTCAATTACTGAGCAGTCCTTGATAAAGGAGTAGACTGGTCTGGTAAGATCAGTCCTTGATAAAGGAATAGCTCACAATCCTCTACACAGTTGCATGAGGAGCATTCGTCTGGAGTCAAGGACTGATCTAAGTGGAGTTATGTCTCCTTAAATCCATGCTTCGAATGCTTTTTAAATTGCCAACTGGTGTTTTAAAGGAGATAATAAGATTAAATAGAATCATAAGGATGGGTCCTAATCTTTTAGGACCTGTGTCCTTGTAAGACGGGAGACACCAGCATGTTCTTAGCTCTCTTCCTGAAGATGCCACACAAGGAACAAGATGAGGCTATGAACAGGAAGAAGAGCCTCAGTAGAATAACAGCATCAACCAACCAGACCCGACAGAGCTCCCAGGGACTAACTCACCAATCAAAGAGTACATATGAAGGGACCCATGGCTCTAGCCGCATATGTAGCAGAGGAAGGCCTTATCTGGCATCAATGGGAGGGGAGGCCCTTGGTCCTGTGAAGGCTCAATGCCCCAGTGTAGGGGAATGCCAGGGCACGGAGGCAGGTCTGGGTGAGTCAGTGGGAGGGTGGGTGGATGGGGGAGCACCCTCATAGAGGCAGGGGGAGAGGGGATGGGATAGGAGTTTTCCAGAGGGGAAACTGGGAAAGGGGATAACATTTGAAATGTAAATAAATAAAATATCCAATAATAAATAATAAATAATAATAATAATAATAACTATTATGATGATGATGAAAAAGTCAACCCTGCTGGTAGCTTGACCTTGACTTCTGCATCCTCCAGAACTGTGCATTTCTGTGATTAGAGTGACACAATCTTTGTTACTTCTGCTGATTGATAGTCCTTTATGATTAGCATATATGCTGGCTATGAGGGCTGGAATCTCCATCTCTAAAAGGAGGTAGAGCCATGGCTGCCCCTTATTGTTACTTGCTGTAATGTGAGGAAGCAATAGTCTCTGCTTGGAGAGTCTCAGCAGCCATGGACTCTCCCATCTGTTATATTCTACCTTTTATTCTTTACTGGGGCCCTAGAAAGAAGATATGTCATTTCTGTCATTAGCTCAATCTTTCCTGGGAAAATGGTAATGCATGGCATGAACTGAAGGCCATGGCAGGGAGAAGTCTGTAGCCCAGATATATCATTGGAAATGGCAACAAACATGTAGATTAGTCCTGAAGGATGTTATAATATTTTTTAATAGCAGGATGAGAGACCTTTTAACAGTATATAAAGAAAGCAACAGTGAGCTCATTACAAGTATTTATGTGCATTCCAAATTATTGAGTTGAAATATGTCTTGCTTAGTGAATTCCAATGATGTGACTGTCAAATGCACATGATTTTTAAATAAATGTTCTCTAGACCTGTGTATTGTACAGATGATACTTGAAATACACAATAGTTGCAATGACCTGGGCACATTCTTGTACCCTCTTTTTCTCTACTCATTAGAGCTAAAGATACCCTTTGTATATCCCTCTGTATCCACTCAGGCAGCAGCATCATTCCAGCGCTGGATGCTGGATTCAGCTTCTACCCCGAGTCTCCCTGTCCACTAAGGTTTTCTGTAGATCCATTTAAGATCAACCACCGTTTTCCAGGCAATTACTGTGCACTTAGCTCTGTGTTTTGCTGAACAGTGAGATAGGAACTGAAAAGACCTTGAGGTTACTTCCAGCTTGAGAGATGGGAGAGTTTTCGTGGACATCTATCCTCTGAGAAGTCAGATACTACTATCTCTGTGAAGCTTCCACAGTTGTGGCCTATTACTCCCATTTCCTCACAATCACAGAGATAGACTCCATTACTTTTCGTTCTTTCTCTGCAAACGTAGTCTATGTACAGGTAGGATCATGTGACAATAGAAAATGAATGAGAAAGGCATGTGTAGCTCCAATCTCGCCTCATAAAACCTTCATCTTTTTTTCTTATCTTCTAGTGGTAGAAAGATGAACAAATATAAAGTGCTGGGGCCTTTGGAGATTATGGGATCCACTATATATGTGGAGTTTGGATCTTTACTGACAGTGTGGAGCAGAGGCCCCTAGCAACTAGCCACATGGGACTCAGATAAGAGTAAGAAAGAAACTTTCACCATGTTAAATCAGAAAATTAAGGCTGATTTGTTCTGGTAATTAGCTTGAACAGATTAATACACTGCTGGACTTGGAAGTTGGAAGTAAGAGCTCTTTGACCTCTAAATTGAAGGCACCCTGCGATGGAAAACTCATGAGCATTCTAAGTTTAATTTTCTAATTTCATAGAGCCCTGGGTGCAAGCTGTGGTCAGTCCGTTTGCACAGAGCATGCCTGTGTTTTGTGCCCTCGCTAACACCTCTGGACTATGGCAGCAGCTACAAGGAGAGCAGAAAGTCTATGAGCAAACTTCATTCATGATATTTCCATGATGGAGGCCAATTTTTCAAAATGTAGATGTGGTTGCTTTTCCATGCAGAGTAGGAGTTTTGGGGGGGTTTCTTCTTATTTCGATAGGATATTGTGATCCATCCCATAAGTAAATCCTCTCACAAACAAAGTGGAACAGCTTTTGTTTCAGGTGAGTTTGGAGAGAAGGGTCTTTGGAGATGGTCTCTGGTGTACTTTGAAAAGCCTGATAGGCTACCAAGAGCAAGGACTCTGGTGGTACCAGATGAAATCCACAAGCCATAGGTGGCAGACAGATTAGCCAGGCACACAGCTGGAGGACCTAAGATTCGTGATGTGCGTTCTTACTTAATTGAGAGACTCCAGAATACAGAAAGCCATTCTTAATTATCCCCTTGTCTAGCTGCTTTCCCAGCCAGGGCCTTGGCAGCACTTGCCTTGGTATAAATCACCTTCCATCACTGTAACTACAGGGCTTCCAGGATCCTTTTGGGAAACGAGGATGTTAATATGTCAGGTTTTGTTCCAAGCAGTGAGTCATCTCGTGGGATCTGGGAATCTCTCTTTGAAATCTAGATAAGGCTAATGAGCTAGTGAGGGCTCCTGACCCTCTTGACTCATTCCCTCACTCCCAGGGACCAGAGAGTCCCGAGATCAGCCACATCAGCACTGAACCTCCTGCCTGATCTATCCACAGGCTTTCATTGCAGCTAGTTCTATTTGGACCCATTTGACTGCACTCCCCTTTTCCACCTTGCTCCTTTTCTTTTCTAAATGACTAAACTCAAGAGTGCTTTGTCCATTCAGGCCGCGGGTAAGCATTTGTGGTTATTTTCATGTCAATCGCACTGTGTATGGTTTCTAATGGAATTTGACCAGAGGCTGTCCTCTGATTCCATCCTCCAGCAAAGATTATATCGAGAGGCCAAGGAGATGGTTCTTGGAGGGCAAGACAGTTATAGTCTGTGAAGCAACTGAATATCATTTAGCCTTTTAGCCAGCTCTGCCTCTCAATTCTCTTAAACTTACAGACTCACTTGTACAGTCTCATATGATATCTGGCAGGGGCGATTTTAAGTGGCTTATAAATATTTACTATGCTACTATCATGCATTATTTTTATGATACAGTAAGAAACCCAGGACTATAGAAAGGTAAGAGAAGGTTTCTGTTACAGAATGAGAACGTGGCAGTGTTAGGATCTGTCTGGAGAGCTTGCCTCTGGGGACCATACATTAATCATAGGGTTAATCTATTCTCCATCAATATGACTGCCTTCAGAACTAGTGTCATTATATCATCCACTCTCCTTAGAGTGCCTGATCTTCTGCTCCTTGCATAGGTAGATCTTAGCTTAATTCTCACGATGTATTTTGTTTCTACATGAAGCCAACCTGAACATTCTATACCACACACAGTTGATCAGGTATGGACCAAAATGTTTCGGTCAGTGTGGGTATGCCATTTGGAGCTAGAACATAAAAGTACCTTGGACAAGAGACATAATGTCCATAAGCCTACACTTTCCGATCTTTAAAAAGAAGATTATTGCACCTATAATTTATTGGGTTAAAAGATGAAATTGAACAGCCAAATCTAAAGCATTTAGGACAGCATTGCTTTACACTGTGACATAGTATACATTTTATTTGATATCTGATATATGTTTTATTAATATTACTTCAAATTCCACCCCTCTTCTGCTACTACAACACTGTTCTACTTCCTTGCATGATTTTGGATCTCTGCATGTTTGTCTTCATCTTGAAAACAAAGATTGGCTGTAGATAGTATTTTATTTCCTGATACTCAGATTAATACAATGCAGATAGTAAGCATTAATTTAATAGCAATAGTGACTTGATGTGTTGAAGGTAACTAAATTAGATCATCAAGAGGTTTCAAAGTTTCATTGGCTCATCCACTGCATTATATGTAAAATATGACATAGTTCCTTGTCAATTTTAGACTAGTGTGTCTCAGAGTGATTGGATTTGACTTAATTGTAACAAGACTCACACCTAACTAAGCAGACAAATGTAGTCTCTTATTTGAATGGCTAAATTAGAACAAGGCAAAAACCTGGTAGGATCTCCAGAAAAGAGTCGGTAATCAGTTTGGGTATATAGGCCAGTTGTTACAATGGATGCCTAGCAAGTCTGAGGAACTGAGTTGGAGCCCCAGAATGCATGTAAGGAAAAGGCAGATATTGGAGCATGTGCATATAATCCAAGGACTAAAAAGATGGAGCTGTACAGATACGTGATACTCACTCTCAGCCTATCTATCCAAACCAGTAAGCTCCAGGAATAGTAAGAGACTCTTTTAAAAATCAAGGTGGAAAGGACCCACAGAATGACAGCTGAGGATGTTCTATCCTCCACATAGATGTACATTCATGTGCATGCACACATGCACACACACATATGTGTATATGGACACACATGATTATGCACATGCATTCATATACACATGAACGAGGATTCAAGAACTTATGGCTCCTGGTAATATCTGTGTGAGTTTTGCTTGCATGCTTCTCTTCAAAGAGGATGCCATTTACTTATAACAAGATCCTGATGAAACACTTGCTGCGGGGATTGAAAAATCATTCAAGACCAATGTCTCATGATCACCTGAAGCACAGAACAAAGAACCAGTTATAAAGCCCTTTATGAGCCCAAAAATATTTGATTATTTGCATCCTCAGGCTCAATGATTTCAGAATATTTTTAATGAATCATTATGAGGTCAATAAATCTGCATATCTTGCAAGCATATGGGAAGATACCACATGGATCTAGGTCTGCAGTAGACTAGCTCTTTGCATGAAAGCTGCATCCTGCTGCCACTAAAATTTAAGGTAAGTGCAGGCCTGCTCAGATACCCTATGTATGGAGCAAAAGTCTCTGTATGATTAGAGGAAAGGGATAGGACCACCTGAAGTCTTGCGTTGGCTGCCTTAACATGTTAGTCACTACTCAAGGAAGTTAGCCCCCTAGAAAGAACAGGTAGACAGTTATAGAGACTTTCGAATAGGAAGAACAACACCAACATATTTATAGATACATTGGGCTTTTTAAGAGCATCTTCCTAGATAACAGGTTTTAGGCACCACTTCCTCTCTCTGAGGTTATCAGTAGGACTCCAGATATCCATGAGAAGTACAAGGAAGGACCAGGGACAGATGTGGCTTCAAGTAGTTCTATGCTACTACCTTGCATCTTTATCAAAAATATCCCCTGTTTTCCAAGGGCATCCTATGGAGTTGAGAAATGTTGTTCTCATGTTCAGGTTTGAGATAAGTTAGTATTTCATCTCATGCTTGCTTGTCTGCTCTGAATGAATCATCCATTGTACAGCATCCTACAGTCTGCTGAGAAAGCAACAGACTTGTTTTGGGGCATGTGGAGGAAAAGAGATGACTGTTTAGGTTCAGGGAAAAGGAAGAGGGAGCTATAAGTGCCTTTCATGGTAGTTTTGGTAGTCATGTGTCCAGGTTGTTGAGTGTGTAGCTTGTGAGTACTGTTTATATTCCGTGTACAATCATATCTTCCCTGGACTGTTTCAAATTGCTTAGTGTGGTAAGCAGTGTCAAGAACATTCATTTCCTTGCTATGTCTCAGCTCCTCTCCACGGACCACATAACTTTACATGTTTTAATTGAGCATCACATGCGCAGTATGAATCACCATCACCAATCATCTCTCCTTCTTTATTCTTCTTCTCTATGTCAAAGCCAGATCCCATCCTGCTCCCATTACACAATGGTGGCTTACCAGGATATCTTGCTCTCTCTGCTCCTTGCATACCAGTAGAGCCTGTACTCTGACAGATTTGTCTTAAGTCACTGGCCTCCTCAAGAAAACTCAATGGTTCCCTATTGTCTACTAAAAGCTAAGTGTAGTCTGGCCCTCTGGCATCTGGCTCTAATCCTTTCCTACTAGTCCCTAATTTGTACTTTATAATTCTCATTGTTGCATGATTTACACCACACTTGTGGCTCCTTGCATTGCCTAACAGTGTTTCTTCTTCCTGGAATACCCAACAGCTTCTCTCTTGTCTCGCCTGTCAAGTCGTTTAATTCATTTGCCATTACTCCTCTGCCCACTGCTCTTGAAGGTACCTCACATTTCCTATTTATTACCCCCGACCATGATTGTACTTTTCTGTCTATGCTGAAAAGTCCTGAGTTATTGGCATGATGCTCCAAAGAGTACTCCATCAGTTCTGTCACTTTTATTCTAGAGTCTTTCTTTCCCATATCAATACTCACATATAGAGGGTTGGGGTTTTTATATCTATTTCATATCTATTTTACAAACAAATTATCCAAATTTCAGTTTGGGGTCCTAAAAGTCACTATGGTTTTATCTTTCACAAAAGTAAAGCAACATGTATTTATTGTCAGCATTATCATCGGGGATGTAGCCCAAAGCCTTATCTCCTAGGAAAAGATTTATCTTAGGGAGAGGGAGTCCCAGAGCATCAGGAGGAGAAAGTACCAGTCACCCAAATTCTGCATAGATACTATCTCCTGCACTTGGAATGCCTTCCTTCTCTCCTTTGTTTATACCTTTCCCCTGCTTGTTTTTCAATAGTAGCGATTCATATATTTTTGTCCTCATGGAGGACAAGACTTTCCTTCTTGCTTGTCATTCCAAATGACGACTGACATCATACATAAATGTAAAGATTAGCACAGCTGCTCCATACAAATATGGTAGAATATTTTAAGGTGAAGCCAAGTCCAGAATACTCAAGCCAAAGAGTAGGGAAGCAGAGAACACAGATCACATCTAGCGTTCAAATAAAGGTAGGTGGGTTTTCTTAAGAGGACTCTAAAAGGCTGCTGATTTCTCATAGTTTAGGCCTAAAGAACTACAGAAAAAGAACACATACAGTTTATTTACTTGATTCCAAGTTGTTTTTTGGGGGAGGGAGGGGGTTTGGGGAATCCAAATTGTTAAGAATCCATATTTTCTATCTATGCATCTGGGCCCTATCTACCTGAGTCCACTGTGGTTCACTCCTGATACCTTCTTGAATGATAGGATTAGAACCCAACCTTGAAGGGAACGTAATATATTCTTTTAGAATGAATGAATGAATAGCTAAATGAACAAATGAAAGATGGAAGGTTAGAAAAAGGAAAGAATGAATAAATGAGAGGGAGGGAAGAAAAGAATGAATGAATGAATGCTATTGGAAGGGAGGGAAGATGGAAAGAGAAGAATGAATGAATGAGATTGGGAGGGAAGGAATGCATGCAGATATACAAGGAGGGCACGCCCTGCCTGCCAACTAAAGCTTGCTATATACAGTAATCCCAAATCCAAACCCACAGCCTCTCCCTGGAAGGACAATATATATGTAAATAGAGCCATCACATTCAGAATGTCAGGCCTCTGAGGTTTCCTCTGGAGCTCACAAAGGCCACTTCACATTTCTCCATGAAATTCCAAAACTTGACAGCTTTCTTAACATAGTGATGGTGTGGAATAAAAGCTTCAAAAAATCATGCTGACTGAAAAGTAAACTACTTACTGTTCAGTGTGGAGGGGGAAATTCTGAAGTGGGGGTACTTTGCAGTTATCAAAGCTTGCCCTTTATGACACAACAGTGATTTAAAATGTAAATACAATTTTTAGGCATGCAGATCAGGGACCAGCCAGTGCCCGAGCTGAGCCTCGTGGGGAGTGGGACTGAGTTTGAGCTGTGAAAGGGAAAGACTCCTGTGTTCACTGGGTCATTGCTTGGATCAAGGCTTTGACCACTTCAATCTGCAGGATTTAATGCTACACCCACCCGCATCACACAGCTCCCAGGGATGTCAAGGAGGCATCACAAATGCATGCCTTCAGATGTATTTTCACCAAGGAACTGTGCAGTAAATGGGATAATAACCGAAGCAGATGGTCTTTTTTATCTATCTATCTATCTATCTATCTATCTATCTATCTATCTATTTATTTTTTATTTTATTTTTTAAAGAAAGTACCCTGTGACCTCCATGAATTAAAGGTTGTCTATGAACTGCATCTTGCTTTTTTGCCACCTGTCTGTCCTTGTGAGCACAGCTGCATGTAAGTCTTCAGGTGTGTGTACATGCTTACGTGAATACGCTTACACTTTAAGAGTCTATGTTTCACAAAACACGTCTGCCTCTACGAGCCCTACAAACCGCTGTTTATTTTGTGTGGGATGAAGTGGATCAGACAGGATCCTTGGTGTGCAGTGGTCACTACTGTCTGCATAGGCCTATTAGTCCCTCCTCTCTGCCTCCTTAACTGTGGGCATCTGCTGCCCCAGGACCTGGCAATGTGGGCTGGGGCTGATGCCAGCCCCTGTAGAGCCAGAGCTGTTCTGAGGTTCCCTGGTAGAAGCTGGCAGACTTTGCCTGGGTTGGGGAGGGGGAACTAGATGACCTCTAAGTTCCCTTCCAATCTTAAAATCCTGTGACAGATTTACATGACATGGCACAGATAGTCCTCTGTATTAAAGGATCCTCCCCCATATAGAGCTATACCTCTCACCTTTCTTGTGACTGTCTTCTACTTTTTCTAGAAAAAACAGTCTAACGAGTGTGGCCTATAGATAAAAGATCAATCTTGATCGTGATTCTTTTTTTTTTTTTTAAACACTGCACTATGGTATTGGTATTTATATATCTATGTGAAAATACATGACCAAATACAAAATTCTTCATACACAAAGAAGTTATAAACACCTCATAACTGTAGCTAAAATACCCAGAAGCTTGAGGCAGGAGTGAGCCAAGCTTAATTTTTAAAGGCATATAGAAACCAGTGAAGCAAAGCAAGGAAGTTGCCTATGGATGTAAAGTTCTGGAAATGATTTCATGCAATTTAATTCAATGAATATATATTGGGCGACTGTGTTGAACTGGACTTCTTGTTATATAAAAGAGTCCTGTTTGATTTTAGGGACTGGTACAACACAGCTTCTTTTATAGGGAGAGTGAGAGATAGATCAGAGCAAACATACAGTCACTTTATTACCAAGGGACAGTCATTAGCCAGGCCTTCTGCCACACCATGCATTATATGTGTGTGCACGCATTTTGTATTCAAAGCCTAATCGTCAATCAATCATTAAAGGTGGTTATTCCTCTCTATTATATGTATGAAAAAAAACACCCTGACTCATGAAGAGGTCACATGTCTTGGACCAGGACACCCACCTATTAGGTGGTAATTCGGATTTTGAAAACATGGGTGTCTGATTCTGAGTTCAAAGCACATAGACTTAATATTATACTTACGTTTTGCTCTTTATGTAACAGCCACGGTAGCTGACAGAGGGATGAGGGAGAATCTCTATGTGTCTTGTGACTCTTGGGAAACTTCCTGTACCCTTCATCCTTTTATTGGAAATGTGCCAGATGATGAATCCAGGCACGAGTGATGGCAGGCTTTGAACCTGACTTTTAGCAAATAGTTAACCATCCTTAGCAGGTAATTTAGGTCAGGGAATTTCTAGCCTTTTTTATACGGTCTTTCTTCTGTCTAAGCCAAATTAGCTACAAATGCAAGCTCCCCTAAAGACAGCCTCTCTGGGCTTTCTGAATGCAGATGACCTGGTTCCTGGTCAGAAATATGCCTATAAAAGTGAGGCTTTGCAGATGTGGGTCCCTGGGTGAAGTTGTCTGCACTGCTTTCAGCCTTCTAGAATCTACGCAGCTTGGAGCCCGTTCTTCATCAAAGGTGATGTACACACGAAAGCAGCAGGTTACTCCTGGCAGCAAAGATCCATCTCTGCCCCCCGTGATGGGCTCCTCTCCCCTGGCAGCCACAGGCAAGATGTGTTTTATTCCTGAACATCCTTCTTGTTTCAGCAGATAATGGACTCTAGTTAGGAGACAACACAGTAAACGCAGCATAAACATGGAGATGTGCGGCTGGAGCGAGGCTGCATATAAATAAGAGTGCTGGGAGCCAGGAAGGTAATAAGTCAGGAGCGCAATGGAGAAAGGTTATTAAAAGCGAAGCTTGTAAAAATCCGCAACAAGGCTGGAAGCTCGGAGCGTTTCTTGATTAGAGGGGGACCAAAGGCAGCAGCCTGTTTCATCTCTGTTGCTGACTGGCTGGGTTACTGGACACTGCACTTAAAATCCCGCTGCTACAGGCTTTGCTCAATAGTAAAGTTGGGATTTTACGCACTTAAAAATATTCTAGGACCGTAGTAAAACTGTGTACCTGAAAGCATTATGACATAAAAAAGAAAAAAAAGCTAAAAGTGCCACACAAATGCAAGGTTATATTATTCTAAAATTTTGAAAGTGGCTGAAATTACTCTTACACATTTGAGCTCTCTTGTTGGTTGAATATCAAGCAATGTTCTCCTTTATAGCCAAAATCTCTCATGGATATAGCAGTCATAAAAGGGCTGTCTGCTACAATACAGTCAAAACACAAAGACCTCTTTTTTTGTTAGCTTTGCATCCATCAAGATGCAGTAGGCTATGCTGCGATAACAAATGAACCTTGAAATCCTAGTGGCTTCATAACAACAATGAAAAGGAACACGTGGAGTGAAACAATGCCAAAAGTATTAGGGCAATTCTCCTGTGCTTCTTTTAGAATCAGGGGCTTTCTGACCCCCAGGCTGTTTCTAGCTGGTAGTCACACCATGGCTTCTAGTATTACCACAGACTTGGAAGGAGAGGCAAGAGCACTCCTTGACGAAGTGTTTTAAAAATCACACCAAGAAGCTCATCACTTCTACTTCGGTTCCTTTGTGGAGAACCCTGATTTAAGGATCTGACCCAACCACAGATGAGTCTGGGGCGACACATGGGGGTTTGATGGAGGCCTTACCTGCCTCACTGTCCTTATATTTAGTCTCTGGTCAGGGAGTATACCGGGAAACCTTGTAGCTGCAGAAGAAACTGCACTGCTTTGATCTTACCCTTTTGGCCTGTAAGCCTACAGATAGGCATAAACTTGTGTATTTGGAGGGTAAAATGAAATAGCCAAAGTGACTTACCAACTAGCTATCGATGTGCTAAGCCAAGTCCACTGCGATTTTAATACTGAAAATTTATATGCTGGCTTCCTGGCTTATTCAAGGTAACACTTAAGTAATTTAACCATATTTCCAGGCTAATTGCGTCCATGCCATCTTAGCAGCTATGATATAATTGGGATAGTATTACCTCTTAGCCTTCTAATGCTAAAGCTAATAGCTTTGGTCAGGCATTTTACTATTGATTAGAATACTTCATTAAAAGTCTAAGATCATTGTGCATAAAGAAAAACTTGTTAAATGCAGTCATATATATCTTACACCCTAACAGCTGGCATTTTCATAGTCTGAAGTCATCATAAATTGCTGACATTACTTACAACCTACACTCTGTTTCAGTGTTAAAGTGATTCAGTGGTAACTTGTAGGTTACAGAGATTTCAATGGCAAGATGTCTGAGATTCTGTTGTTATTTATGTCTCTGCATAGAGAATGGAGTGGACATCTATAGAAAGAAATTAGTACTCCAAAATAGCAGTCAGCATTTACGTTCACTTTAAATACCTTTGCCAGATGGACAGCCAACTGTTTTCATCAGTGTTTAGAACTTCCCAGCAGTAAAATGCTGGTGTGTAAAGGTTAGCCGTTCATTTTATCTTCAACAGTGCAGTCTGTTCTTACAGTGAATCCATTCTCTCGATTTGGGAGCTCGATGGTTTGAGTTTGCCAGTCCTAAACTCCATCTGCTTGTTGCCCATCAACAGTGGAACAGATTTCAATAAACTTAGACGCTGTAAATAAATTGTTGAATAAACCCAAATGACGGGCAAGACTTAAAACACTGACGTTTGTTGGGCGTTATACTTAATTAAGACTCAGAGAAGTGGGGGGTGGAGAGATGGCTTTGTGGGCAAAAGCATTGCTTGTATAAAGCATGAGGACCTCACACTTGTAGAAAAGCTGAGCATGGCTGTGGGGCCTGTAACTTTATCATTGGGATGGAGACAGGCAGATCCCATCCCACATCAAGAGAACAATGCAGAGAGCCATAGGCATATTGACAGAAGGAATAGTCAAGAGTGTCTGATGATCGAAGTAAGTGTGGTAAATACTTGTCCATGCTTTTACTTTTAATCTTTATGTAAATTTATAATTTAAGAGGGTTTTTGAGAAGTAAAATTGACTTTAAAAAAATCTTATTTATTTATTTATTTATTTATTTATTTAATCTGTGAGTGCTCTGCTGCATGTACATCTGATGCCAGAAGAAGTCATAAGATTCCCCTATAGATGATTGTGAGCCACCATGTGGTTGCTAGGAATTGAACTCTGGACCTCAGCAAGAGCAGCCTTAACTACTGAGCCATCTCACCAGTGAGTCTGACTTTGTTATCTGAGCTGGAAGTCTGTCTCTGAATTTAAGTATTTATTTGTATTTAGAAGGGAGGAATCTATCATGTTTTATTAAGTCTGACAATTTTCCCTTTCTTCTCTAATTTTCTTGTTTAGCTATCATTTCCCCCTATCCTCTTCTTCCTTAATTTGGAATAATTTAGTATTTTTAAATATTGATCTCTCTCTCTCTCTCTCTCTCTCTCTCTCTCTCTCTCTGTGTGTGTGTGTGTGTGTGTTTGTGTGTTTATGTATATATGCAGGTATGGGCATGCCATACATGTGGAGGCCACAGAAGAACACTAGGTGTTTCATCTTGTTTGTGACAGACATTCTGGTGTTATTCTGCTTGCTGATTAGCTGGCCCCAAGCTTCCAAAGGTTGTCATGTCTTTCTCATCCCTATAATAGCTCTGGGATGCTCCTGTCATGCTCCCAGACATCACATGGCTTCTAGAATTTCAAAGTTGGGTCTTCATGCTTCTGAGGCGAGCACTCTTACCAACTGGACCATGTCTGCAGCACAAGATAGCGAATTATATCTTTACTTTTGTAGATACCTCTTGAGTAATGACATCTCAAAGTGTCTGGGCCTTCGGCGTTAGCCATCACACTCATTATTTAGCTAGCTTAACCTGCCTCTTCACAGGCTAATTCCCATACTTACTGAATCAAAAACTCTGATGTCATGATCAAGCAGCCTGTCTAATGAAGCCCTCAATGTGAATCTAATGTATTCCGACATTTGATAACTACCCTATAACATTTCAAATACTCAAATATAGCACTCTACAATCTCCCTTCAAATTACATTCTACTGCTTCTTGGTTTGTACAAACAGTAAAACAGTTTCAGTTGTTCCTTCCTGTTTGTGCTGGTTAGCATGTATCAACTTGATACAAACTGGAGTGACCTGGGAAGGGAAAACCTCAAACTCAGGACTCCATTGGCCTCTAGGTAAGTCTGTGGTGCGTTTTCTTGATTATTGATTGATGTCAGAGGGCCCTTGTCAGTGTGAGTAGTACCACATGTGGGTAGGTCGGGCTGAGCTATCTATATACGGAAGCACGCTGAGCAAGCTGTGGAGAGCAAGCCAGTAAGCAGCACTCCTCTGTTGTACCTGCCTCTGCTTCTGCTTGAGTTCCTGCCTTGCCTTCCTTCTATGATGAGCCATGACAAGTAAGTGTAGGTCAAGTAAATCCTGTCCTCCCCAAACTACTTTCGGTCTTGGTGTTTATCACAGCAATGGAAAGCATGCGAGAACACTTTTATTGGTACAAGTCTGCTATTTATTTGTCTTCATTTATCTTATGCTATACAATATAGTTTACCTTGTCTTTTAAAAGTTAGTTGGAGAAATGAGATGCAATCTTCCATATTTATTTATATTTACCATTTCTGTTGATCGTCTTTGTGTCTAAACGAGTTTCAAGTTCCTTTAACTATCTCTGTTAGTAATGCGTTCTTAGTCATGGTTTTTCTCAGAATCTGCTTGTCTCAATGCACCTTTATTTCATTTTTGTATTTATTGATATTTTCACAGAATGGATATTTCTAGGCTGACTTTTTGGAGCACCATAAAGATGTTATTCCATTTTTGTCTTGTTTACATTGATCTTGACATGAAATCTCTGTTTATTTTTACCTTTGCGCTTTTATGTGTTATTTATCTTTTTAGTTTGCTTTTAAATGTTTTCTCCGTATCATTGGCTCATAGCAATTAAATGACGGTGTGCTTCACTGTCGTTTCATTCGTATTTATACTGCTTGGCTTTCGTTAAGCTTCTTGGCTCTGTGGGCTGACAGTTTTCATCAAATTTGGACAAATCCAGGGCCATTAAGCTCACAGATATTTTCTCATTCCTCTCATTTGTTTCTGATTTCCATTATAGTTAAGTCACCAAGGTTCTGTTTATTAATGTATTTATTTTGTGGGGGATCTTTTCTCTCTATAGCTCTGTTGGCCTACTTAGAAATCCTTACATTTTCATGTTTACTTACCTTCTATTATTCGGTGTCGAATCTGCTAGACAGTCTCTTCAGACATCCTATTTGCTAGCTAGACTTGCTCTTGTTTTTCTTTTGAATCTTTCATATATAAATATACATGCATACATACATGTATTTTATTTAAAGGATTAAACATATACATCTAATATTTTTAAAAGGATCAAATGGTTTTCAAGAGGTTCTATTTTCTTTGCATGTGTTTACCACTTGATCTTTATTGTGAAAATCAGGCATCTTTCCTCCTCCATCCATCCAATACACTAGTTGTTTACTTGTAGTACTAAGAATTGTACCCAGAGCTTTAACCATGTTAGATAATTGCTTTACCACTGAGCTACATGCCCGGGTCCTCAGTGTATCTTACTTGAATGCCTAATATTGTTTATCATGCTGTTGAAAGTTTAGGCTTTATTTCTTCCTTTAAAGAGTGTAAAAATTTTGTTTGGACAAGCCATGAAATTATTTATGGATTAGCTTGATCCTTTTGATGTTTCTGTTAAAGGTTTTCTCTGTTGTGATTTGTTTGTTTGGAGGCATGTATGGAATAACCTTTGCTCTGGGGCTAATTTAGTTTGTTTCTTATTTGCTGTCTTTTATGAGTCTCTGCCAAGTGTGCTGAATATTCAGGGAAGTTTGGCAGCATAGACTTTTTGAATTCAAATATTTCTCTGTCCTGTGTAAGCTCACAATTTATTTGCCTGACAGAATGAAGTTGTGCTTCGCTCGTCACCATGTGATACAGTTCTATGAGCGCACAGCTTCATATTCAGCATCATACTCAAGGAGGACATCTGATGATGACTCCTGAAACTTTTATTTTCTTACTTTTTGCCTATCTCTCTTCTCTTTGGTGCTTGTAAATTTTTGGTACTTGTAAATCTCAGGCTCCTGAAAATTATCATTATCTCAGACTAATAAACTCATGCTCTTTTTTTCCAAATGCACTTAGGAAGAAACAGGGATGTAAAAACACTCAATTTGTTGTTTCTCTTCTCTGCATGTTAACAACTAAGACCCTTGTTAAGCTTCATGCTTTATTGTGGTTTGAATGAGAATGTCCCCAAAGGCTCATATATCTGAATGCTTGATCTGCAGTTGGTGGAACTGTTTGGGAAAGATTAGGAGGTGTGGCCTTGGTGAAGGTGTGTCATAGGAAGTGGGTGTTCAAGTTTCAAAAAAAACCACATTACTCCAAATTAGCTCTCTTTCTTTGCCTTATTCCTGTAGATCAGATGCTATGCTCTCAGCTACTGCTTCCATGTCATGCCTGTTTGTTGCCACACTTCCTGCTCTGATGGTCATGGATTCTAATTCTCTGGAATCTTATGTACCAAATTACTTTCTTTTATAAATTTCCTTTATTATGGCAATCTGTCACAGCATTAAAGTATCAAAGACAGTACTATTTTCTATTTTGTATAGTTTCTAGTTGTAAGGGAGACCAAGTTTGGTATCAGTCACATTTTTTTTTGGCCTGGGTTGAAAGTCTCCCACTGATTTACCTTGAACAATTGTTTAGACTTGAATAATATGGCATTAATAGTTTGACATGGGAAAATCGTTTACTAGAATTTTTCAAGTTATCTCTCTTCAGTCTGTCCACATGTAAACTATGATTTCAAATATCTTTCTAGGGTGTTCAGGCATTGAGTATTAGTATTAATATGGTGGAAAGTTATGGGATAATGTTGCTACTTAAATATATACATTAGAAATATGACATTTTAGTGTTATATTTGCTTAGTGATATTTTACATGGATTAGGCTAGGCATGTGCTATGGGGAAAAATGCCCAAATTCCAGAATCTTGGAATTATGATTGAAGATCTTTTTCTTGTTCAGAAAAAATTGTTTGAGATATCAGTTCAACCCAAGGGACTGGATTCTCAGCATGATCAGAGTGGAATGGATTATTCAGGCTGCTGGCATCCTTGGTTACATTTTCTCAACTTGCTGTTTGTGCTCACTACAAAATGAAAGAAGAACTAGAATATCTTCCACAAATTTTAATGAATTAACCTGGAAGCACAACATGCAATTTCTATTCACATTATTTGGCCACAACTATCTGACTTCGTTCAGGGTAAGGTAATGGAGATGTAGTGCACCCAAAAAGATGACTAGCACTAGTGATGTTCATCAGTGTCCCTTCGTCACTTAAGACTAGACTTTCTCCATCACTAAAGAGGGTACCTAAGACCAAATAGCATGCATGTAATCCCTTCCACTTATTTAAGAGACTTTCTTAAATGTTATCTTAATATCTCTGCATTGATCTTTAAGCTATTCTGGATAGACTGTTTTAGCCACATTGCCTCTGGTGAAATACAGAGAAGCTAGACACAGATCAAGAGAGACACTGGAAAGAGATTTAGCTTTATTGTATGTACAATTCTCTGGAGACAGTATGTTAGTCAGGGCCATGGAGACAAACACAGGGTCAGCCATGAGACAGAGGCAGGGAGAGGAGTACATCTGTTCTGGTTACAACAGGAAGGATAAAGCAATGTAGGTTGGCTAGGTTTAAGATTGACTAGTTTAATATTGGCAGACTTTGAGGCTTAGAGTTGGTCTTCACTTTCTGATATGTGGCCCTAGTGTGAGTGGCATGTATATATTGTGACTAATATGTGACAGTCCAATAAGGGTGCCTGTTGAAGTATGGATTTTAATTGGCCATGTCTCTCTTTAAGCCCTCAAAACTAAGACAAAACAGCACTTAAGAAAAATTATTATCATCCATATATGACTTCTTATCTCCATTTTCTATTGTTAGGGGTCAAAAATATGATTCATTGATGAATATACTTTCCAGTGCAATGCTTTCTACATTAGGCTTCATAAATGTTCTCACCAATTGCAAGGTATAGCTAGCCTCCCCATCTGTAGCTTCTTTTAGGGGAATTGTCTTCTTGCCTCTTTTGTTCATGGGTAGGGTGGCAGTGTCCTAGAGGATAATTGTACCTAAAGGACATCCTTCAATTCTCAGTAAAGGGAGAGTCTCTCAAGAGAAGCACAATGAAAAACAAGAGCCAGGGTCCTTATTTCCAATTCTCAGAGACAATTATAGCAGGTGCATGAAATTTTACAGGACTAGATTCCTATAGATCATTGGTTCTCAACCTGTGATTCACAATCTCTTTGGGGGTTGAATCACCCTCTTACAGGGATAGCCTACGATCAAGAGAGAACACAGATATTTTTATTACAGTTCATATCAGTAGAAAATAGCTATAAATAGACAATAGTTAAAAAGTAGAAATGCAAAATTATGGTTCACAAAATTAGGGTCACAAAGTTAGGACAGTTCAGAGCTACTGCTCTTGATCAAGTGTGAAATTTCAAAACTATCACTTGCTTGTGTATAGTAATAGCTAAATGGTAAAGATCCATCACATGCAATGGTACTTTAGGAGTCTCCAGAACCTGAGGGGGTCTCTCTGCCTCCTACCGATACCCCAAGTAAGCCCAAGGTTGGTCTGTAGACTGTAGACATGTGATTTCTGAGAAACAAGTGTTCCAAAGGATTGCCATGTTGTATGATCTAGATTATGTAAATATTAAGACCTATTTGCAAACACTATAGAGAAGCTAAATTGAATACATTTTTAGGTATTTTTAGTTGAAACACTGAATAAAAAACGATTTAAATGTCTCACTTTCTGAGAAAAAATCAATGGTTTAAAATTAATTTCATATTTTAAACTTACTGTTAACTCAATAAAGCCTTTTGGGCTTTTTAAGCTAATTGTCTTTGAACTCATTTTAAATTTAAAAGCCTTTATAATTTTGATAATATTTTATACTATTCTTACTAAAGTAGTTCATATCACAAATGTGGAAGAATATAGAAATAATTAGCAAATCCCAACTGTACAAATGATGTATATATTTTTGAAATATTCCTATTATTTTTGTAGAATTGTGTGAATGATATTATGCTACTTTGGGTTAAGCAAATTGTATGTGCATTTGAATGTATGTGGATGAACATAAATGAAAATTTGCATAGATATGGACAAGTTGAAAGCCTGTGCATTAGAATATTATCTCTAAGAGAAGGAAAGCATAGGAGATTATCTATAATTTTAAAATTTCTATTTTAATTTCATCATAACTAATATATATTATATATTATATACACATATACACACACATATATGTATTTATGTATATATATACATATATATATATACATTAGCAACTATTTTAGTACTATAGCAGTAATTTCTAAAAGCTCACAATATTCTGCCTCATAATTTTAAATTTTTTAAATTTTAATTTCAACAGAGGTATGTGTTCATAGGAAAAAGTAGAAAGTGGAAAATTTCTTGATTTCTATCTCTCATACATTGATGAACACATCACAAAAGTTTAACGAAAAAATATTTCTATATCTTTTACCATTTATATGCTAATACAAAAGGTACAAATTGGTACACAATGAAAATTAAGTTTATATTGTTTTTCCCCATTCCACATTCCTTTTAACTATTTCTAAGTTCATATATTTTAGGAATAGCTGAAGTATAATTTAGGAATCTAAAACATTACTGGTTGTTTTGCTTGCTATTTAAGAAATTTATTTTGTCACTCCTTAATTCAACTTTGGTTCATGTTTTAGCTTTTTGTCTGTTGGTTTCTGTATTAGTTGCATTCTTCATTTCTGTGATGAAATGTCAGACAAATGAAGGAAGGATTTATTTGGCTTACAGTTTGAGGGTACTGGTCCATTACTGCTGGAAAGTCATGGTAGCAGGCAGGGTCTTGATTCATCTGCCATGTTGACTCTTCAGTCAGGACGTGGAAGGAGTTGGATGCTGAGGCTCACATTCTCCTTTTCATCCAGCCGCATGGAATGATACTGTACACATTTAGGGTATGTCTTCCCACCTCAACTAACCTAATCTCAAAACAGCCAAACAGACATAGCTAGAAGCTCTTCTTCTAGGTCATTCTAGATCCTGTCTACTTGATGACTAAAAGTCTACAGTTACTATTCTGGTTTTGAAATTATGTTAAAATTCATGTTTCTTGATTCATTTTCGTGTGATTTTTTTTGTTATATCTCTTATTCTTTTGCTCTGTGTCTTTAGGTCCAGTGTTAAAGAGTATTTATGGATACCCATTTTGTATATTTTTTGCATTTGATTTGTTAATATTAACAGATATAAGGACTGTAGCTTATTCAGTGACCTAACTCTCCCTGGAAGCACAGCCAATGATTATGGCATAGACAGCAGTCTAAGTGTCCTTTGACTTTTTCCAGGGGAACAAGGTCTATTTACTCCAGATACAACACTGAAGACAGGCCAAAGAAATGATTCCTCCATCTGTCTTGATTAATCAATGAGTTTATTGAGCTGCTAATAAGAGAATACATGAAGTCTTACAGGAGCATAGATGACTCAGTGGTAACCGAATTACTACCCACTCCAGATTGGGTGACGACTCTCAAAAATGTATTGCTGTTACACTTTTGCACAAACTATACGCATTTGCCTGGTTGGAAAGTCTCCTTTTCTTGGCATTTGTTTACTGCTTTTATAACCTTAGAGAAGGGGCCTTGTGAATTCCGTACATTTCAGTTTCCATAAGCTTACAAGTTTCATTTACTTCCTGTGTTCCTGTCTTAGTTTCTACTGCTTCGTAAAGAACTATGACTATAGCGACTCGTATAAAGGAAGAGCTTTAAAGAGTCATTAGTTGGGGCTGGTTTACAGTTTCAGAGGTTTAGTCCATTTTCATCATCAAGGGGAACATTGTGGCAGGCAGGCATAGTGCTGGAAATGTAGCTGAGAGTTCTACATCCAGATCCACAGGCAGCAGGAAGAGAGGGACATGGTCTGGCTGGAACTTTTGAAATCCCAAAGCCCACCCTCAGTGACACACTTTCTCCAACAAGGCCACACCCACTTTAATAAGGGCACAACTAACCCCTTTCAAGTAGGGCCAATCCCTAATCACCAAGTATTCAAGTATGTGAGCCTATGCGGGGACCATCCCTATTCAAATCACGACAGCTCCCTAAGCTTTCCTCTCCCTCCATTTGGGGGATGTTTCATTTGCTACCAACACAATATAAATCCCAGAGAAAGATAGGGATGTGCGAGGAAATGTACTGGAAGGTCTTTTTTTTCCCCCATATATTTTAAATATATTCATCCACTGTTTTCATGCATTTAAGATGCAAGAGTGACTTCTTTTAGTATGTGGGCATAAGGCCTGTGATGCCATTAAGGCTATGACTAAACAAAGTATTCATCCTCTTGTATAGACAAGTTCATGAGACTAAAGGAAGATCAGCTCAGAAGATCTGACATCAGGGGCTTTTATCTATTCTATGAATTAAGTACAGTCTCCAGATGGGAAAAGGTTAGCAAGCCAAGAATTGGGTTTTCTGGAAGTAGCTTTTCAGAAGCATTATCTCAATGGTCCTGCCTGTCAACCTGGAGTCAGACAAAACAGTAGACTTTTCAGAAAGAATGGAGTTTCCAGCAAGTTATACGCAGAGTGACAAAGAGGATTTGAGGGAAATCCAGAAAAGGGCTACGGTGGTCATCTATTGCTTTGTAGAATTAATCCTTGGATCCCACACTTTCAAAGTGTGCATCATTAATGGTCTTCCCATCACTTAAGCCCAATCCAGCTGTTCTTCATCCTGTGAAACAACTCAAGGTCACTGCTGCTCAGGCTCTGAAACATCAAGAACTTCTTCCAGCTGTTTTTACCATATTTAACTTCCTTCACCATTTAGGTACCCACTCCTGGAACCATGTCTGCTCTCTGGAAAATCTCAGGACTTTTATGATTTTATTTCTTATCAGTTGCTGCTGTTTTACTATCTCATTTTCCTGCCTCTTTCATTTTAAGTGACTCATCTTTTTCAAGCCTTTCCAAAACATTCCACTCAGTGCACATAAAAACGGCTCACTTTTCATGTTCATCTTTCATTGGTTTATGTGACACTTAATTTAATTACATAATTGCAACAGCATATCCAACTGGCATAAATAGGTTTGGGTACTACCACACCTGACATAGCTGAGCATCCAGCTCAACTGGTGGAAGCTGCAGTGTTAGTATATATCAGAAATTAGCCAACTGGCAGACAGCTTCCAACATGCTGTGTCCTGAGTCAATATGATTTACCAAAGTCACAGAGAACATTCATTTTAAAAAAGTGATTTGCTAAGGGGAGAAGAAAACAGAGGATTATGCTTCAATGCATGCCACAAAGTTGCCTCATAGCCCTCATGGCTTCTCCCATATCTCTGGGACCCTAGTCTTGCTTAACCTACAAGGCAAGGAGCTTTGTAGAATTGTTATGTGCGTGGAAGTGTATGTAGCTGGTTAAGGTCACAGTTACTTTGCAACTGTTTTTCAAGATTCAGAATTCATAGAAGGACCACTAAATTGTGGCCTGAGCATGTTTGTATTCATAGTTACAGATCCTATGTGTACATCTAGGATCAACTGGAAGATGGGCCTCTGGACAGTTCTATTGATGATTATCTTTGTTAGGTTAGTTGGGATGTAAGGCCCATCCATTTTGGGTAATATCCTAGACTTTATAAAAAGATAAAAATGAGATGAGCACAAATATTTATTATGCTTTTCTTCTTGACAGCATATGCAATGTGATTAGCTATCCCTAACCCCCACTATGCTGACTTTTCTGCAATAATGGCTATAACATTTAAACTTTGAGCCAAGTAAACTTTTCATTCTGCAATTGCTATGCCAGGATATTTTATCACAGCAACAGAAAAGTATCTAAAACAGTACCCTAGGAGGACCTTAAAGATTTCTTTACCCTTATCCCTGTAACCTGTGGAAACATAAGGTTACATGGCAAAGGGGGATTGAGGTGGCAGATGGGGTTAGTGTTCCTGATTAACTGTCATTAAAATTGGGAGATTACCTTAGTGTAAATAGAAAGACTCCTCCAGGAAGCAGCAGAAGAAAGTGATGCAAAGATTAGTGACCAAGGGTGAGATAACTCTATATGACAAGGACTCAACCCTTCTTTGATAACCTTGATGATGGAGGAAGGCCACCATCCTTTATAAGCTTGCAAAGGCAAGAAGGAAAACAGATTTTACCCAAAGCTTCCAGAAAATACATAGTCTTTAATTTTAGCCTAAAGAGATATATTCCAAACTTCTGACCCCCCCAGCTATAAAATAAGTTGGTGTTTCTTAAAATCCTAAATTTGTGTTTACTTTTATAGTTGCAATAGGAAACTATCATTGCCTTTCTTCTGCCCCTAAAATCCTCTCTCCTAAAAAAGAAAATTACATTCAGAGGATTTATTTAACCTAATCTCCAACTTTTGCAACTCCAACACCCACAGTATTTAAATACAGCTCCAGAGTTGCTGTGAGTGATATAACGGAAGAAACCTCTTCACAACTGCATGTATAAATGCTGTAACTATCCAGGGGAGTTTTGAAACAGTAATTCTAACCAGGATGAGTAAAACCAAGAAATAGGAAGGAATCTGAAATCTACTATGCTTAATAAGCCAAAGACCTGTGTGAGCAAATGTTAAGACCCCACTTTGGAATTTGGGGTTCTATTAAGGGCTCCACATTCCTCCTCTTCACATGCTGGGCTAATTCAGCACCAAGGATGGTCTTTTGGATGAGAATTGACACTGTTTATCTTTCTGCCCATCTCTTCCTGTTGTATGATGAAGGGTGCAGTGAGAAGAAATACTGAGGACACTTCCATTATTGAATTACAAGGAGTCACACAGACCTCCTGTGGGACCAGGGGAGAGAATATAAATTTAAGAAGCAGGTTTAAGACCTGCTGTTACAGAATGATAGGTCACTACGAAGAGCCAGCACTTTTGTTCATCTTAAATGCCACTGTAAAGATGCGATACACATTCAGAGAAATATCTTAGGAAGGTGGTGGTGATGATTAAGACAGTTCCCAAACTGTGAAATCTGGATTGCAGAGGAAGGGCTTTGCTCTAGGCTCAGGGATCAAGGTGGTTTAGTGGAAAGGGAACTAGATGTGGAGAAATGGAAGATGGTCAGGGTTGTGTGGTGGTAGTGGTAAGAAAATAGACTTGTTCTAGGTGTCCCATGCTAATCAGGAAGAATGATAGTACAGATTCCCTCATGGAATATATTCTGATTCTGAAACCTATGTAAAAAGATTCTCCTCAAATTATAGGCACAACTCTCCAATAGAAAACCATAGATGTAAAATTATCAACAGTGGAAATTCTCAGGGTCTTGAGTATAGTAGAGTATTTTTTTTTGGGATATTAAGAATTTCATATGGGAGATAAATCTGTCTGGGAAGCGGGTGTGTTTTAGGACAAGAGTCAAATCTGAAATGTAATTTTCTTGTATGAAGAGAAAATGGCCCTTCTGTATATCCTATGTGATGTCTACTTTGTAAACTTCTGCATAATTTCAAAATCAATCATAATTAATATTTCCCCAACTATTATAGCTGACTCAAATTTATATCAATTCACTAGAATTAGCAAAGCTTTGAAACAATCTTTGTCATGTGATATTTTATGGGGAAAGGAGGAATTGATTCCTTTGACTTTTAGCCTTATTTAATTATCTCATATATGTTCTCTTAGTCTTGCCTAAATTTCATATTTCCACTTTCTTCCATATATTCACTATCTCTGTCATGGTGGCATATATATATACCCCCATTGTTTTATTCAAATAATTCTGGACAAGGTCACCAATGATCTTCTAGTGTCAGCTTTTTAATAATATCAACAGTGATAACATTAATGGTGATACCAGTTTCTTGAGGTTTAATTATACCTGGGAAAGGTTCTTAGTGATTTACATGTATTAATTAATTTATATCTATGAATAAGGTACTATTATCACCAAATTAGCAATGAGGAAACTAGCTCAGAAAACATGTTCCTTGCCCTAGTGACAGGAAGTGGTAGAACAAGAATGAACACTCCAGACTCTGCTGCAATTTTAGCTGACCAGTATTCAATTCATGGGGTTTATCTCCATCCCATAACTTATGTCTTTGAATGTATATTGCACTTCTGTTTTGGCTTTTAAGATCATTGCATACTGCCCATTCTCAGTCCTCTTTCTAGAAAAGACATCAAAGAAAAATGTAACATAGGAAGAGATGCATATGACATTGATGAGGCTAGAGGCCCAATTCTTTTTTATCTGAATCTCTGAGAAACTCAGGAGGCTAGTTGGTCCCTGGTGAGGTATAGTAGACCGAGACGTTCCATTTTCTATTGTTATAAACATATATTAAATGTTTAGAATAATGAGTTTTCCTGTGACATTTTCATGAGTGCATATAATGAATGCATGTCTAGAAGATACTATCTCACAGCAGGTATCCTGGCCCTCTGGCTCTTACAATGTTTTTGGCCCCACTTCCTTGACAATGACCAGCCTTTCAGGATATCTTCAATGGTGAAATGGTGCCAATTTTATCTTTGGGTTACCAACAGCTATCTAGTTGGACTTGAGAATTGTTTAATTGAAGAGAATTCATTTATGGTACTATAAACCTAGCCAAACTACCTGAGGTTGAAGTGCTCATAGACCCTAGAGGAGAATCTATTACTGCCATTTCCCTACATCAGTAATAGTTCTTGTATTTTTACCCAAGACAAGTGTAGTTTTCGCTCTTCACCTGAAAAGCTTCTTTTTGTAACAAATGGAAGATACTACAGAGATCCACAACTGGTTAAAACATAGAGAATAAATTCATATAACTAATATTTGGGTTCTTTATATATTAATATCCTATTGGATGACAGATTTTCTTCCATTTTTCATGTGTCTCCTTTCTCTAGCCTTTATTTCTCTTAATATACAGAAATGTTTAAATTTTATCCAATCCTATTTCTCGAATCTTGATTCTTTTTCTTGGGCCACTGAATCTTATTCAGAAAATTCTTACCTTGTCTATGTCGCGAAGGGTTTTACCTGCTGTTTCTACCAGTGACTTCAAAGTTTCAGGGTCTAGTTTTTGTTGTTGCATATATGTTTGTGTAGAGGTTATACATATTTGTTCCCTATGTATAGATGTGTGTGTGTGTGTGTGTGTGTGTGTGTGAGAGAGAGAGAGAGAGAGAGAGAGAGAGAGAGAGAGAGAGAGAGAGAGACTTTCTATTTATTTACTGAAGCAAGGTTTCTCACTTGAACACACAGCTTGACAGGTCCCACTACCTAGCTACCTTGTTTTGGGGATTCTCTGTGTTTGCCTCCTGAGCTGTGAATACAGGTGGGTTACTGCCACTCCTGCCCAGAATTTACATGGGTACTGGACATGTAAATTTTATCTCACGCATGTTTGACAAATACTGCCCATCTTAGCTTCAATGTTTCATAACATAGACCCATTTTAAGATACTTTTATATATAAGAATAAGTAAATATCTAGATTCATTACCCTACATGTAGCTCTTCAGGACTTCTAGCACTATTTCTTAGTAACTTTGTAGAAAGTCCTATTGTAATTTTTTTATTAAAATCCTATGGATGTTATTGTGTGAGTTTCTTTCTGAGTCATATATTCTATTCACATATATATATATATATATATATATATATATATATATATATATGGCATCCTGCTTTTTTCATAGTATTCTTATTTTATGATTTGAAATCAGGTCTTGTCATAGCATCTACATCAGTTCTTGCTATGGTTATTCATATCTATATGAACTCTAGGATTGTATTTTCTTATTTTGTGAATAATGTTATTGGGGTTTTGAGCAGGATTTCACTCAATTTATGCTTTGTCTTTAGTAATGTAATCATTTAAGAATACTAATGTTGCCCATCTGTGAAGACAGTAACTATATGCATCTTCTAGTATCTCCAAGTTTCAACGGAGAATTCTTTTACATCACTGGTTAGGTTTACTATTAAGTAGTTTATATTTTTCAGCTATTATAAGCAGTGTTGTTTTATTGGTTCATTATTAGTTTATTAAAGAGCTACTGGATTTTAATGTTGATTTTCTATCTTACTAGTTTGCTGAATTTGGTTGTCAAGTCTTAAGTCTTGTGTGGAGTCTTAAGGGGTGTATTATGTATAGAATCATATTGGCAAATAAAGATAATTTGACTTCTTCACAATCTATTTGTATTTCTTCTATTTATGTTTCTTGCCTCATCACTTTGGCTAAAATTTAGAGTATGTATTGAATAAGAGTGGTGAATATTGATATCTCCTACCTTCAAAATTTTCATCTACTCTGACATTGGCTATAGGTTTCTGATATACATCTGACTATTATTATGTTGAAATATGTTTCTTCTGTACCTAATTTTCCCAGGGCTTTTATTATGAAGTGAAGTTGAATTTCATCAAATGTGAGTTGTTTTTTTGTTTGTTTGTTTGTTTGTTTAAAAACAAAACTATGGAGATAACTTGAGATTTCTGTCCTTGGCTTTATTTATGTGCTGTAGTATAGCTATTGTTATGTTGAACTGTCCTTGTATCTCTTGAATTAGATGAACTTGATTGTATCAGGATGTAATATAAGTGTGAGCATATATGCACATGTGAGTGGGTTAGTGTGCTTACTTGTGGCCAGAAGTTGATGTTGGATGTCTTCTTCTATCATCCTATTTTTGAGATAGCATATGTTGCTGATCCTTACTGTTGGGTCCTGAGAGCCTCTTGCTTTACTGGTGTCTGGGATTTTCTATTGGTTCACCCAGTTCCCCACCCCTACAACGCTACATGTTTCTATTCATTTTCCTGACCCTCTGGATTTCTCTCCTGTCTCTTTCCATACCTGATCCTGTCCCTCCTATCCCTCTCCCTCCCCTTTCACTCCCAGATCCCTTCCTTCCTCTATCTCCCGTGATTATTTTGTTCCCCCTTCTAAGTAGGATTAAAGTAACCACACTTTGGTCTTTCCTCTCATTAAGCTTTGTATGGTCTGTGAGTTATATCGTGGGCATTCTGAGCTTTTGGGCTAATATCCACTTATCAGTGAGTATATACTATGCATGCAGCTTTTATATTCTTTCTGCCCTTTTTTCTCACTATGTTCTCTGAGCCTAGTAGTGGGCAATGCAAGTGTCCCGTTTAAGGCTGAGCATTCAGTAGTATATTTTTTTGAGAATTTTTATGTCTTTCCTTATCATAGAAATTGTTCAGTGTTCTCTTTTTCAGTTGTGCCATCCAGTTTTGGTATTAGGGCAATATTGGCTTCATAGACAGAGTTTAAAAGCATTATTTTCTTCATAGTTTATGGAGTAGTTTGTTGAGCACCGGTTTTGTTGTTTTTGAAAAGAACATTGCCACTAAAATTCAGCAGTGGGCTTGTACTTATTGGGATAACTTTTGTTTTTTTTATTTTATCAGTTTATTTTATTTAGATTTGTTTTGAGAAAGAGTTTAATATACCCAGTGTTGACCTTGAAGTATACGTGTAGCAAAGTGGTCTTGAACATCTGATTTTCTTGCCTCTAATCCTACATGTGAGGTTTACAGGCATGTGCCACAATATCTGACATAGCAGAATTTTTATTACTATGTCAATATTGCTTGTTATTAGAAATTACTCAAACTCATAGTTCACTTTTTGGTAAGTCAAATATATTTAGGAATTTATTCATTTATCCTATTTCATTCAGTTTTTGGGATCAATATAAGTTTACAAGGCAATATTTTAATTATTATGAGGATTTCAGTGGTGTGTATTATAATGTCCTTTTTGACTCTTACTAATTTAGATTTCATCTCTTACTTAAGGTGGCTGATCATTTATCAACTTTTAATCTTTTTAAAGAGCCAGCTTTTCTCTTAATTGGTCATATCTTGTATTGTTATTTCAGATCTACTCATTAATTTCAGCTCCAATTTTTAAAAATTTTGTTCCTTTTGTTGGTTTAGAGTTTGACTACCCTGAGCCCAAGGCCTTGATTTGCACCATTAGGTTATTTGTTTGGGATTTCTCTCTGATGTTTTAATGTAGGCACTTATGATTATTAACGTCACTTTGTTCAAGGTATATGTAGACTGAGGCTTTGTAAGCCACTTTGTGGTACTTTGTAGGTTTTAGCCTGTGTGATTTTGAGATGCCCAAATGTTTACTTTTTTATTGATGTCTGTGATGATGAAAAATGCCTGACACATTTGAATTTCTAGACATCATCACAACATGGTCTAAAGTGACAATCTGTTCCTTAGATTTCTCTTAGCTTCCCTACTGAAACAATGAAGTTGGGCAAAAAAGCAGAAGCTGCTACAACTTTTTTCTGCTTCCTAATGAGATAGAGGAAAAGAGGAGAAAGGAAAAAATGATAATTTCAAAGTAATTTTGAATGAAAATTCTTAAAAATGAAACAAAGCTTTAATCAACTAGTATATATATATATATATATATATATATATATATATATATATATATATAGTGTGTGTGTGTGTGTAATGTTAGATTGACTATTCTGGAATAAAAATTATATTTGATATACATTAAGTGATTTTATGACTCATAAATTTGATGAGTCAGAATATAGCCACTTAAAAAGTAATGTTGAGTAATTAATTTGCCTGTTATTTGGTGGAAATCACCCAGTAATCATATAAAGGAAGTGAAAATTGATGAAATAAGTAGTCCCATTGCATCTAATTAATAAATAAAAAGGTTGAGAGAAGATTTAAAGATGCATCTTGAGGCAGCTTCAGGCACCACTTGATGTAACTGTTACTATTTTCCAATTTGTAAGTGCATATATGTATGTCTCTTTGTGAATAAGTGTATTGGCAAGAACCATTGTGTTTATAGAAAAGAATTTCATTTTGTTAAAAAAATGCAAACAATCTGACTGAGGGAATTGACTCTCATCTGCATAGAACATTTTTATTGACTTTATTATAATTCCAGAATTAAGAACCTTGATTTTTCTGAAACTCTTTGTGTTACTTAAAAGGTTTCTGAAATAGTGACAAAACAGGACAATATTTGTTTCAGATACTGAACTTCTCCATAACAGTGTTCTGTATATTTTGATCCTAGAAATCTGACTGTAGCTGATACCAAAAGGAAGGGATGGCAGACATTGTTGTCTTTGATATGGGCATGCCAATGTCAGCAATACACATCCACTCAAACTTTTATCTGTTCAATATACTCAGGGCCTTCTCCACTTTCTACACCCAACATTTTTCAACCTTCTTTTAAATATCATACTTGTTTTGGGAAAATGACTATGAGTCCTCTTTGTCATACTGAAACCACCAAATCTCTAATCTAGGAGTGATGGCCCTAAGTATTTTACTATTTCCTTTTCCATTCTATTCTGCAAAGACAGCACTGTCTTTCCCTGATTTTCTGAGCCTGTATCTTCCCAGACAGAGGCATATTGATTAATGTCCCTACTGTGTAGTTGTAGAAAGTGATTAAAATTTGACCTATAAAGTTATCATGAAAATGATGCATTCACATTTCCATATTTACTTTGTATCATGAATCTCTATGTCTTGGACTCCTTGCTTGGACTTCTCAAGCTAGAAAATCCTATTGAAGCTACTCATTCAGACGTAGAGATGGAAGCTACTTGCCAGTGATATCAGAGCTGGAGAACCTGAGTAATGAGTGAACATATACTATCTTATTTATGCTTTGAGGCTTTGGATTTCTTTGCTATACCAACTAAACTGTAGCCTAAGATACAATCTAAAGATTTATAAGAGAATCATTTACACTATCATATCATAACCTATCATATCAAATCATATTATCATATCATGTCATATCATATTATATCCTGCTTGACACCATTTCAGACCATTAAGATCTTCCTCCTGTAAGTCAGATGACATCCCAGGAAAGTATGCATCAAGACTCTTATGTTTTTGAAGCAGTTACCATTCTGTGAGTTAAGAGATGGCAGCTTAACTTTCTCCCCTGGAAGTCTACTAAGAGTAAAAATCTTTTGTGTTTTAGATCTAAAGACCTTTTCCATTCATGGCTTCATCATGGCTGTCTATACTCGATAGCTATAATTCTCTTAATAAAGCTCTCATCTGAAGTAAAGAGAAGAGAATAGGAGGGAAGGAGATGAGTGAGGAGAGGAAAGGAGAGAGAGAGAGAGAGAGAGAGAGAGAGAGAGAGAGAGAGAGAGAGAGGATTGCAGTGACTGTAAGTACAACTACCAGATACAAAGAAATTACTTTATTGTTGTTTCTGGTTTTAAAACTCCTTTTGATACAATTTCAGTCCTATAGAAAACTTCTAGAAATAGTTTGTCAACTACAGTAAGCCCCTTTTCCGGATTTGCCAACTCTGTGTGTGTCCCATTTATTCTGTTGTTATTCTCTTCTCTTATCTATGATATTTGTGTGTTTTGTGTGTATGCATGGGGGGTGGTCAAAGTGGTAGCAATCTAGTATTTTCTTTTATGAATTTTTTGGAAGTAAAGATATTGTTTCATGACTTTCCATTTTTCAAGTGCATAGACTAATTTTGTAGCACATTCCTCAATCATGATAAGATTCATATTAATAACATGATATTCATGTTGATATTCAATTATGTTAAGGTTCATGGATATCAACCAGCCTTGGTATATCAACTGTAGTAGGACTAGGTGAATCTTCTCCTACTGAGGCTAAAAGAGGCAGCCTAGTAGGGGGAATTTCAACAGCAGGCAACAGAGTCAGCGCCTGGTTATGCTGTTAGGAGTCCCACACGAAGACCAAGCTATATAACCGTTATATATGTGCAGAGGGCCTGGGTCAGTCCTATGAATACTCCCTGGTTGGTGGTTCATTCTCTATGGACTCCTAGGAGGGGAAGAGGGTGTGAGTTATGGAGGAGGTGGAGGGAGAGCTCTGGAAGGAGAGGAGATAGGAAAAACTGGGGTTGGGATATAAAGTAAATAAATTAAATAATTAAACAAAGTTATAATGGAAAAC
>NW_021604770.1:999160-1010696 GCF_004785775.1 Grammomys surdaster
CCACTGCCCAGCTTTTACTTCTCTTTATTTGATAGTACATACATAGATAGTTTGAGATCACTTGAGAATATACCATTACTTTTTGCAGTTTCACTACAAGCTTTCATATCCACTGATGACTTTATGTACTTTGGATGTTTAAAGGCATTTATTTGCTGTAGGTATTTGTAACGGTCTGTTCTGCTGCTCCAGTCCGAGGGTCAGGGCCTAGCAAGAGAGAGAGTGGGGACAGAAACTCGAAGAATGGAGACAAGACAGGGAGTCTGATCAAGTCTCGCCTCAAGTCTTGCCTCAATTGAAAGGAAATCATGGGTATATATAAGCGCAAGCAGGGGAACGCAGCTGAAGACACTTTACCGCGTGCACCCTGCAGCTGGGGGCAATAAACAACAAAACAAGATATGTAAAAAAAAGCAAGATAATTATCAGAGTGTGCTCAGCTGTTGTAGGCTGTTGAAAACAAGTCTCTTGTCAGGGTATATGGCTCGAGATGGCTGCAAAGATGATAGCCACTTTCTGCTCAGAGTCGGCTCCCAACAGGTATTTTGTCTACATAAAATATTAGGGCTACCAAACTTAGAAGAAAGACTAGTTTTATTCCAGAAAGGCCAAGAATAGTTTAAAGTTTGACTTTATCTTTTAAAACTTGGATAGAGGGAAGGGATCATGGCATGATCTTGGGTGGATCCTTCTGGTATTCCTTCTAGCTCTCTATCAACATTTGTTGTATACAGGGGTATGTCTGATATCTAAAAGACAGTTCTTTGAGCTATAAACCTATGAATTGCATTTTAGAATATTTAGCATCCCTGGTAGCTCTTTTCTAAAGCCCTGTAAGTTATCTTCAATGGAGGATGTTTGCAGCACAGTTGCTTTTTCTTCAGCCTTCCCCACCCCCCATCCATAGACAACTTACTTTCCTTGAGTTGGCTTGTGCTTACTTTTGCTGATAGAACTGAAACAACTTCTGGAATCTAGTCATGAAAGCTGTGCAAATTCCGCCTTGTTCACAAGAAGCTTTAATCTTCAAAATCTTAAATACCATGCAAGAATTAAGCTGCTCTGAAACTGTCATGCTCCAAGGATGTCCTATAGAGTCAACATTAGCTCAGCATACTCCCCATCATCTTGACCCAAGTATCAAACATGAAATTATGCAGGTGACTCTACTTACTTGAATTTCCTTGTTGAGATGACAGTTTTCATGAAACAGGAACAAGCTTCTCTGGGAAACACACACACATGCACACACACACACACACACAGACACACACACTCCATGAGCATAATGGGATGGTTGTTATTTCCTAGCACAGAAGAGTTTGCTGTTCAGCAACTGATTCTCAAGCATCGAGGCATCTGTTCATTTCCACATCAATCTTATGAAACTGCACACCCTCAGTAGAGTCAGGGCAGATTCTGTCTTAATGTTTTCTCTTCCTATTTCCAGTCAATGGCATATATTTTAAATCAAAATATTAATGTATGGTGAGTGAGGTTTACTTCTCTCATGTACTCTAAGATAACGATATGTGACTTTTGTGATTGCATAATATTGTAATTTCTGAAAAATTAGCCTTAACCTCTGGGTTTACAAATATTTGTGGTGTGTTTATAGGATTCTGACAACTTCTACACAATAAGTATAGTAACAAACATTAGTTGCATCTTACCATGGAGGCACAGGGGATGTGTGCACTGTTCAAGGTATCACGATCATGAATTTCTAGTGTAGAATGCTTTCTGGAGGGTAGGAAGAAGAATATGACTCTCGAAGTGGGTGTGAGACACTCCACTGTGAACTCTCTACTGTCTCCCGTGGAACTCAATAACATTATCTAAACTTTGTTGACAAAAAGAAAAGAAAAGAAAAAAAAAGAAAAGGAAAAAAAGCTACTATATTTTTATAAAGTATTTTCTGATCAGTAGAAGAAAGAGAAAAGGATCACTGAAATTTAGACTAACCTTGTCCTAGAATTTTAAAACTGGAACAACAACCCAATTTCTAACATTGGGAAAATAGTGGCTCTTTATGACCACTAGTTCATAGTTCTTAATAAGAAATAAGAATAACTTTTGTTATTAATAATTTGAGTTATAAATACATTTTTATGAATAACTACCCTCTAAAATTAAATATTCAGGGTACAATGTAAGACCTAAGGTTGCCCTCAGACCCTAGCTAGGGACGGTACAAAGTGAGTAAAAGAGTGTTATGTGCCATAGCCTCTAGTTTCCAACTTGATTGGAGCAGTGCACTTAGGGGGTGTGGTCTTTGGGAAGGTCATGTGACTGCATGCTTTCCGTGTCTGATCTGCTTTTAGAGCAGACTATTGAAATAGAGCAGGGAAGTCAGGTAATGCTTGGCATCCTGCCCACTGTGGAGTAAACTCTGCAACGGACTGGAGCTGGCAAATAAGACCATCCTGTTCTTGTTCAGATCTATCTGTCTGAGGGAAAGAAAATCATTCTCACTTAAGAAAAAACAAAGATCTCAAAAGTAAACAACAAGCACTACCTCCAGAGCAAAACAAGAAATAAAAAAAAATGTCCATCCTGTAATCATTTCTCCTGCTTTTCCTTCAAAACACCAGTGTTTATTTAATAGACCCTCAGCCCCAGAATGGAAACAAACAGATCAATCACCAGGGTGTTCCATTGTGCCCATCATCCTGAAGTCCATCGATGGTATTTATCTGAGACTGAGAGTCATCACACGGGCCACAGGTGCAGCTGATGTGGCGTGACATTGCTGCTATATAAATAGCTGTGAGTGACACTGAGGAGGTAGAGGAAATCATGCCTGAGCGCTCCAGGCAGCTAGCCCACCTCCCAGCCTTCCTGCCACCCTCTGCCTCCCCAGTCATCTCCTGGTCACGGCCACAATGTCTCATCATCAACCTCAGTAGCACTTGGCATTCTGCTCCTTTCCTGCTCTGCCTGGGGCCAAGACTGAGATGAATAGCTAATGGGCCCTAATATCTAATATCTTTCTCTGCTGGGATGAGATCACTTCTTTTTGGTGATTCTTAGCATGGAGTTATGCTGATTTTTCTGACAGGGTGCAAGTTCCCACAAATAAAGAGTCTGCTTCCATTTGGAAACATAGGACTGACTGTTGAGATTTACAAATGAAGTGAAACTCTCACACAAACCAAACTTAAGGGCAGAAGAAGGCTGTGCGAATACCCTGCATTTTAGATGTTTGGGAAGATGGACGTTTTCTGGCAAGCTACTACTTTCAGTAACTCAACACATTGAAATGCTTAGTGGACTTCTGCTGGTCTTGGCATGCAGGGCATCTGATGCTTTTGATGCTTGAGTTGAAGGGTGCTCTCTGGGGGTGCTACTGAGGAGGAGTTAGCAACAATTTGGTGGTGAAATGAAACCTCTCCCCTGGGTTTCAGATTTGAAGCTCTAGTAGATGCCTTCATGCACACATTTTAGTTTTGGGAAGCCACCCAGTTGTTCTTAGAACTTGAAAATATTGAGTTTCTTTACATCTGGAGATGTTGATCTTCTCCCACATAGAAAGCAGTCATACAGACCAAGAAAGGTTTTTGTCCAAGTTCAGTTAGTTTATTGGAAATATATATAGGATCAGGGGTGACACAAAGGTATCTGGAAGTCCCTCCCCTAGGCAACTTAGTGACAGCTATACTACTGAAGATTCTCACTTGTAGCCTTCATAATTCATGAAAAGCTTTATCACTGGAGCCCACTGTCAGCTACACTGCCAAAGAGTTCCACTCCAGTCACGTGTTTATATCTTATATAATGCTAAAGAAAGCATACACATCAAAAAGATCTTGGTGACCCCCTGACTTTTCTGTAGACTTATGACCCTTCCTCCTCCCTGTGATAATGGTAATATATATCATTTCATGAGGGTCCCATGGGAGTGAGAACAGCTTCTCTGGGTCAAGACAACAATTGTCATGACCAGCCTGAAAGAAACAGCCGCATACAGAAAGTATATATATATATGTGTGTGTGTGTGTGTGTGTGTGTGTGTATACTGATATACTGATGTACTGATGTTTGCAAGTTCGAAAGAAACTTATGTTTTGTCAAGAACATATATTGCTTATTTTTTTACATATGGTGCACTTGGAGTAAACATTGCTGGGTTGGTGATAGCTTACACATAAATATTTCTAAGAAAGACCTGGTGAAGTACTGGTATGATAAAATAGGTTTTTCTGGACATGAGATTACATTTAATGTAAGCCAAAGGATAATAAGGATAACAGTACTCTTATTCTTTGCTTTGGTGTCTGTGATCTTTCTCATGGAAAACACACAATCTACATCATAGAATTCTTCGATTATTACAATTTCAGCTTAACAGTGATCAGATCCAATAACCCTGGTCAGTATCATTTGTCCAAAAATTGGCCAATTTTGATCTCCTTAAGGCTTAGCAGGTAAGTGTAATAATTAGGTTTTGGTTAACTTGACATAAAGTAAAGTCCTGGAAAGAGGGAACCTCAATAGAGAAATTGCCTCCTTTGGATTGGCCTGTGGGACTATTTGTGGCATATTTTCTTAATTGCTAAATGATGTAGGAAGACCATCATTGCAGTTGGTGGTGATGTCCCTGGGAGTCTGGGCCTGAGCTATATAATAAGAAAAGTAGTTGAGCAAGCCAAAGGAATCTAACTAGTAGCAGCATTTCTCTATGTAGTAGTTCTCAACCTTCCTAACGTTGTTCCCCTTTAGTACAGTTCCTCATGTTGTGGTGATTTCCAGCCATAAAATTATTTTGTTGCTATTTCATAACTGTAATTATGCTACTGTTATGAATGGTAATGTAAATATCGGATTTGCGATCTCCAAAGAGGTCATGACTCACAGGTTAAGAATCACTGCTCTATGGTTTTGTTTTATTTCTTGACTCCAGGTTCCTGCTTGAGTTTCTCTCCTGACTTGCTTCAATGATGAACTATGATATGGAACTGTAAGCCAAGTAAAACCCTGCTTCCTGCCAAATTGCTGTGAGTTAACATGTTTATCACAGCAGTGGAAAACAAACTTGGGCAGTAACTCATTTAGTTTTACAGCCATGCATGCGTATCTATGACATCGTACAAGGTGGGCTATGTGTATACATGGTTGGATGTTTGGGTAGGTGGAATTATCTGTGCTGTGGAACTCTGGGAAGGCAAGTGGAAACTTATGTTTGGGTACTGAGTTGACTGTAACCACGCCTATGTCCTTAAACTACCATTGTGCATGTTTTCAGAAAGCCTTTTGTCTGAGGAATTAAAATTTGGATATCTGAAAAAAATGAATATCTGCTAAAGTAGCATGCATATTTTGTCATTTATGTATTCACTTTATCTTTGATGTTTCCAATGTTTCGTTGAGACATTCAATAGATATTTATAGTGATAAACAATTGCTAAACTCATTATCCAGGGTTTGTAGGAGAGCCTCTTCCCATTTAATATTTGGAAGGTTAATTTATTCCATTCAGTAGTTGTTGGTTGATTATTTCTTTCAATAATATTCTTACTCTGTGTATTGTGCATTCCACCAAATGAACACCAGATCTTAGCCAAGGCTACATCTAGTATGAAACTGTGCTAATTTATCTCCTAACTGCTCAGGAAACAACATGGTCTCATATATCCTCCAGAAGTGTAGATGATAGTAGTTATTCTGGAGAATGTTTATAAAAAAGGCAGTGACCTGTGTGGTCCTCTAACCCAGTCTTTCATGTCTTCAAGGTCACAGCTACATGCTCATGCAAGCATTCTATGGAAAAAGCAGAGTTATGGTGCCTTTGAGTTAACTTTATCATCATTGTAATACTATGTAATATCATCAACCTTTATTTCTCTCTCGTTTCCCTGTTGATTATTCTTTAGGCTTCAGCTCTTGTGCTCCCTCTTCCATGCAACAGTCTGAGTACAGCAGCTAAATTAGACGCCACCCTCTGAGCATCTATGTGCATCACTACCCATTTTTCTATTTTATGGAGACACAAGTGCTTCACAATTTCCTTTCTAGACCCTGACCAGCTTGGAGAGCAAGTATCAGATATTGTCCCTCCTGCCCTTCTATGAACAGTGAGCAAATTGTTATGGCTTCAGATGACTCAATGACTTCACTAGCCAGCGCAAATACCAGATTGGCAGTGGGACCCAGTTCTGGGGTTATCTTATTGAACTTTCTGTGTAGGTAGACTTAATATGTGTAATAGATGAGGCCCATTTTTTTTCAGCTGCAGCTGCTCTATATAGTTGTCTTTAGTGGTCTCTTGCAGGTTCTTGCTCCCATCCCTGTAGATATTTCCTATTAGAACTCTGCTTGTGTCAATTCACTGATAGATACTGGGATAGTGTCACAATTGCAAGATAAGAGCCATTTTCCTAATAAACATTAGATTCCTTCTGCCAGCCAATATAGTTGGACTGTGTTCACTATCCCCTTGCATAGCCTGGGGGTTCTATTTCCTGGGTGCTTTATCCCCACCGGAGCTCTCTCTCTGTGGTGGTCTCTCCCTTCTTAGGTTAACAGCAGTGTCCCAGATACATGCATAACAGGTTTCCAATTTATTTCTTTTCAACAGCCCTTGGCGAACAGCTCTTCCTCCACCTTTCTCTTTTTATTGCTTGCCTTTGCTTTATCTGCTAAATCCCTGCTTGTGGGTCTCCAGCTGCCTTTATAGCACCCGCCCTTGTTAATATCTTCGAGTTGTTGCAGTTACTGCCCGTGGGGTCTTAATGAGGAGCAGGTGGATATTATCAGCTCACTTTCAGGAAATAAGATGGGAAGAGAAGCTGTTAGCAACCACAGCATTATACAGGTTATCTCATTTAAAACCATCTTTGTGCAGTAAATACTATTTCCCTGACTTTAAGATGAGAAAAAAAAACCTATCCCCAGGAAAGCCTCTAAATACCATTCCTTTGAAATTCCCTGTAAGACTTGATGTCTCCTCTGCTCAAGTTCTTTCAATGGAGTCCTGTTATCTATTACAGAGTAAAGATCACAGTCCTTAGCCCAGCAGTCGAAAAGCCTGAATATACATTCTCTGTTCTGTTGCTCACCCCTTTCTAAATACTCAAGTTATAATAAAACAGGTTAAGCAGGTGCTTTTTCTCTTTTGCAAAAGTTCCTGTCCATTTCCATTTTCTATACCTCTGCTTCTGTGCATCCTTCCTCACAGCCATCACATTATGTGTACCTGAGGTATCAGTATAAAGCAGCAACTAAAAAGTGACAACCATCATGCAAAACCTCTCGGGTTAACTAACCTGGCCCTCTCACTTACTCCTTCATTATCCTATGTATCATTGCCTCCGTGAGACTGTGACCTCCTTACTAGGCGAGACTCATGCCTGATTTTAGTTTAGCATCCTGCAGTAAAATCAGAAAAATGAGAGCTGATGTGGTAAAACAATAAAAGTTGCTCAGTTGATCATTTTAAGAAGTTACTCCATCTTCCAGTAACTACCATCTCCATCTGTGGTTAATAACTAGTACTAATGGAGACACTTTTGACTAAAACATATGAATCCCAAACAGTGCTAAATAATTAGCATCCTAAAATTGTGGCTTAATGAGGGTAATTCTTTACCCTTCGGAAGAGGCTTATTACCAGGGACTGTATTTTGGTTAAATACGTATGGTCTTCTCTACTCTGCAGTCAAAGTTCCAAAATAGTATTTTCCCCTCTGAATAGAGCATCTCAGTCAGTTTTAGCCCCTTGTAGATGACCACTGTGACGTGAAAACGGCCCCATTAAACGTGAGCTATGCTTGCTAAAGAACTCATTAAAGGCTAACTTGTGTCTCTTGGCCCACACTCAACCATTCACTTACTCATTCATTTGATCAACAAACACTTAAATTCCAAACCACAGATCTTTGTTGAATTCTAGATCTTTATATCGATTCATCAATTCAGCAACTCTACATGGATGGCCTGGAGTTTAGAGGAGCCTAAGTTACCTATAATTGAACTTACAATTCCAAGTCATTTGCCCAGAAGTCAGGCCAAACCACATACAATCTAGTCTATCATCTTTATCTAAATTAAAGGAAGTACCCATATATTCCTGTTAAATCTGGTCATTTTCTTTTATTTCTTTCTCAACCTTGAATTCATAATCAGTTACTTGCCGCTATTGATTCCATTGCTAGATTATCAATAACATAATCATTGTCTTTTCTACTTGTACCATGCATTGTTTGGCATTTTCTTGAATAAAGTAAGAGATAGATATCATTAATCATCAATTTAATATATGATGCCTGGCAACAAACCAGGTTCTTTTTATGTGTCGTCTCATTTAACACGCTCAAAAACCCTTTAAAGAAAGGCGTTTTAGACAAAATGTTTCTTTAAATGAGAAAACGAAGACTTAGAAAGTTGAACTGCCTAAGGTGTCACAGCTTCTAAGTGGCAAAATGGGATTTAAAGTGAGTCTCTGTAACTCCAAAGTCTAATCTTTTTTCACTATGTGTTGCCTCCCAGTGAAGAAAATGACATTTTTGATTTAAAACATTCATTAGTTTATTCAGCACATCCATTGGACCAGACTTTTTTTGTTTCAAGCTTCAATGGTATAATGATGAATACATTCCTAAAAGAAGCCCTGGGGCTGTGAGGATTGGCTAGGCTATGCTTCAGTAACAAACATCTTGAGAAGCTCAGTCGCTTCATTATGTAACTCTTATTCTACACACATGCATTCAAGTATTCTACACACAGATATACCTCTCTCTCTCTCTCTCTCTCACACACACACACACACACACACACACACCACATATACCACAGATACACACATATACATATATATCACACAAACACACACACCCCACATATTCCACAGACACAGACACACAACACACACACACACACATACACACACACACACACATACACATACACCACATACACCACATACATTGTGACTGCCTAGGACTCTCTGTTATGTCCACATTCTCACACCAAGACTCAGGAAGATGGAACAAGCACTAGAACATGGCTGGTGACTATGACAGTGTGAGGCTAGAGCTTGGTGATGCAAGTGCTGGTTCCTATAATCCTCTAAAGAGAACTGCTGTCATCCTATTAGAAGCTCATGTTTCATTGGCCAAAGAAAGTTTTATATCTGCAAGCAGGAATGTACTGGGAAGAGTACTAAGCATTGTTAATAACAATATAGTCTCCTGCTGCTAGCAAATGCATAGATCATGAAAGGCCCAAGATTTACTTTGGAGGGAAAAAGATCTTAGTTTCTTATCCCTCCATCAGAAGAAAGAAAGGAAGAAAAAAAGAGTTTAAGTTATTGACTATTATTTTGATACTTCTTATTAATCCGTGTTAGTAGATCTGGGATGAGCCGGGAGTGCTCCTTAGGAAGGAGCTTGTCCATGTCTCTCTGTGCCCTACAGCATTTGATAGAATTGAAAAAACCAGAACAACGCATTCTTCTCTTTACACCTATATGTTTTTCTGTTTGCTTTGGTCTCCCTTGATGTGGCCTATATAATATGAGCAAGGGGGAAGTTTGGACTTCTCAGTAGAAGAAAGGAAAAAATAGAAGGTCCTAATTTGGCTTCGAGCCAAACCTACTTCCCAAATTTCTTATTTTATTTTTGATATTATAATTACAACATTTCTCCCTCTAAACCCTCCCATATACCCCCTTACATTTGTAAAATACCCACGGATAAGTCTAATATTCACCCCTCTCCAAAGGAAACTACTCTTTGCAACAGATGGAGTCCATTACAAAAAACCAAAACCAATTAACATGCAGAGTTGTGGAGTTCAATCCCAAGGAAAATAACTAGAGAACATACCCTTGCCTGAAGCTCGGGAACATGGCAAAAGACAGGCAAAATGAATGTATGAGCTACAGAGTTTGCTGTGTGATTGTATCTCCTAAATACATCCATAAAGTCTCACCAACATGACTCTCCAAACATGAACTCAACAATGGCAGCACCAATGGACATGCCAAACCAGGTGAGGAAAAGTCCACTAGGCTCCAACCCTACATAAAGATCTTTACATAGCTGAGAATAGCTGGGGGGGGGGGGAAGAGGTGGTCCTCCCCAGAGAAGAGCATAACAATTGGTTGCTAAAGTCAATTTTAAGGCGGTTCACCATTATTGGGTGGAGGGGGGGTTGCTCTGAGCTAATAATAAAACCTTGTTTTTTTATTAGGGTACAATTCTTTGTGAGTTTCCCCATTAGAATGCTCCTGGGACATTGATTAGTTGGATTCAATGATTAATTTTGGATTTGTCTTACTACCATAAAATTTCTATCACGTTTCCTCACACATGGGGATGAGGCATATGCTCCATATTTTATGATCACAGAGAAAAACATATACCAATATATTCTGCTGCTGGGCAAGTTCACAGAAGGATGGGCTAGCCAGGTCCTGAGGATGGGCATGAAGGAATAGAGTAAAAGGAATAGCAACTTCACAGGGTCAAGGGATATCACAATGTAGCTGCTGATTGGTTACTGCTCCAGTTCCAGACATCACATGGGTCCCTCATAAAAAGAGAAGTTTACTCTCAGTGCATATTTAATAGAAAAGAATTCCTAACTGAATACATATAGGACAATAACTCAATAGGGCTTTGGTGTGCTGTGAGCTCACGGCACCTGTATATAGCAAAATGGAGTTACATGCTCTTTTTAATGTGTTGGGTAAAATTTAGGATTAGGATAAGTTTAGGGAGGGGGAGAAAGAGATTAAAAAGGAGTAGGGGAATTGGGGCTTCAAGAAACAGACTTAACTGGAAGTCTGGTTGACTGATTAGCAAGGGCATTTGCATTTTAAATTTATTTGCATCTGTGTTACATATAGTTTCTTAATTGTCTTGATTCCTTGATAAAGACCCAAACACTTAGAATTTCTAAGTTTCTGTTTAGGGGAGATGGGGAAACATTTTCTGATCTCTGTTGTCACTGTTGAGTTGGCACTAGACAGAGTTGAGAGTTCAGCATTGAAGCCCTGAGAACCACTGGGAAAACCTGGAAGGAGACATTGGGACCTTCCAAGACTTGAGATAGAGCCTTAAAATGACTTGATTTAATTTGCAAAGGACAGACGTCCTGAGATGACATGTGGGCCACATGCAAAATGCTGCATTAGATATTTCTAAATGTCAATCTTTGCCTGCATTTCTGGTAATTTCCTGTGTATGAATTCCCATAAGAGCAATTACTGGTCAGGGGTTATGGATGTGTATCAAACTCTTGAAATGCATTGCTAAATTTGTGACATTGTTCTCTTCCCTGCAACTTTGCCAGCACTGGGGGAAGAATGCTGACAGATGTCTCACAGACCCTGAGTCTCAGGGTTTTAAATGCTGAATGTTGGTATTGAGAGAATACATTTTTTTCTGCTGGAAGACTCTGTCCACTTTCAGCTTCAGCCAGTGTCCCTAGCCTGGATGGCTTTGATTGCATCTGGTTTAGAAAAATAAGAAAAATGTTCGAGGAGGAGGAGGAGGAGGAGGAGGAGGAGGAGGAGGAGGAGGAGGAGGAGGAG
>NW_021604770.1:1010706-1026721 GCF_004785775.1 Grammomys surdaster
AGGAGGAGGAGGAGGAGGAGGAGGAGGAGGAGGAGGAGGAGGAGGAGAAGGAGGAGGAAGGGAAGAACCTTGAAATAATGAGGAATTCTTAAGGTTCAGCATCTTTCCTCAGAAATTACATATCTGAGAAGAATCCTTGAGGTCTGGTGGTCTCTAGGGGAGCTTATAATATCTCTTATTCCCTAAGTCCCTCATCTGAAGCTACCACCATCATTGTTTGGACAAATGCACAGACATGCACTCACACAAATAAGGCACATACACACACAAAAACATACACACACACAAAACCACACATACATCCACATACACATCTTTTCTGAAGCTTTGGAGTCATCAAAGATTGCAAATACATATTGCCTAGACAAATATCACAAAAATCTTTTTAAAATAGCTTTAGCACACACACATAGACACACACACACACACACACACACACACACATTCATACAAACATACCATTTTCTGTTGTTACGAGACATTGCAGGTTTCAAATATGTTTCCTAGACAAATCCTACAAAGTTCCCCTTTTATAATAGCTTTAGAATCCCAGGAATGGTTGCATTGACTGGTACCCTCTCTTATTAAGAAAGAATCTATTCTTTCCTTTGACCACTGAGATCAGAGGCAGGTAGATCATTCACAGAAAACAGAATCAAGCACAGCAGTGCAAGCCAGGGCTGTGTTTGGGCTCCAGGGCAGGAACTCAATGAGCAGTAACACTAGGGAAAATTAGCTAATCAGAGAGTATTATATTTTCTTTCTACACCCTATGTGACCACTGCGTATATCTGGTGAACAGAACAGTGCACAAAAAAAAGTCGTGCTGAGTCACATGCAATAGAATATCTTCTCATAGAAATTCTTTATGGCTTGATAGTCCAAAATGTCTTCCTGTAAAAAAGTCAAAAAGCTCTATAATGCACTTCACCTAAATTTATTCATATGTGTGTGTGTGTATGTGTGTGTGTGTATACAGACACATGTGTATGCTAATTTGTGACTTAATAAACATGAGCGATCTCAGATGTAATGTTGCTGACATTGTCATCATTGAAATTTCCCTTAGCATGATCAGATTCTGCCAGTTCACTCACAGAGTACAATTCTATTCCGCAACCCATCAAAATGAACTGGCAAGGGAAGAACCTTATCCACCCATTCACCTATGTAACCTCAGTGCACATAGAAAGTGCTAGTAGACGCTGAGCACACACTTTCAAGCAGAGTAAGTCTGTGCAAGAATGAATAGTGTAATATTATCATTATACTGTGCAAGATGCCTCTTTTGTTTCTTCCCTTCTAAATTTATTCCTTCCCTTTCAAAAATCTCGTTTCTTTCTTGCAAAAGCACCCTCTTGTTTGGGTAATTTCCAAATGTGTTAGTTTTATGTGTTTGATTGAAAGTGTTATATATGTTTTAATTAATAGGAATGTAGCAGTTTACTGAAATACTTTTCTGTTTTTACTTCTTGGTCTCACATAGTTTATACAGAACCCAGTGGTGATGTCTGGGCATTACAGAGTATTTCTTAGTGGAATTCTATTTCATGTATCTCTAGGTACTAGGTTGTTGCCACTCCATTGGTCACAAATAATGGGGACACTCTTAGTTACCTTTCTATTAACGTGTTAAATTACCCCAGTGGAAGAAGTTTAAGGAAGGAAGAGTTTATTTTGGTTTACAGTGTGACGTTATGTTCCATCATGGCAGGGAAATCACAATGGGAGAAGCCTGAGCTATTTGGTCACATTACCTCCATATCAGCTCACACTGCTCTCTTTTATTCAATCCAAAATCTCAGCCCAGGGAAAAATACCTGGGTGGGCATGTCTTCTAACTCCAGTTAACCTAAAAGGGTACTCCCTCATAAGCCTACCTATAGACCCATCTTCCAGATGATTCTAGAGTTATAGTTGCCAATTGAAATTGATTATCAGAGGAACATAGATGTCTTCATGAAAACTTTTCATGGACTAGAGGGCTTCTTTGGAATATGCACTCAGCGATAGGATGAAAGCAAGATAATGGGTGATGTATATGTTTAATATCTATAGTTTCTTCCAGGATCCCTCCAGAATACTTCAGTTCCAAATATTTCTTGTTCCTACTTTCTGAACTTTGCTTATCTGATTGTCACTAAGGACTAAGTGTGACTATTATTAGCTCTTTAGAGTTCCCTGAGTTGCTTATTCTTATCTGTTACCTATATTAAATTAGTTGTATTATCTCTTTCTGGCTGATTTTCATATATCTAGATAATAAACCTTCAATGTCTTCATTCCAGCTGCTTCCACTGTTACCTTTGTACCCAGTGACATTTGAAGAACAGCAATCTTTTTTTTTCTGTTTAATGTTTTCCTTGGAGTTTTATATTTTTAGTTACTTTGATTAAACTGTTCTCACTATAAGGTGTATATCTCTCTAATCTGAGGTAAATATGTATTCCACTCAACATCTTCTGTAAATTTAACGGTATTGGCTTCTACAATATGGTTTTAAAGTTCACATATTTATCTAAAGTTGGATAATATGACAGAAACTATAGCACAAATCAATGGAATATGGTGTAACTCTTCCTGGGAAGATGTTAACACAAGTCTTTCTATCCTGTATAAGTCACCAAATAATTGGTCCTATTCAACTCCACCTAAGAGGTTATTAGGATTACATAGAGGAAGTGGGTGAGTCTTGGTTACTTACATTACTATCACACTCACCTGACACAGGTGACACCTCATGGAAGCTATATCTCTGGAATGTTCTGCATACATTGAAGGAAACTCCCTTTAAGAGTCTCCCATGCCCCAGAAATTGCTGCTAATATAAACACTGAGAGAGATCTTTTAAGTCTTGTAATTTTCCTAAGCTTCTTAAGTTACATTACTAAAGATGTTTCTTAGCCATTCCTTTCTTCTAGGAGAGTGTGTTTCTATTCAGAGGTAGCCTATTATTCCATATATAAGAATATAGAGGCAAACTAGTAACTACCAGAAAAGATTTAGTTCAGATATAAGTAAATTATAGAAAAACACACTGCAAACATATTCCTGTTATTTTATTTTTTTAAATTAAAATATAGTTATACCATTTCCTTCCTTCCATTTCTACCCTTCGACCCCTCCCACATCTTCTCCCTCTAACCCTTCTCATGTTCTCACTTAATCTCAACTCCGTCTCAAAATAATTGCCTTTGTCTTTGATTATTATTTTTTCAACATATCTTTTACCTCTGCTGTTATTGGTCATTCTGTTTATTTCATTTTATTTTTTTAAACAAATGCACAGAGCAGGTAAGTAGCTCGGTGGTAAAGCTAAGTTAAGAGTACATATTTGCCTAGTATGTGTTAGGCCTAGTATTCCCTCAATAATGGCAAAATGCCTTTCTTCATACAGAAGAGAGAATGTTCTCTTCAACTACCTCACTTGCACTATGAAGTTGTCTTTAAAAACAAAGGATCACCCCCTTCCTTGGCTAGTACTGATGATATGCAGTAAGAACAAACCTTAAGTCACAAATTGTTCCTTTTTGTGAGTTTAGGTGGTATAGAGGCTCAGCTGTGGATACTGTGCTCAATCACTTCTATGTTCTTCCTCAGAAGGTTTCCTTACTTTTTTTTCCTACTCCAATAGATCACCCCCTGTGGTACTGTTGTATGTAGGATGTTAATGTCATGTCCCCAGTGCAATGGAAATATCCAGAAAAGAAAATTCCAGGGTATTATGAGGAGTCAGAGTGGTATACCAGTTGGCTCCTTATAGAGCTCTGATATACCAGTTCACTACCTAACTTCATTGCCTTATAAAATTCACACATACTTTGCTTCATTTGGGGGCCCTGGTTTAAGCCTATGTTTTTTTCTATTTCTGGACTTCACTGTTGGCTGAGGAGGTGCTGTAAGCCTGTTCTTCTTAGCCATGATATGAAGAGCTGGAAGTGAGTCAGAAGCCTGTCACATTGGGCATCTGGTGCTGGAGATTTGTGCTCATCAAGCTAGAATTGTAGACTGCTTTGAGCTCTCTTACTGTATTACATTGTTTTGTACAGATGCCAGTTGCCCTCTTTTAAGCTTACAAATACTTCAAACATTTAGTTTTGTTTTACACATAATTGTAACAATGAGTTTATTAAAAATAATAATGTTAAACACAATAATAGTCTCTTTGAAGGTCTCTGTGTCCATAATTAATCATTAATTGGATCTTCTAGCATTCTTGTGAAACAAGCTGTGTCTATTTCATGTTACAGATGAAGAAAACACAGCAAAGTTGCAAGACACTCAAAGCTATATTGTAACTGGTGGCACTTCCATTTGCAGACATTTGTAGATATTTAATAACTTGCCATGGGGTCTCCTGGTCTGGTCTCAGTAGTTGTTGGCAGCTGTATGTTGAATTCAGTCTCATGAAGCAAGGAAGGCAGTGTTACTACCCAAACCTCCTGTTTTAAACGTATGTGTGCAGAGGGGAAATCAAAGAATGGAAACACAAAGGCTTGGCTTCTAACCCTGGTCACATGACCACTGTAGTCACGGGCCAGTGTGCTTTTGTCTTGGGTCTCAGACTTTCATTCTGTGGATGAGGGCTTTAACTTGGCATAGCTCCCTTTTGCTCATGTGGCTGTTAAACCTTTAGAATTTGTGATTGAACTGAAGCTTCAAGAAATCTCCAGTTTCTGCTTTATATCCAGGAGAGCAGAATAACAAATTCCCTTCTGCTAGGAAATGTCTCACCATCAGTGACAAGAGAGGTCAGTGCCAGGGTTAAGATTGGCTGTTGAGATGATGACATTCATTTTCTCCACTGCTTTTTCCAGAGTGAACCTACCCCGACTTCACCTCCCAACTCTTTCTTTCACTTCCTTCTGTAACACCCTATCCCCATTTAGTGGATGCTTTTTTACAAATGTATGTAATGGCACTGAGCCATTGGCCACACAAAATGCTCACCGAATAATGGTCATAATGTGTTGGTTGTGTTTATTTCTGTAACCATACTCTTATCAAAAGGGCCAATGCTGGCTTTTATGTTTGAGATATAGGCAGATCTTTACCTTTTAAAATACCTCAGTTTCTGGGCTGGGTAGAAGTTGGGTAGGATGTGACATGATGATAAAAGTAATGATTGGAAAGATGAGAGGAGAGGGAGAAAGAGTATAGCTGAAAGCTGTGTCAGAGGGAGAGCCACTGATGTCAGTGGATCAGCAGGGAATGACTAGAAACCTCATCATCCATCTTTGGGGGTTTATTACAGAACTCCCTGCTATGGCTCAGGTGGCTACAGACTGCATTTCCATCTGGACACAAGTGAGAGGTAAAGGAGAATCTAAAACCATGTTCAGCCTTCAGCCACTCCATAGGAGTATCTATTTTGACAAAGTAAACTGTGGATTTGTCCTAAGAACTCAAGCTACGGAGACTGTGGCCTCACCACTGTTCTCAGACTTGAAGACTTTTTTTTTCACAGTAATGAGAGTGTCACACGAGTGGGCCTTTCCCCTACTGTGCTGGCAACAGGACAACTTGTGCCAGGATAGATTTTTCTTCATTGATTCTAATCTTCTTCCTGACTGACTGTCTTGGCTGCTTTGACATATTGAACACTGAATAGTCCCTGAGTAATTCTTGAACATTTGGGGATCGTTTTTATTTTTACAAGACAGTAGAATCCAATGGAATGATTTATCCATGTACTAGAAGATGAAGAAGACAGTGTGTGTGGGGGGAGTTGTGGGGGAATTTCATTTTGGGAATAAACACAGACTCAACAGAGAATTAAACACACACACACACACACACACACACACACACTGAACAAAAGATTCACATCCAGTCTTCAGTAATTTCATAATTTGGTAAGGATCCACAGCCTCATATAGAGATGAACATTAATGGATAAAGGGCTTTTGCAGCTGTGACTTCAGCCATGATTGATGAGAAAATGCTACTGGAGGGAGAAAAGGAAAATGAATATTTATTAATGGAATAGTGTCGGGGGCTTCAAATCCAAGGAGATCCATCATTTCAAATTCAAGGTTGGATGCATTCAGAACAGAATGTTCAATACAATGGCCCCATAGCTCAGCTATTGGCCAGAAAATTCACAGGCTCTGCTGTCATTTGGACCCTGGGGAACTTTCTGAAGATGTTTTCCTATTTCAGTCCCCATTGATGTCACCTGGAGTGGACATTTGATGAGTAATTGTTAGGACAACAATTGCTTCACCTGTTAGAACATGTGGAATGATGTGGTCTAGCCATCCATCCAGAAATTAATATATCACATCTGCATACTTTCTCCGACAATGATAGTTATAGCCTCTGCTGACAGCTTGGGAATTATAAGGAATCTTTTCTTCCTAATATGATTTCATCAGTTCTCTCTTGAACTTCATAAGAACAGTATTTAGCCAACAAGCAGCAAGTACTGAAATCTTCTGTATTTTGTATCCATAGAACCCTTTGCCACACTTTTTCCCTTTAGCTTGGCTAATTTGTTAAGATATAGTGAAGACTGTTTCTGTTCTATGAACCACCATTTCCCTTATCATAACATCATAAAAAATTGAAGATGGAAACTTTCAGGCAGGCATTGTTGGTCTCTTTTGTGATGGTATTATTTTCTATGTGAGCAGATTGTTCAGATAATTAACAACTCTGATATCATGGCTTAAGGTTTTGACAGGGAAGGAAAAAATTGACGGATGGCATTTAACTGTGAAATTTAAGTTAAGGTGTTGAAGTATTGCTGGAAGCTTCAATGTGTAGATTTCAGCTAATAGATAGCCCCCAAACATATCACCGTACTCCCACATAACCATATGTACAAAATCATATCAGTTCTTTGGCTTCACTAAAACCCAAGTTTCTTTATTTTAGATTATAGCAGTAGTGCCATTGTGTTCCTACAATCAAACTACACTAAACTTTTGGACTCACTATCCAGATAGAAGGTCTGGCTCTTTGCACTGCCATAATCATGTTGCACCTAACCAGCTATTCTTAGGCTACAGAAGTTGGCTGTGACCAGTTGGTTGTATATACTATTCCAAAACATAAGTTGCTATTCTGTTAGACAGTGTGTTTCATTTTATTTTAAACCTTTGATATATCCCAACCCAGACACTGGTAGTCTTGACAACCAAGAGCACCCAATGTTTAATTTTAAGTCCAAAGCAGAAGAAGACTGATCTCTTTGCTTAATAGCCAGGCCAGAAGAGGAATTTCCTCTTGCTCCTGGGAGGGCTAGTCTTTCTGTTGGGAAAAGCAATCTGCTTTGATCAATCTACCAATTTAGATGTTAACCTCATCTAAAAACATCCACACAGACATACACAGAGTAATGTCTTGCCAAATACATGGGCACCCTAGGGCCCAATCAAGTCGACACACAAAACGAACCATCCCAGCAGCTCTAGGAAACTAACAGACACAGAAATACCTTAATAGAATTCATAAAGAGGATGAGATGGAGAGAAATATTTTGATTGGATTCAGAGGAGCTGGTGAATGGTGAGCTGTAAGAAGAGAGGCAAATAAATTACTACACAATATATCTACTCCAGATGATGGAGTAGAGGATATGCTGTGGAAATAGAATGGGAACACACACATACACATCCACATGCACACGTGCACACACACTGCTTTTATGAGATATGGGAGGAGCTAAGGGATAAATTAAACTTTAATTACACAGGGTTCATATTAGGAACATAGCTATAAAACTGGAAGTAAAGAATTGTCTGAATGAAGTAAATAAAGAGATGATGTCATCAATTCACATGGAGGCCCCAAAAATCTTCAACTGAGTCCCTTTCCTTCATTTTTTATAGATTTTATCTTGGGCAGGTACTTTTTCTGGAGCCCACATGGACCGGAGGCAGACATCAGAGGAGGGAGTATGGGGTGTTTTGCATATAGGAGAAAGATCTGGGATGCTAATTGAGCACATGTAGAAAAGACTGCCTAAAGACAGTACACCTATGGATGTGCCCCAAATGTAGGGCACTTATATAGCACATGTGAGTTATATAAGCATCACAAATACACAAACAAAAGGCTAGTTTTATGAGAAGACAAGGAAAAGTTATTAGAAGCTAGATGCTTATGCACAAAGATCTCCACCACTTTTGATCAAGAGAATCACTTTTAATATTAGGCAGGGAAACAATTGAAAGGCTTTATAGATTGTCAAAATATGAAATAATTTTATAATAAAGCTGTCATATGACTAGTGGTATTATTCCTATAGCCCAGGGAGGGAAATGTCATCTGGGATCCAGTCTTGATTGGGAACTAGCATGGGGTGAGTGGGATAATAGACTTGGAAACATGGTTCTCCTGCATGCAGACTCCAGAAGGCTGGCTCTTACAGCACCTGCCTGTGATGGGCTAATCTGCAGATGCCTCTGCTCAATACCACAGCACAATTGCTTACTTTTCTCTCATAGAAATCCTTATCTCGTCTTCCACGGTTTTTTGGTTGCTGGTGGCAGTATGGGGTGGGCTGGGGTGGGGTGTGAATTTGATGAGCCTCAACAAAGCACAGAGAGAAAATGAAACATAGCTTGTTCTCAAGACTTTGTCTTTCCTTGTTATTACGAATGCTGCAACTTCCCATTCAGCCAGTTGCTTTTCACGAGGTCTCTTGGGTGGAATGAATTGGTTGGCAAAAAGGTGGACACCTGTTTATCTAGAGATTGATAGCCTGGTTTCCAGGAGCCATTCGCATTCCACTGTGCAAGGCTGCTCCCTCTTTGGTCTTTAATCCGTTAGTACAATTGCAAGTGAAAACTTACAAAGAATTGCATTACAGGCCACTCTTTGGTAGGACTCACATGTGATGCAAGGGGGCTGGTTCTGCTTAGGCTGCTGATTTAGCCTTTTGTGAAATAAGTTTATTTTGTGATTAAAATGTGTAAGTGGGGAGGGGTCAAGTAGGGAAGTTGTGACCAGATACAAATATAAAGTAAGTCACTACATAGTTAATGGAAATGGTGACAATTTTCTGCAATAACTTTTCTTTGTACTGTAAGTAATTACATACAAGTATCACTGTGTGCATGCATGCATATATGAATATATGTATATATGTATATATACATAAACATGCACACACACACATACACACACACTCATATATATATGAATGTATTTTGGGAGTCAACTTGCGAGCTTATGTAAGGACCAACCTTGACTGTAAAAAAATTAAGAGGAAAAATCCAAATGGTATACTCTGACTCAGATGCACTACGTATTGTGTTAAAATGCTAAATGATAGGGAACTTTGTTACTTGGTGATAGATATTACAATATACCACTTTTTGCAGAAATAAAATATTTTTGATAGGTACTATTAAAGCTAAGACATTAAGTTAGTTACAATAAGAGTATTTCTGTGATGATGTCTGCTTTATTCACATGACTGTGTGTCCTCTTTTTCACCCCACTTCCCTATTCTCTGTGTAACAAGGTTGCATGCAGCCAGTGATCAGTTTTTGTGATAAATCTTAACTGACTGAAGTTAAAAACTATTTGGATTATACAAATCTAAATATATATTAAACCTTTCTTGGGTAAGAAATTAGGCCTGTTACCCACAACAAATGGTATCCTGAACTAATAATCAGTTAAACTCGACTTATCAATACATTTAGAGAAATTGAGAAAAGGAAGCCATTAATGATTAATGAGTCCCATGATAACACTAAACAATGTGCAAGTGACAACACCACAGCTCTTGCTTAAGAGATCTCCTTCTACTAAATATTGTTCCTATAGCTAAACATGAGAAACGTGCTTAAGACTCTTTTTGCATGAGACTTGGGAATACATGATCCCAAGGCCACGGGCATTGTTTCAGTGTCTGTTACTTCACTTATGATGCCAGCAGACTTCTGAGTGATCATAAAATGACTGAATATATCTGGTCAGAAAGCTGCTCCCCTGTTACCATGAGGCTAGATGGCTCTGCCTTATGCTCTGAATGATGATTTTTGTCCTTCTTGGAGATGAGAAAATTGATGTTCTATTCAGTTTAGAAAACTTGCACTAGATCAGAAATGCAATGCAAGAGGCAACAGATAATGCCAAAAGCAATTTTAGATGTTTCAAGAGCCATATAAAAAGCAAAACAGAAAAACAATATATACATAGCTAAATGGTGTACTGGTGTTTGCACACAGATAAGTGGGTGAACTCACTTGTGCGTGTGTATTTGGAGAACAGAGGTTGACTTTTGGCATTGTCCCTTATCACTCTCCACCCTGCTCTCATTTTTGGACTGGAAATCTCATTGAAAGTACAAGTTAAGCAATAAGACTAGGTTGGCAGGCTAGTGATCAAGATCTGCCTGTCTCCAGCCCCCAACTCTGAGGTTACAGGCCCTCGTACTCCAACCTTTTTCATGAGTGTGGGGATTTGATCTTAGCTCTTTCTGCTTGCACAAGTACTTTATTAACTGAGTCATCTCCCACCTCCTGAAATTAATATTTAACCAGATATATCTGAGGCATTTTTTTGGCATGAGCTTGTGTGTGTGTGTGTGTGTGTGTGTGTGTGTGTTTGTGTGCTTGAGTGCATGTGTATATGGAGATCAGAGATCAATATCAAGGTGCTATTCACATTGTTTTATGTTTGAGATTGTCTCTCACTGGTATGGAATTTGTGAACTCGGTTAGAGGTTGACCAGAAAGCCCTAAGGATCTTTCTGTGCCTACCTCCCTAGTACTGAGATTACAAACCTGTGATGTCATCATTCCCAGCTTTTTAAGCTTGAGTTCTGGAAACCCACCTTAGGTCCTCATGCTTGCTAAAGACTCACTTTACTAGTTAGACTGAGTGGTCTCCCCAGCCATCAATATGCCTAATGTTTATTATCATGAAACCCATATGCAAATCATTAACAAAACAGTTGATATTATTTTCATTCCACATTTTAAATCTGCGGTGTGTATTTTATTGTATTTATAACACATCTTTGTTCTCGTGCTTGCTGCAATGAAAGAAGCTGATTCTGAATCTATGAAGAGAAGATACCTCTGGGGACTTCTCTTGACCCAGGCTTCTGTGGGGCTTCTGATAAGTTCTCCCACCTTTTCTATTGCGTGCCTTCAACATCTGGAGCTCCTCACCTCTGACAGCCCTCATTCCTTGTGTTCTTGTGCTGCACAGTCCAGCTACAGTTGTGGTGGGGCAGTGGGCAAGGGGTTCTTAGAATTTCCCTTTTTACTGAAACAGGAAACATAATGGGATATACATTATGGCAACATTCAAACTGTTCATCAACTATCCATTACATCTGCCATCTCCCTTCTGCCAGTGGAGGTAACTATGTTATTACTGGGGGAAAAAAATCTTATTTTAATTACAATCCAATCAGAAGATGCATCCATTATGCAGAGTGCTTTGGCATGTTTTAAAGTTTTAATTTTCTCACACATAGTAGAGCCAATTCTGCAGAGAGGGGGAAAAGGACTCTTTGTAACTTTATTAATTTCATCATTAAAATAATATTCACTGGGTATATACTATGTTGAGGCATTGGGTTTTTGTGGGGGACATGAAGATCTATGGTCCATAGTCCCTCCATTTAAGAAACTCACAGTTTTTTTTTTCTTTTTTTTGAGTGTGTGGATGATCATGAGCAGATATACTGTGTGACCACCTGTCCCTAAGAGAGCTCTGATTAGGGTTAGTGGGGAGTTATTGGGAGATGCCAAGGTTGCCCTGACTTGGAAAGCGTCGGTAAGATTTTGATGTGTCATCATGGATGGGAAGGGAGAGGTAGGAGGTAATTTCAGACTGAGAGACTGCTGTGATGTTATGACATAGAGAGGTAAAACTATACATTGAAATTTTCTGCAAGAACGCATCTTTGTAGCAGGCTGATCTGGAGGCGGGTATGTGAGGCCCCTCTGGGCAGTGAGGCTGTTGCAAGTAGGTCGAGCTAGCTTATGGCAGGATTTCCCTGCTGGGCTGAGGATACTGTGTCTTATTTTCTGGGCTAGGTGGAACTATGGAAGATTCTAGGCAAGGCTGTAAAAGGATCATAGCTGGGCTGGGGAGAAGGCTCTGATACCTGTGTGCATTTGTGCGCTACAATCTGGAGTAGGAAAAGCTTGGAACATTTTTGTGTCTTGTGAGAACAAACAATATTAAAGTAATGGGTTTATGCATTTTTTGACCTTTAAAAAATGGTATTTTCAGCAAACTTCCTCCTCCCAACCTTACCCTTGTTAAATATTTCATCTCAACTGGAAAATACCCACAACAATGATTTTTTTTTTAACGGTTTTAGCCTTTCGGTAATAAACCAAAACAAACAGTGGGGAGCTTAAAAGGCCTTTCAGCTGAGTACGATGAAAGCAGATGCCTCTGGTTTATATTATTGTTAGAAAGCAGAGCACAGGAGTCTAGCCTGGAAATTCCATACAGAGGAGAGAATAGACAGAAGGACAGAGCAAGTCAAGGATCCCTGACCTAATATTGTGGTAGAATTTCTTCCTTGTTTAGGTTTTATACATGTGCCCCAGAATCTCGCTGTCAGAAGCAGGATTCTGTTTTCTTCCCTCTAGCAGGACCTGCAGGGAAAGCCCCAGTGATAGAGATGAAGAAATCAAGACTCTTCTTTCATAAAGCTATTGAGAGAACTACAATGGCTTTCCGGCTTAATGCCCCGAGTGCAGCAACAAAGGCACTTTCTGGCTGGAGGGCATGGTATCTTAATACAGCTCTTTGCCTAGACTAAATTACAAACGTGTCTGTCGCTGTGACCTTGAATTACCTGGAGTCTCAGTTAATAGCAATGAGCAAATATCCACTTCTTGTCTGTTGGCACCATAAACCTTCCTGTGAACCTTTCTCACTCGATCCCTCCCAACTGGAATAGCTGCCTATGCATCTGTACAGACATTTGCACAGCACACATCTAATGAGTACCTACTGTGCACCACAACCCAAGGGTTCACAAATAGAATGCAGTCTTCATGCATGTTAAACTCTCAAGATGTCATAATTGACTCCTTCATCAAAGCATGGGGACTCAGCCTAGCTTGTCATGGAGGTATCCAAGAGAGGTCTTCTTTTGACGCTGACTGATAAAGTCTGAATATTGTGTCTTCCCCCTTCTTCCAATTCATATATTAAGAACATAATGGCGTTAAGAGGCAGAATCTCTAGCAGGTGACCATATCACATCCTAAAGATATTACTGTGTGATGCTCTTTGCATTCCAATTTTGTGAGAATATAGAGGATGCCACCTATGATTCAAGGGTCCCCATGGGGTATTGAATTTGATGATACATTTATTCTGAACTTTCTAGCAACTAGAACAAGTAATACATTTCTGTTCTCATGAAATACATCTTAGGTATTGTGGAGGTATACATGGAGCGGGTGAGGACTATCATGATTAGATAAAGTAACAGATACGAGTTTTAATGCTGGAAATCTGAATGAAACAAATCATAGTCCTTCTACTCATAAAGTGTCCAAAGCTACAAAACAAAACAACAAAATCAAGACCTGGTAAAAAGTGCCATGAAAATAACAAAATAGGAAAGACTAAACACATTAAAGGGGGCTAACGTATTTTCTTCCCTTATTCTGCCCTCATTTTCCCACAAATCTCTATGGTTATGAGCTCCCTGGCATGTAGACAAAGTTGACACTGATCAGTGAGATATATGAGACCCCAGGGTTGTCTCTGAATCTTTTAGGGGGCTGTGGAGGTAGAAATGGGAACAGTCTAGAGTGTCTTCCCAAAAAGACTTCCTGAACTAGAATCAACTCTCAAGGATGACCTGAAGCAGAGAGCTAAGCCTTTAGAACACCAAGAGGCAGCTCAGGGACACAGCTTCATGTCTTCAGAGTCCAGGAACCTTTTATGCATTGGGTGCTAGGATAATTCCTCTCTGTTTGCTCTCGTCTTATACGGACTGCTCCATCTGAGTGTGGTGGATCCACTGGAAACTACTCAGGAAGTCATTAAACCAGCCTTAATTTCTGCTGCCTTTCTAAAGAGGTGTATGCTAAATGGTGATTTGGCAGGGAGCTTTTGAGCATTGGGGATTTTAATACAGGATGATAAAGCGTAGCCATCATCAGGTTGACCAGCATTGGCTTTTTTTTTTCTCTTGCCCAGATGGAGAGACATACAGATCCAGGTAGGCAACCAAGGCTAATGAGGGGCACTGGTCATTTACTAGGGCAGAGCTGATCTAAAATACTTCCAGGACAATCTATCATAATAAAAGCAATTTACAGATCTATTCATGTAGTCAAAGAGATTGTTGAAGTGAGGCTTAGAATATCCTTGTGTTTTCCTATATGGCTCAGACACTTCGTCAGTTAAGCATGAAGCTTGAAAACACACCAGTATGTGAGGAGATGTCCCACAGTTGGAAGCTGCAAGAGAGCAAGGACCTGTCTGAAATCTACATACAGCCTCTCCTCAGGACTCGATGAAGTCCTTCTGGACAGAGTCCAGATGGTTTGGCCTGGCCAGCTGGTATAGCAGCTAGCCTTTATTGTTGGTTAGATTTGAGACATATCTAGTGAACCATCTGACAACCAGCCAATGTGCTTTAATTGGTGCCAGCTGGGTGCTCTGTCATTGCAGTATTACCTCCAAGCTGGACTAGCTTAAGGGCAGTAACAGAGAAAGAGACCTGGGTGCAGGTGATGCCTTCTAAAGGACATGCTGACCCAAGACTATGGATCTTACCCATCAGAGTAAAATCAGTTTTGCAAGGAGTACTTCTGAGTACCAACTGCTCTCTACTTCCCTGAGATATGCTAATCTGTTGAGTCTAGGTTGGTTGTTCAGAAACCTAAATGTTTTGGTGAGCACTTTTGGCTATTCTACTATCATGACCTTTGTTTGAGGGGGGTCCTGGTATTATGATTTGAGTCTCTCATACAATTCAAGTGTTGAAGATTTCGTCCCTGACCTTGCAGCAATCTTGACAGGTGACTGGGTTCTTAGGGTCCTGAATTAATCTCTTGACTAATCCTCTCATGGATCATAATATAGCATTATTGAGGGCAGAGTCTAATTGGAGAAAGGAAGTCAGTGGGTATGTGTTCTCAAAAGTTATACTTTGACAGAAGCACCTCCTCTCTGTTTCTTGGGTGACATGATGTAAGCAGGCTCTAGGGGATCTTTCCTTTCCCATGATGTCTCTTGTTTTTACCCAGACAAAACACAATAGAACTAGACAATCATGAACTGAAAGAATGAGCCAAAACAAACTTTCCTTTCTTTTAAGTTAGAGTTGACAAGAGTCTGACCAGTTTGCCCGGGTTCACACTGCTGAGTCTAGTCTTCGATGGAGCCAATTGGCACAGAGTCCTGGAAGTAGAGTCATTGGAACCTGCTTCATACAGAGTCTTCATCCCTCTAAAGTTGGCCTACCTCTGTTGACCTTAACTTTCCACACACAGAGGGAGTCACAGTGCTTGGAAAGGGGGCAAATGGAAAATTTAACAACATGCTTCATGTCAGGGAGGGGCATTGGTCAGGCTGGAAGCCCCAGAGGGAAAGTGCTCAAAGTCTGGTGGTCTGGGTGCTTCTGAGTACAGAGTTGTGTGGCTAGAAGGAAGATACATCGCACAGTGAGCTGTCAATCATCTCTGCAATCTTCCTGACATTCATCTATGGGAACCCCTCTGTTCCTGGAATCAGACACTCTTAGATTTCAGATGTCCATTAGACATGCTTATGCACAGTCCTGTTGATAGGTCATCTATGCATCCCATGTTCCCTCACACATATATGTACATATGCCTTGCAGTAAATTTCTGTGATGAGCTGGACCTGACACTGATAATTAAAGGTTACAGATAAAGGGGATATTTACTGAAATAGCCACAGTGATTATCATGACTGTTACCAATATGTACAATTGGAATCACTTGAGAACTATACTGTTATGCATTCACATTTGTTTCTTTGGGCATGCATCTCTCTCTCTCTCTCTCTCTCTCTCTCTCTCTCTCTCTCTCTCTCT
>NW_021604770.1:1026731-1142940 GCF_004785775.1 Grammomys surdaster
TCTCTCTCTCTCTCTCTCTCTCTCTCTCTCTCTCTCTCTCTCTCTCTGTGTGTGTGTGTGTGTGTGTGTGTGTGTGTGTGAGAGAGAGAGAGAGAGAGAGATAGCAAGAGAGCACCTGTTTGTGTGGATTTGCATGTACCTATGCACACTCCTGAAAGCCAGAGAATACTGGGTATGTCCTTCTATTTCTCCCTGCTTTATTGCCTTCAGATTGGATTTCTCACTGAACCTGAAGCTTTCTGTTGTTGGTCAGTTTATTTATTGTCAAAAGTAAATTGGTAATTTTTAATGGAGTCCTACTTTTCCTTTTAATGGATCCAGAAAATACAAAGCTGATCTTATTTCCCAAGGACCTCTCTTGTCATTATACTGTGTATGTGGGTAAATGTGTTTGCATGTGAACATAAAACTCCTTAACTGTTCCCTGAGCACCCTCACTGCAAGGCCACTCTTTGCAGTTTGCAAAGTGTGGACACCAGCTTCATGCCGTGTGATTTTGGCTGGGCTATGTATACCCCAGAGTGTCTGCAGTGAGGGATCGTGGATACTTTTCAGGGAAGGGTTCATAGGAATCTCTGCTGACAAATGAGAGGGTGTTGTAGAAGCTGAGATGAGGCTCCTGGAAATAGCTACAGCCTCCAGACCATCTCAGGTGTTTAATGAGTTTTGGCATTGACTGGCAAAACAGACATATAATATCTAAGATACATTAGGAATCTGTTCTCTGTGCAGAAAGTGTTTGAAGATTCAGGAAGAAGTTAGAGAATCTAGTTCCCTTTCTAGAAAGCTCTGTGAACCTTTCTGGACTAATCCTCACCTGTTCTTTGGATTTGCACACACCCCTATTCACCACTTCCTCCCCACCATACCACTGCTGAGTCCCAGGAGTATGTCCCTCTCCTCTGTGCCTAGAAGATACTCATCAAAGGGTTAGTATGGTCCTGACAATAGCAGATGTTTCAATACTCATTTCACAGAATTTAGCGCAGTTTCTGTCTAGAAGGTTTGGCTCAGGAATGAAGGCAAGGAATGTTTATGGAGTGCTGTTCATGTGACCTTCCTATTTTCTCTCTAGCTTTTTCTCTCAGAAAAGCCTTATCCCTACTTACCCTCTAACGAAAAAATTCAAAGAGTGCTTGTAAGATTAATGACTTAGATTTCTATCAACAGTGAAACAAAAAAAAAAATCAGACACAGATGATTCATCCAAAATGTAGGATAAAAGACTCATTCTTCACACCTTGATGCTTATAGGCTGAATAAAGACAAAGCATAAAGAGTACCTGAGTGTGCAGTGTGACTAAGTCTATGAGTGTGTGTGTGTGTGCGCGTGTGCGCGTGTGTGAGTTTGGAATGCAAAGAATGATAAACAATCTTCTTTTGCCCTAAGTGAGACATTCCCCCACTTCTCCCGCTCTTCCCTTTTAGTGTCTAGATGTTTTATAAATTACTGTTTGAATAGTTCTCCCCTCATCTCAGCTCAGAAGCTGCTTTTCCAGCAGCCCTGCCCAGGTCTGGGTCAGCTGTCTACCTGAGCACTTCTCAAGTTTTCATTCCTAGCTTAGGGTTGTGGATGGCACTCTGATTTGCAATTGTTTATTTACTCGTGCATATACTGCTGGGCTATGATCTCCATAAGGGCTGGCAGCAGGACTGTCTTGTTCTCTGTCACAGCCTCAGTGAGGAGTAATGAGTATTTGTTAAAAGAGTGAATAAACAGCATGGGGAGGAGAAACAAATGGCAGCCATGGAGTCCTGGTGTCTCCTGTGGGAAGATAGATGCTCTCTGTGTCTTGTGTGGAAGGAAGCATCTGCAGGGCTCTGCTGGGAAAGACCCTGATACATTTACATTCCTTACCAGGTACCTAGTAATCATTTGCCTTAGCTTAGCATGAATAGCACCTGAGTGTGCAGTGTGAATAAGTGTGTGTGTGTGTGACCTGTATAATGACAGGAGCTAAGCAAATATGAAGGCTTAATGGAGAAGGTAACCAGAATTTGAGACGAACCTCAAAAGGGTTGTTGTGCATAGTAGGCAGAAGAAGGCATCTAATTCTCAAAAAGCAGGTTGAGCTTTGTCTTGTCATGTGACAGTGTACAGGTGAATCTCTGTACAGAGGACAGTAGAAGTTATGCTTGTGAAATACAATGGCTTTACAGGTATCCAAACACAGAAGCTGCTAAGAAAACACCCACCCTCCATGCAAAGGGAACCACAAGGATCCCATGGTTTCATACATTTTACAGGCTAGATGCATCCTTCCTTCCTGTGACTTCCATGAGATTTGTGCACGACTCCTTTATTTACCTCTGAAACATTCTTTGTTTGTGAATATTCTTCTTATTGCCTGAATGATTTTCTCTTAATTGTCTAGCAATGTTAATATCAATTGTCAACTTAGCAGGAATCACTTGGCCAGGGCATTTCGATAGGGGGCTGTCTAGATTAGGTTAGCCTGTAGGCTTGCCAGTGTGGAATGACCTTGATTATGTTAACAGAGTGGTAAGGCCACCTTCTGTGGGTACTATCATTTCCTAGTCAAAGGTCCCTGGATTGTGTAAGAGTGGAGGAAGTAAGAGGAACAGCAGTATGCATATGTTTATTGCTCTCTGCTTTCTAGTGTGGTTGCAGTGTGAGCAGCTGCTTCCAGTCCCTGCCACCTTCATCTCTTCACCGTGACAGACTGGACTTTGAACTGATTGCTAAAGTAAACCCCTTCTCCTTTAACTTACTTTGTCAGAATATTTTTATTATAGCACATCACAGCAATGGGAAAAGAAATGAGCCCAGTTCGGACTGCTTTAGTGTGTTATCATGAGCACCATTGATTATGAGCAACAAAAGTTCATGTTTGCAATTTTGGAATCTTGAAGCCCAAGATCAAGCATGCAGTCATGGCTGGGCTTTGTGAGATTTCTCTTCTGAATTCACTACCATCATCTTCACTGTCTATTCACATGGTAGGAAGAGGGCTTGAAAGTTTAAATTGTCCTTTGAAAGGGCATAGATATCATTTATGACAACTTTACCTCATGACTTCATTACTTCTCAAATCACATAGGAAGCTGTGAGTTCACAGGTTCGGACACAAACTAAAGGAGTTATAAGCATTCAGTCCATGTTTTACTTTTTTTAAGGGTGTATATCTCATCTCAGAAGGAGGGTTGAGTCATGAAAGAACAGTAAACAGTGGAATGGAATTAGTCATGTTGGATACAAAGCCCCTGACGAGGCTGAAGCATTATTAGTGCTGGAATTATAATGCAAGACGTGCCTCATGAATCATGTTTTCTGTATGTGCAGATGATTGGAGGAAGAATGGATTACAGGCAAATAAATGAAATATTTTCCAAAGAAAGGTAGAGCCCTGAGCTAGGGCTGTGAGTACTGTGTGTTATGTTAAGGATGATGTCTTCGAGAATATTGTACCTGGACATAGAGCAAGGAAGGATGAAGGATGGGCTGTAAGAAATCCATGTGTGTATGCCTGTCTGTCAGTCATTGTGAGAGAAGCAGTCTACTTTATCTTATAGAAGGAAAGAAGCATTGTAAACAGAGGAAGGAGAACCCATTGCAAAAAAATTTAGTATGTTCTAAAGACCAACAGAAGCAAGTGTCTAAGAGATTCTACAATGTCCCTATAAATACAAAAAGTTGGAAGTGAAGATATCCATGACCTCTTCCAATAAAGCCTTATTTATTTACTTCTTTGTTGCTACACTACAGCCATTGGAGAAACAACCCTGTCAGATTATGATCCTGGTTTGCTTTGCTCCATGAAAGGAAGTTGGAATTGTAGCTTAAGGTGGATGGATACACATGTTCATCCACTGAGTTTCTCTTCAGCTGTCTTTCAATTGGGTGCTTAGAATCAAGATGTGAATTATAATTAGCTTTGTGGAATTTTCTTCTTGCTTCTGAATTATTTTGTGTTTTCAAGATGAAAAACAAATCTATTTTCAATAAAAGAAAATTTATTGGGAAGGATTGTCACATTACAGCCTATTCCAGTCCCATCCTCACTCCTAGTCTTTGATTGCCTGAAATCTAATGTAAATGTAATCACTACCCCTAGTTTCCAATATAAGATTACATCCAGGACAATTCATATTGTCCTTATATCATAAATTTGGCTCTACAGAAAACTGTCCACATGGAGCCTTGACCTAATCTATATTTTCCCTTCTGGCTAGTGATTATCTTGGGATATATTCTACACTAGGACCTTTAGTATAGGACCCATGCTCAAGGATTGTAGTAGCTTTTGAACTTAGCCTTAAGTTCCTTTTAACCAGATCCCTTAAAGGGAAATGTCACATCTAGAAGAAAAAGATTAATCCAGGTCTCTATGAGATCAGTTTTCACTACACCCCAAGTTTTTGATGCTGGGGTAAGATGAATCATCACGGTTGTAATTACCTTAACCCACTTGGAGTACATAGACTGACTACAAAGCCCACATGTCCACTGCAGAATTAACCATCTGTCCTATCAGATCCACCCAATTTCTTTCCCTCTAAATTGTGTAGACATTGAAACATCAGATGGGAAGCATCTGACATAGTTGTCTAGGAAGTTGATGGAGCTGATGGACAGGTGTTAGCCAGGTAGAATATGATTGGGTCTGTTTAGGTAAAGTGCTTCTTCCTGGGTCCTGGTTAGAAGGAATATACAGCTAGCTAGATTTTCCCATGATCTCTTCCTATTTCAAAGAGTTAATGTCCAGTGTCCTAAAATTGAAGTACTGTACACACTCTAATTTTTCATTTCTCCCCTTCCTTTTCTTTCTTCTATACATTTTAGTACTTAAATGGAAGCTTATAAAAAATCCAGAAGTCTTGACCAATAACAAACCCCAGTAGTCTAAAAAAATCATCTCCCCTGTAAATAACCAGATAACAGCAGCTTCCCAAACCTTATAGACCAGCACATCTCCTTCAGGTGTACAAAGGTTTTGTATATTTGTGAGAGGCATAGGAGAGCAGAGAGATTGAAGATAGAGAAAATGAAATAATTCACAAAAATCTAGTGTCTGTCAGTTTCTTCTTATTCCTAGATGTTTGCAGATCTTTCTTAAATAAAATCCATCTCTCTCTCTCTCTCTCTCTCTCTCTCTCTCTCTCTCTCTCTCTCTCTCTCTCTCTCTCTCTCTCTCCCTGTGTGTGTGTGTGTGTGTGTGTGTGTGTAAGTAAACTCATGCTTGGAGGCCAGAGGCCAACTCTGTCTGTCATTCTTAGGAATGCCACTCACTTCCAAGGCAGGGTCTCTTTTTAGCCTAAAGCTCAGTAATTGGACTAGGCTCCCTGGTCCCTGAGCTCTGGGATCCCCCTATTTCTGCCTTCCCAGCATTGAGATTATCATTGTGAGCCATAGCAACTCTATTTATATGAGGATTCTGGGGATTACCTCAGACTCAAATGCTTGGGAAACAAGTATTTATTAACTGAGCTAACTCCCCAGTCATTAGTCTAGGACTTTAGCTGGAGACATAGTATTTATTGGTCTTAGGTCAGGGGACAGGGCAACTGATACACTAGCATTTGCCCCATAGTGAAGCCATATAAGAGTGTTTTTTTTTGCTCTCCTGTAGGTAGTAAGGAGAGCATAGTAGGGACAGTCAGCTGAGAGTTTGATTGGGAAGTTATGATTTTGTTGAAATGAGTGTTGCTTTTTAAATGGGGATAAAGTATATTAATGGAGACATATGGAACTCTTTTTTTTTTCTTCTTTTAAATGTTGCTAAGTGATGGTATTCTGTTTAATGAGGATGACTTTTCATGCTACCTCATCTCTGTGCTTGTCTCCCTGCATAAGGGCAGGAGACATCCCTGCATGTTATGAATCTTAACTGTCTGTCTGGATGCTTAGTGGGAAGAGGTTGTGATACAAAACTAAAGAAAGTAAACATTGTATGGGAATGGGCCTGCTGGACTCGTGTGCCTCATTGTACAATTGTGAACTGCGCGTTCCTGTGTGAATACGTTTACAAGATGTTTTGTAAGTGAAGCCCTCATTCCTTTTTTAAAAATAGAATCACTTTTCTAAATCAGAAATGCTGAGTAAGTAGAAGGATAGCTCCGAGTTTTCGGGGAAGCTTTCCAGAAATTGGTGCAGGAGCTCGCTCGCTAATGGGACTGAGAGGTGGGAAGGAAGTGCACAGACCATGCTGTGTTTTGCATTTCAATCTCTGTAGATCCTCTCTCCCTGCCTATGCATATTTAAAATTCCTTTCAATATATAAATAGGATAATTCTCTCTCCTCATCCCCACCAGAGTTCATTTAACAGGCACAAAAAAATTGTACATCCAGGCCTATCTTTTCCTGCTTCCTGTTTTTACTATTTATTGGTTTTTCTCATCTATCTTTCTTCCTTCCTTCCTTCCTTCCTTCCTTCCTTCCTTCCTTCCTTCCTTCCTTCCTTCCTCTTCCTTCCTTCCTTCCTTCCTTCCTTCCTTCCTTCCTTTCTTTCTTTCTTTCTTTCTTTCTTTCTTTCTTTCTTTCTTTCTCTCCTGTCTTTCTGTTTTGCTCTCCTAAGATTAAATTGTGTCTCAGGATTGACCAGGGGGAGAAATATAATTTCTTCTAAACAAGGACAGGCCTAAGGGAGGTGGTCTCTATGCTTGCTTTGCTGTTTGGCACCAACCCAGATCTCCCAGAAACCAATTTGAATAGAGAGCTCTGGGCATAAGACAAACTGTGTTTTTGCAACCCACCCTTAGTGCAGTCTCTTCCTATTATTGATGACAATTGCCCATTTTCTTTGTAGATGAAATTTCTGAGCTATCTGTGTCCCAAAGGCACAACCAAAAGACTTGAAAATTCTTTTAAGGGAAGGACAGTAGAAGGAACACAAACAAGGATTGGGGGGAAGACACTTATACCAAAATCCAGGCAAGCTCTTCTTTCTTTAAAAAAAAAAAAGCTTCAGAAAGCATTAGTTCAGTAGAGTAGTAGAGTGCCCTTGACTTTTGTGGATAATGTGAATGGTCCAATTATTCTGGAATCGATGTGGACTATCCACATCAGGAAAGGATACCCACTGTTACTAAAAACTTACTACCTCTGGATTGTAAGTATGAAATATGATTTTTATCACTGAGCTTTTGAACATTCATTCTTTATATTGCTGTGGTTGTGGTGGTTATTGTTCTAGGCTCCATAGAAAATAATACAGGACATGAACCCATGGGCTAAACTGCATAGACTCATTTTCCCACTCTCTCTTTTCCTAGTGTATAATTTTGAACAAGTTACTAGACCTTCCCTGTGCCTTGGTTTCTATGTATGTAAAATGTAGACTACAGTAGAGAGGTATAGGGGCTAAATGAGTTAATATTCTAGCCTCTTAGAACTGTGTTTCACAGCATAAACACTACAAAATGCAAGCTCCTTTTTATTGTAAGTCGGCATTACTGCTACCATTGACATCTGGAAGGTGTGCTGAATAGCATGTCCTGCATGAAAATATGATAATGGCTCTTATGTTTGCAACTAGTATCTATTAATTAAGAAACCATCATTTGTGCTCCATAATTATATTTATTAAACCCTAACTCCTATCATAACAATAATTAGTTCTTGCTAATTAAATTTATCAAATTCCCCCTGGATTCATATCTTAGGTAAATATTTAGTAGCCCTACACTAATTATTTTAATCAACATGGAGTGTGTTTCAAATGACTACAAATAGTTCTCACTAATTAGATTGAGTACAAAATAATATCTTATGTAATAAATTTGCAGGTGCTACAAAAGAAGGGGAAGGAACCACAGGATAACGTCTTAGAGGCCTAACCATTGTCTGACTTAGCTGTGACAGCATTTTAAAAAAAGCCTTCTAATATATTAGAGGAAGTAGCTTTAGAAGGTTTACTATAACTACCCTGCATTGTGTTTTACTGCAAATGTTTTGGCCACAGATCAAAAACTGTACTCTATAACCCAAAGTGTGCTCTATGCTTTGCAATTGGACCCACTCAAACCAGGAACTGGTACAGGATCAAGATGCCAACCACAGCATTGGCTGAGTTAGCAACCATAGATACAGAGAGACTGATCTCTGTTTCAAAGAGCCTGAAGGTAAAAAGGTATCACTTCTTGATTCTGTCCTCTATAGGTTTGATCTCCACACCTTCAGACCACATTTTATCCATTTATACGAATGCTAAGAAGCATTCCTACCTTTTCTGCTTATCTGGTTTCTCCATAACAAAGGAGATGAGTTCTTGAATTATAAATGTCTGATTGGCATCCTGTTGCTTGGAAACTATGAAATCAATGCATCATATTTCATGACAAAAATGTCTCTGACCCATCTTTCTGCAAAGATGTGCATGCTGCCTGGTGGCTCCCTTGTGGCTGGTCCACATTGCCTGTACTCTTCTCCTTTGCTGTGTTACTGCAAGGGCTGTATTGTGAGAGGCTTGAATCTGGTTCACAGTGGTCAATCTTTAGTCACATTCACAAGCATATCTGTAGCTTGTGTAGCCTGGTGTTGTGATAGACTGTCCTTTGTGTCAACCCACTGCCATGTTGAGGAGTTTGGCTGTGCCACCCTACAAAAGAAGAATCTCATCAGGACTTGTTGTCTGAGGGGTGAGAGGGTCATGAGTCTCTCTTCTGAGCATCCAGTGTCTCTCTACCACCTGTGTTATATAACTCTAACTTAATGATGTGTGTATACAGTTCAAGGAAGAGTAGAGGAGGAACATTTTATCTACATAGTTATGGGGAGGCTCTCATGCCGGTTGGGTAAGGTTTTTTCAGGGGTAGCCTGTTGTGAGAGGAACATACTTACTTGTATAAGTAGCCCCTCATGTATGCTCTGTAAGGAAGCCCAATGAAGTCTCTGGTTCCAGAATGAACTTTAATGGAATCATGCCTCAGTTTGTCCTTGGGACTATTAAGAGGTTTAGATATTGCTTTGTTCCCCTGGAGAGAAATTTTAGCAGTAGCTGGATTATGGTTCTGTCCATGGTGTAGCAGCTGTCTATGCCTGGAATAGGACTCAGTTTACAAACCACATTACAGACTAATCAGTGGGCAGATGAGCTTTAATCTGAATTTGCAGCTGGACTGTGGGTTTACATTCTTTTTAAGTGTCATTAAGAAGATACAAGAATAAAGTGATCATAGCTATCGGAGTATTGACAGTTGGATTACATTATAATAAAAATGTTCCATTTTAGAAATAAAAGTGAATGTTAAAACATTAAACCATCCAGGCAGAGAACTAAATCTTTTCAAAGTTGTCTCCAGCCCTTTCTTGTAAATGACAGGTGAATTATCATTCACAAGCAACCATCAGTGGATGCCCATGATGTGGTGTCCAAGATCACCCCAGGCTATCCTGGCTTTCATTTTCACCAACTGACTGTTGAGAATGTGGCTGCTTCTTTACAGCCTATAAATTACATTCTATTTTTATGATAAAGTCTCCAGTGGGCAAAGGAGACACGTCTGACGGTGGATCTGCACTTGGGTTTCTCAGCGATGTGCACACGCGCATGAGAATTACAGAAAACGTACAAGCTTTATCTCCCCCTCTCATTAAGCTGTCATCTACTTTCAGTGCCGATCTATCTCTTGTTTTGAATATTGCTTCCCTCCCTCCTGGCTCTCCTTGGAGTATTTGTGATCTCATGCAGCCACCTTTATGATAGATGAATCATTCCTATGGCAACTGCAGTCATCATGAATCCTCAGAATGAGCTGGCAGGAGGAAAAAGCATCCATGGGAAAGAGATGCAAGGGTGCCATGAGGTAGCAAGGAAAACTGGAAATACTGAAAGGATGGAGTTAGGAGCAGACCACATAGAGCTGGAAAGGATGAGATGAAAGAGCTCCAGAAATGTCTGACTTTGCACAGCATGACACAGAAATGCGCGAGCACACATTTGCTATGAGTCTTCTAAATCAAGGAAACCTTCTGAAAGAATCATTATATATTTTTTAATATGAACCAATCAGCCTGAATATAAGGTCTAAGATTTGGGCATCATATCTGCATCTAGGGTTAAGACACATTGATACATTGTCTCTGAAGACCTCATTCTCTTCTTCCAACTTTTAAACTTTTTTGTTTTTCAGGGTAAAGTGATGTTGTGTGGGGTCTCTAGCTACTGAATGTATCTGTAACAGCAGAGGGAAAGCTTCTTGGAGACTGACCCTTAAGTAGAGGAATTATACAATGCAACTGTACTCTTTCTTTAATAAGATTTGCCTATGTTATTTAAGTAATTATGCCCGATAAATGGACCATACCATTCATTTTAACTAAGAGAATATATTTTAGAATGGATCAGGGCTGATCTACACATAGCTTTCCTCCCAGGAGTGCCTTCATTTACCTTTTCTGACCCATTGGTTCTGAAGAATCAGTATTGGCAGCTCCATGTATGAAGAATGTTCCAATTTTATCCCTGCCAAAATATGTCTATGAAATCATGTTAAAAGAAGAAAATGACTTATTTTATGAGTTTAATGAGAAGAAACCTTGATTTTTTTTTAAAAAGAAAATCCTGTATATGTGCTTACCGAAGGGAAACAGGGTAGGTGATTTTTTTATGCATTGTGTAGGAGTCCCCTGGTATATGCTACTGCTTAGCATGTCTATAATTCCCTTTTCTATTAGTTATATTAATATAAATTGTTATATTATATAAATATATTATATAAATATATTATATTACATTATATTATATTACATTATATTATGTTATATAAATTGTTCCCAAGGTTTCTACAGCACTAAGTCCAATGCATTTTGTTTTAGATTTATTTTATCTTATAGGTATAAGTGTTTTGCTTGCATGTATATATGTGCTCTACATGGATACTCACTATCCACAAAGGCCAGAAGAGGGAATCAGATCCCTTGGACCTGAAATTATGGATGATTGTGAGCTACTATGTGGATGGATGCTGAAAATTGAATTCTGGGCTTTCTGTAAGAGTGACAAATGCTCTAAACCAATGAGCCATCTCTTTAGCCATAATTATATATTTTACAGTCCCCAACTTTAAATGGAGGATAGCATAATTGACCATATACATCTTTACTCTATTATTTTTGATCTCCCATTTATATGGTTTTAAAAGTTTCCCTTGGCTAATCTTAGTTTATTTTGTTGGATATTTTTAGTGTTTAATTTTAAATCCCTTTAAAAACCATTTAATGTTTTAAAGAATTTGATGGTATTCCATGCTTGTGTTGTCTGTCATTGTGTCTATTGTCCAGATGTGTCTATTAGGTACTTGGAATTGGAAGACAGGTACCTGAATTAATATATGCTCTAAGTAGACTGTGTATAGCAGATTTTAAATACATATATAAATAATAACAAGAGAAAAGAAATTATTTAAGTATTTTTGTATTGGCCATATGTAAAATGAATATTTTTAATACATTGGAGATAAATAAAACCAATAATTAAAAACAATGTACTGTATTCAGATTGGATAGTACTGACCTTGTGCAATGGATATGCTCAAACTCACCTCTAGTTCAGACCTTTCTTCTGGCATTAGATAATGTAACAGACTGCTCACCCCTCTATTAGGCTATCATTCATGTGCTTAAGGCCAGCAAAGTGAAATGTGGAACATCTTCTCTTAAATTCAATCCTATTTCAGAAGCTGATCCCACCATCATTTTTATATATTTCTCCTTCTCCATAGAACATCCTCCTTTCAGAACCTCCATTGCAGACTATTTAGATGAGAATATTTATGAATCCCATGCTAGTCCTCATCTGAGTGCCAGTAGCTTGGAGAACCTGCTTCCTTATAAAATGGCCTGTTCCAATTGTGAATAGCTCTGCTGTCAAAAACTTTTTTTTTTAATACAATGAATTTGACTTAGAATTTCTATTTAGGTTTTAATTCTGTCTTCTGAAGTCATTCCAAAGAAATTTCATTCCATTTCTGTTTGAGAAGATTGTTTCATATCTTAGCCTTACTAATGCTTTTACTCTAACATGCTTCTTCTGAAACATACCCTGTACCATACACATGGTTTTTTCCCATTCATTTTAAGTGCTCATTTTTGGTTTTTTTTTTTTATTGTATTTTTTTTTATTAATTTCTTTTTTTTGAACATGAAATGCTTTTTTATAGCATGTTTTACAAGGGGAGGGGGTAAGAGGGTCCAGGTGGTGGAAAAGTACAAAATCTTCTTGGCCTGTGCCTTGAAACATGTCATGGTCTATATGGTACACTGCCTTGAATTATGATCTACCTGCAGTTCTTCAGAAGATATGGTACACTGCTTGAGTTATGGTCTCCCTGCTATTCTTAAGAAGACATGGTACTCTGCTTTGAGTCTATATGCAGTTGCTAAGCAGGATCTTGCAGTTGCCAAGCTTCAGAGGACATTGTGCAGGTGGGGAAAGGTAGGGGGTAAGGGTAAGGGCGAGGGTCCTGGCTTCTGGCATCTCCCCCTTCTCTGTTTAGTTAGAGAAGGCGTCTTATGTTCAATCCCAACTATGTGAGTTTTGAATTTGGATGTCTAATTATGGGGGGTCTTAGACAAGTTCACAACCCCAAAACACTGATGTGAGACAAGTCACATCGATGGTCGAAGGCTTTAGGCTGTCGATGATGGGCAACGTCAAGGGACTCTGATGTGGGTGAAAGGAGGGTGAGGGCCCTGTCTTAGGCCATGTAGGCTGCACCCACTCCCAGCACCACGCACTCCTTTTCGGCTGCATTGGGTGGGCCCCTGGGAAGTGGACCTACAATAATCCCGTCATTGGGCTAACTCACAGCCATCCTAGTCTCTTGTAAATGTTCAAGTTACCAACCATTCGTCAGTTTGGGGTGTAATATTGTCATAAAGGAAGGCTCCCCAATGTTAGCGGCCATATCAAGGGTGGCCTTGGTTTAGGAAAAAGCCAATTTTTGTTGTGGTGATCAAGAGGCCAAGCTCTCTAGCGAGAGAAATGAGGGCAAAGCCAGGCATACCAGGAACCCTTCTGGAGGGCATGGAAGTCTAGGGGTAGACCGTAGGGGGAGGCAGGGGAGCTGACAGCTGTGTCAGTCTCCTGCGGAGTCACTTCTGGATTCTCTGCAATTTTCAGCTGATGGTAATGAACTTCAACTGCCTTCTTGATGGCAGCCTCAACCTGGTTCCGTGGACGACAGGTCACGGGCGATGATCTCTGTCTTGCTCAATCTTGATGTTGTGCGCACATCCTCTCAATGAGGGTCCGTCCGGATGGGTCCGTGCCTTGAGCCCCACGTCTGGGTGCCACTTGACCCGACCGGTGGGTCCTGGTTATTCGTGGGGGCGAGGAGGACTGCAACCTGCTATTCTTCAGAAGATATGGTACACTGCTTGAGTTATGGTCTCCCTGCTATTCTTCAGATGATATGGTACACTGCTTTGAGTCTATCTGCAGTTGCCAAGCAGGATCTTGCAGTTGCCCAGCTTCAGGGGATCTTGTGCAGGTGGGAAAAGGTAGGGGGTGAGGGTAAGGGCGAGGCTCCTGGCTTCTGGTCCATCTGGGTTAGAACTTCTAATAGCAGGCATCACGGGTGATTCAATTTTACCTGGAAAGAAAAAAGAAGGGGATTCTCAGGGAGATTTCTCTTCCCTGGATGTAAATTGTTATTCATCGTATTTATGATTGGGCCTGGCTTTGTGAGGGTATCTATTTTTTTCATTAATATTTGTGGTAGCCAGTTAGCTGTGCCTTCTGTGGTATTGGACAGGCATATCAGTCCTCGGCTCCATAAGGGAACTGGGACTGGGGCATTCCCTTTATGGGTATGAGGGTCCTTCCCCATATCTGTGGCAAAGTTTTGTTGGTCTTGGTGGTGCCCGAGGTCACCAACATGGTCAGCAAGAGATTTGCCATGAGCTTTCAGCTTTAGAGAGAGAAAAGTGAACAAGGCATGATGGAGAGTATTTCAGGGGGACTCCTTCTGAGGGGGTACCGTTCCCCCTCTTTTGTTTTTAAAGCCAATTTTTCAGAGTTTTTGTAAAATCAGGGCAGAAGCGCCAACAGTTGCTCCTTCCACACTCAGAGAGTCATGAAGGCCTTATTTAAGGATATATAAATCTATATTAATAATCTTTTGTCAAAGGACTTTTATAGCTCCACTGACAATTAATCAGACTATATGATATATCGATTAGAAATAGCTTTTTCTACTTTTTGTGAGATTACCTCTCTTTTGTCAATTAACTGTTGAGGAAGTTAGGGTTTACCTCTCTCTTGAGAATATTGAACAGAGATTTAAATTCTTTTGTGGAGAGCTTAAAATAGTATCTTAGCCAATTTGCATCTCCTAGAAACTTTTGAAATTAATTTAAAATAAATAGACTCTCCTTTTTTTTTAAATTCTTTATCTGTGTGGGGTTTTTATTGGGTATTATACGTATTTACCTTTCAATGTTGTCTCCTTTCTCATTCTCCCCCCAAATCCCTTATCCCCTACCCCTTCCTCCTAATTTTTGTGATGGTGTGCTCCAAACATCCTCCCAGTCCCATCTCCCTGCTCTCGAATTCCAACACAGTAGGGGATCCAAACTTTTGGGGACCTTGGCCCTCCACTTTCACTGGAGTCTAACAAGGTCACCCTCAATTCCCTATACAGGTGCGTGAGTCCCTCCCTTTGTGCTCTCTGGTTGGTGGTTTAGACTTTGGGAGTTCTGGTTGAAACTTTTGATGCTCCTTCTAAAAAGGACCAACAAATTCATACTTTGGTCTTCCTTCTTCTATGTGAGTTTTATGTGGTCTATATGAAGATTCTTAGAAATTGTGAGCTTTTGGGCTAATATCCACTTATCAGTGAGTGCATACCATGTATGTTCCTTTGAGATTGGGTCATCTCACTCAAGATGATATTTTCCAGCTCCATCCATTTGCCTAGGAATTTTGTGAACTGATTGTTTTTAATAGCTGAGTAGTACTCCATTGTATAAATGTACCACATTTTCTGCATCCATTCTTCTGTTGAAGGGCATCTGGGTTCTTTCCAACTTCTGGCTATTATAAATAAGGCTGCTATGAACATGGTGGAGCATGTGTCCCTGTTGTATGTTGAAACTTCTTTTGGGTATATGCCCAGGAGTGGTATAGCTGGGTCCCTAGGTAATGCTATGTTCAATTTTCTGAGATACCGCCAGACTGCCTTCCATAGTGGTTGTACCAGTTTACAATCCCACCAACAGTGGAGGAGTGTTCCTCTTTCTCCACATCCTCGCCAACATGTACTGTCACCTGTGTTTTTGATCTTAGCCATTCTGACTGGTGTGAGGTGGAATCTCAGTGTTGTTTTCATTTGCATTTCCCTGATGACTAGGGATGCTGAACACTTCTTTAGGTGCTTCTCAACCATTCGAGCTTCCTCAGTTGAGAATTCTTTGTTCAGCTCTGTGCTCCATTTTTTAATAGGGTTCTTTGATTGTCTAGAGTCTAATTTCTTCAGTTCTTTGTATACCTTGGATATTAGCCCTTTATCAGATGTAGGGTTGGTGAAGATCTTTTCCCAATCTGTTGGTTGCCGCTCTGTCCTATTGACTGTGTCCTTTGCTTTACAGAAGCTTTGCAGCTTTATGAGGTCCCATTTGTCAATTTTTGGTCTTAAAGCACAGGCCATTGGCGTTCTGTTCAGGAACTTTTTCCCTGTGCCTATGTATTCCAGGCTTTTTCCCAGTTTCTCTTCTATTAGTTTCAGTGTGGCTGGTTTTAGATGGAGGTCCTTAATCCACCTGGAATTGAGCTTTGTACAAGGAGATAAGTATGGATCAATTTTCATTTTTCTACATGCTGACCACCAGTTGGACCAGCACCATTTGTTGAAAATGCTATCTTTTTTCCATTCGATGGTTTTAGCCCCTTTGTCAAAGATTAAGTTACCATAGGTATGGGGGTTCATTTCTGGATCTTCTATTCTATTCCACTGATCCTCCTGCCTGTCTCTGTTCCAATACCATGCAGTTTTTATCACTATTGCTTTGTAGTACAGCTTGAAGTCGGGGATGGTGATTCCTCCAGAAGTTCTTTTATTGCTGAGAGTAGTTTTCGCAATCCTGGGTTTTTTGTTATTCCAAATAAATTTTAAGATTGCTCTTTCTATCTCTGAGAAGAATTGAGTGGGAATTTTGATGGGGATTGCATTAAATCTGTAGATGGCTTTTGGCAAAATAGTCATTTTTACTATATTAATCCTTCCAATCCATGAGCATGGGAGATCTTTCCATCTTCTGAGATCAGCTTCGATTTCTTTCTTCAGGGGAATGAAGGTCTTGTCATACAGGTCTTTTACTTGCTTGGTTAGGTTCACACCAAGGTATTTTATATTATCTGTGACTATTTTGAAGGGTGTCATTTCCATAATTTCTTTCTCAGCCAGTTTATCTTTTGAGTAGAGGAAGGCTACTGATTTGCTTGAGTTAATTTTATATCCAGCCACTTTGCTAAAGTTGTTTATCAGGTTTAGGAGTTCTCTGGTGGAAGTTTTGGGGTCACTTAAGTATACTATCATATCATCTGCAAATAGTGAGATTTTGACTTCTTCCTTTCCAATTTGTATCCCTTTGACCTCCTTGTGTTGCCTAATTGCTCTGGCTAGGACTTCCAATACTATATTAAATAGGTAGGGGGAGAGTGGGCAGCCTTGCCTAGTCCCTGATTTTAGTAGGATTGCTTCAAGTTTCTCTCCATTTAGTTTAATGCTGGCTACTGGTTTGCTGTAAATTGCTTTTACTATGTTTAGGTATGGGCCTTGAATTCCTGACCTTTTCAAGACTTTTATCATGAAGGGGTGTTGAATTTTGTCAAATGCTTTCTCAGCATCTAGTGAGATGATCATGTGGTTTTTTTCTTTGAGTTTGTTTATATAATGGATTACATTGATGGATTTCCGAATATTGAACCAACCCTGCATTCCTGGGATGAAGCCAACTTGATCGTGATGGATAATTGTTTTGATGTGTTCTTGAATTCGGTTCGCTAGAATTTTATTGAGTAATTTTGCATCAATGTTCATAAGGGAGATTGGCCTGAAGTCCTCTTTCTTTGTTGGGTCTTTGTGTGGCTTAGGTATGAGTGTAATTGTGGCTTCAAAGAATGAGTTGGGTAGTGTACCTTCTGTTTCTATTTTGTGGAATAGTTTGAAAAGAATTGGGATTAGGTCTTCCTTGAAGGTCTGATAGAATTCTGCACTAAAACCGTCTGGTCCCGGGCTTTTCTTTGTAGGGAGACTTTTAATGACTGCTTCTATTTCTTTTGGGGTTATGGGACTGTTTAGATGGTTTATCTGGTCCTGATTTAACATTGGCAACTGGTATTTGTCTAGGAAATTGTCCATTTCATCCAAATTTTCCAATTTTGTTGAATATAGGCTTTTGTAGTAGGATCTGATGATTTTTTTAATTTCCTCAGTTTCTGTTGTTATGTCCCCCTTTTGAGTTCTGATTTTATTAATTTGGATACTGTCTCTCTGCCCTCTGATTAGTCTAGCTAAGGGTTTATCTATCTTGTTGATTTTCTCAAAGAACCAGCTCCTGGTTTTATTGATTCTTTGGATAGTTCTTTTTGTTTCAATTTGGTTGATTTCAGCCCTGAGTTTAATTATTTCCTGCCTTCTACTCCTCTTGGGTGTATTAGCTTCTTTTTGTTCTAGGTCTTTCAGGTGCTCTGTCAAGCTGTTAGTGTATGCTCCCTCCAGTTTCTTTTTGTAGGCACTTAGAGCTATGAATTTTCCTCTTAGCACTGCTTTCATTGTATCCCATAAATTTTGGTATGATGTGTCATCATTTTCATTAAATTCTAAAAAGTTTTTAATTTCTTTCTTTATTTCTTCCCTTACCTGATTATCAAGGAGTAGGGTGTTGTTCAGTTTCCATGTAAATGTGGGCTTTCCATTCTCTTTGTCATTTTTGAAGACCAGCCTTAGACCATGGTGATCTGATAGGATGCAGGGAATTATTTCAATTTTCTTATATCTGTTGAGGCCTGTCTTGTGCCCAATTATATGGTCTATTTTGGAGAAGGTACCATGAGGTGCTGAGAAAAAGGTATATTCTTTTGCTTTAGGGTGAAATGTTCTATAGATATCTGTTAAGTCCATTTGGTTCATAACTTCTGTTAGTTTTACTGTATCTCTATTTAGTTTCTGTTTCCATGATTTATCCATTGCTGAGAGTGGGGTGTTGAAGTCTCCCACTATTATTATGTGAGGTGCAATGTGTGTTTTGAGCTTTAGTAAGGTTTCTTTTATGAAATTCGATGCTCTTGTATTTGGCGCATAGATATTCAGAATTGAGAGTTCATGTTGGTTGACTTTTCCTTTGACAAGTATGAAATGCCCTTCCTTATCCTTTTTGATAGTTTTAAGTTGAAAGTTGATTTTATTCGATATTAGAATGGCTACTCCCGCTTGTTTCTTAGTGCCATTTGCTTGAAAAATTGTTTTCCAACCTTTTACTCTAAGGTAGTGTCTGTCTTTGTCACTGAGGTGGGTTTCCTGTAAGCAGCAAAAAGCTGGGTCCTGTTTGCGTATCCAGTCCGTTAGCCTATGCCTTTTTATTGGGGAATTGAGTCCATTGATGTTAAGAGATATTAAGGAGAGGGTGTTCTTGCTTCCTGTCATTTTTGCTAATAGTGGAGACATCGTTTGTGTGGTTATCTTCTTTTGGGTTTGATGGAAAAGGATTATTTTCTTGCTCTTTCTGGGGTATGATTGCCCTCCTTGTATTGGAGCTTTCCTGCTATTATCCTTTGTAAAGCTGGATTTGTGGGAAGATACTGTGTAAGTTCAGTTTTGTCATGGAATATCTTAGTTTCTCCGTCTATGGTAATTGAGAGTTTTGCTGGGTAAAGTAGCTTGGGCTGGCATTTATGTTCTCTTAGGGTTTGTATGATATTTGTCCAGGATCTTCTGGCTTTTATAGTATCTGGTGAGAAGTCAGGTGTAATTCTGATAGGTTTGCCTTTATATGTTATTTGGCCTTTTTCCCTTACTGCTTTTAAAATTCTGTCTTTGTTTTGTACATTTTGAGTCTTGATTATTATGTGACGGGAGGTATTTCTTTTTTGATCTAGTCTGTTTGGCGTTCTGTAGGCTTCTTGTGTGATTATGGGCATCTCATTCCTTAGGTTAGGGAAGTTTTCCTCAATAATTTTGTTGAAGATATTTACTGGCCCTTTAAGTTGGGAATCTTCACTCTCATCTATACCTATTATCCTTAGGTTTGGTCTTCTCATTGCGTCCTGGATTTCCTGGATATTTTGAGATAGCAACTTTTTGCATTTTGCATTTTCTTTGATAGTTGTGTCAATATTTTCTAAGGTATCTTCTGCACCTGAGATTCTTTCTTCTATCTCTTGTATTCTGTTGGTGATGCTTGTGTCTATGACTCCTGATTTCTTTTTTAGGTTTTCTATCTCCAGGATAGTCTCCCTTTGTGATTTCTTTATTGTTTCCACTTCCATTTTTATGTCCTGGATGGTTTTGTTCAATTCCTTCATCTGTTTGTTTGTGTTTTCTTGTAATTCTTTAAAGGATTTTTGTGTTTCTATAAGGACTTCATCCTGTTTTCCTGTGTTCTCCTCAAGTTTTTTGATAGTGTTATTTACTTCCTTCTTGTAGTCCTCTAGCATCATCATTAGAAATGATTTTAGATCTGGTTCTTGTTTTCCTGGTGATATGGGGAGTTCAGGACTTTCTAATGTGGGAGAACTAGGTTCTGATACTGGCAAGTACCTTGGGTTGCTGGTGCTTGTGTTCTTGCGCTTGCCTTTCGCCATCTGGGTCACCTTTGCGCTACCAGTGCTGTCTCTGACTGGGGCCTGTCTTTCCTATTATCTAGGTTGTGTCAGAACTGATTGGGATGGGTTTTGCTGCTTGAGTTAGAGATGAGGCCCAAGATGTGCTCGGTGCTCAGGTGGAAACCGGAAGGGGCCGGGGCTCCGGGTCAGGAGCGGATTCCTGGATCCCAATGAGTCCCAGTGGGTCCCAGTGGGTCCCAGTTGCTCCCTGATTGGGGACGAGCACTGCCACCTCCTAGCCTAAGAAACTGCTTGAGCTAGCTTGAGCCACGGAGAGCCCCGCTCCCTCTAGTTTCTGTGAGATTGGATGCAGAGCTGACTCTCGGGATCTGCTCCGGCACAGACCGGAAGGAACCCACGCTCTGGCCCTGGAGTGAACTCCTGGGTCCCAGTGGGTCCTAGCCACTCCCTGTTCGGGGGCAAGCACTGCCACCTCCTAGCCCAAGACCCTGCTTGGCACAGAGGTCCTGCGAGCCCCGCTTCCTCTGGAGTCTGCGAGATTGGGTGCAGAGCTGCCTCCCGGGATCCGCGAGTGCTGGGGCCCAGACCGGATGGAGCCCGCCCCGGGCCAGGAGCGAATTCCTGGGTCCCAGTGGGTCCCTGTTGCTCCCTGTTTGGGGTGAGTGCTGTTTTTAACTTACCTGGGATGCTGCGTGAGTTCAAGCTCCTGGGAGTCCCTGTTTTTCTTGGTTTTCTGCGGTTGGGTACGGAGCTGCTGCCTGCGACCTGCTCTAGGCTCGGTCCCAAACCCAAGTGCTCATTTTTGAACATAACATATCTTTTGCTTATTTAAAAGTAAATAGCTTGCCAATCCCAATATTCAAGTCACAGACAAGAAAGGGAATCACAGTTCCCTTTAGTTCTATGGCTCTCTTGATATTATTTGAGTATGTTAGTTGTGATGCCTACTCTTGGTTGTCAACTTGCCATACCTTGGAAGACCCTCCAGCGAGGAATTGCCTCCAGCAGATCAACCTGTGGGCATTTCTGTAGGGCATTTTCTTAATGGTAAATTGATGGAAGAAAGCTATGCCCAATATAATGCCACTCCCAACCAGATGTGTTTCTGAGTTGTATGGGGAAGTAAGGTAATCTAGCCAGTAAGTGATGTTCCTTGGTGGTCTCTGCTTCCCATTCCTGTCTCCAATGTCCTGTTTTAAAATTTTGACTTGACTTCCCTAGATGATGGACTTCAACCTCTAAGCCAAATAAAGCCATTCTTTTCCCAAGTTGCTTTTGTTTGTGGTGGTTATCACAGAGAGCATGAGTCATATAAAATATAAGTATTATTTGTATTAGACTGCTTTTGATATAAATCCAGAGCATCATGCTATGTAATGTAGCAAAACCATGTCTTGCCCAGACTGTGTTTAGATCGCATATTTATCTTTTGGGATGACATTTGTAGCTTTGTTTATTGCACAAAGAAGCCTACTTACATACTGTGCATTCTGACTCTTCACTGTATGATTCCATGGAATTGCTTAGTAAACCTGTATTTTTCTCATTAAGTATCAAAACAAATCACAAATATATATAAAGGGTAAGAAAGTCATAATTTATATCTTAACTATTTATTTTTCAACTGTGTCTTGTGTGATTACGTGTACACGTATGTGCTATAGTATAATTGTTGGAGTCAGATGCCAGATTTGGGGACCTGGTTCACTCCTTTCAATTGTATGTGATTTCTGGGGATTGAATAAAATAGTCACGCTTGACAAGAAGCTCCTTTCTACACTGGGCTATCTCACTGGGTCAACACTATTAAATTTAAGAAAACAAAATTGAGAAGTGATTTTAGACAGTTGTGTGTTTTGTTTTTGAAAAAAAAAATGTTGGCTCCTGGTAACTGATGTTTTCTCTGTAGGTCTTTTAAATTATACATTATAGAGTCAGTGATATATTATGGAACCTTTCTTGAGATTGATCTCAAAAGAACCAATTCATAGATTCCAGAATTAATCTTATTCTTCTCCAACCTAGAATAATATTTGCTCTATGTTTTCCTTACCCTCTCTGAGGTCGAAAGTGGTTTCTACACCTATACATTTGAGCCTCCTCCTCTCTTAAAGTTTCCTAATTTGACCTAGTTTCTTTCCTTTAATACCTATATACTTTACTGCCCAAAGATCACTCAAGTTTATATTACTATCATAGGTAATTGCATTTTTAATTTATTCTTTCCACAAAATATTTTTTGTCTTTTGTTTTTTTTTAATGGACAGTTTGTATTAAGCTTTACTTTAAATGTGCAAGAAGCAAGTTTGAACAAAATGTATTAAGCTTATACCTGCAAGAAACTCCCTATATAGACATTAAGAACAGACTTGAGACAGATATTTTGACAGTAACATGTGTTAAAATGCTGTTAAATGGTAGGAAAACACGTCAAGGGTTGGAAAGAGGCATTCAAGAAGGTTTGAGAGGCCAGGCTAGGTGACTCACATCTGTAATCTTAGCACTCCAGAGGTTAAGACTGAGGTTTGCTTATCAGCTTGACTTACATTAGTTCCAGGATAGACTTACATACAGGGTATGAACCTACCTTGATTAATCATAAATAAATAAATAAATAAATAAATAAATAAATGCATTTCAGACAGTTTCATAACTTATGCAAATGGGTGGAAGATAAATTTGCTCTTGTGTTTGTGTTTGCACATATTTCCAGTGGGTCACGGTAGTTGTGGAGGCAGGATACAGGACTAGGGTCAGAATGTTAATGTCTTGCTTACTCATTCATAAATTGGGACTTTATGCTATAGATGATTAGGACTGATGGAAGGAGTTTGAGTAGAGGTATTAGAGTTATCACATACTGCAATTTATATCTTCAAGTATCCATGCATTTCAGCGAGTATTAGTAAAACCTCATTGTTTGGCTTTGAGAGTACAGTGCTTGACATATATGGAGTTTGTAAAGGCCTATTCATTTGCCTGAAACATGGGAAAGAGGAAATATTGGCTTTGTCATTAGAAAATTGTCAAATCAATATAGGAATTGTTAGGCAGAGTGTGTGGCAGGATGTGTAGAATATGTAAGGCTTTGAGTTCAACCATTGGCATAACACATATAAAAATAAGTAATAATAATAAAAATTAGATGCTTGCCAATCATGAAATTTTTGGAAGTATATTAACTATTTATTTACAGAGTAACTCTTAGTTTCATTCAAGTTGCAGTAAGACTTGGTAGGATACACACAACATCTATCTCCCTTGGTCTCTTCAAGTCCATTCTCTGGGTTAGGTATTTTCTCTTTAGATAAGATATAAGGAAAGCTCCATGATGTCCCTGGGCAGTCTTTGGGAATTCACGTTCTTATAATAATTTTAAGGACTATTGCCCAGTCCAGTAATTACAATGGTTACTCTCATTAATCAAAACTGAACTCTCATTGAAAATAATTGTTTCTTTGTTCTTTGCATGGTAGTGCTTTGGGACCATTGGTCTGTGTGAAAAGAGAGGTTTGTTCAGTTTCATTTGTGTTCACATTTGAGAAATTTATCTGTTTGCCACCCATCAGCTGTGTCTAAAGTTGGAATTGAAAGGGGAAGGTGGAGAAAGAAAGAAAAGATGGGCAGACTAATGAGAAAAATGACAATTTAGAAAAGCATTATACATGATATTGGGAAACCACAGAAGCAGGAAACAAACATACATTAACAACTAATTAAATTCAAGAATGAGAGAATGAAACCCTTCTCAGTGCCTTGCACTTTCTGCGACACGCTAAGGTGGTACCTCAAAGGGGACAAAACTGCATTTATTTGTTCAAAAAGTATTAAGTGCACAGTTTACTTTTATATCCGTATGAATAGACATTTTCAATCTGTGAATTACACTGGGGAGAGTAGTAAACAAACAATTAGAATGTGTTTTGGTAAGGATGCTAACAGCATCATGCCTTGGAAATTAGAGGAGCCCAGAAGAGGAACCTGTGTGGCTCTGAGTAAAATGGGTACGTGACAGCTTCTGAAAATCCAGACTCCACACAGGACCTAGATTGATTAGGAAGTACTGATTGTGTTGTCTGTGATGTGAAAAGTGGTGTTATTCCTGTAGAGTTAAAGGGCTAAGGAAAGGGTCTGCTTTGATGCAGGAGTTTAGTTATTAGTTGATTGGTACAGGGGTACACTGTGTAGCATTCCATTTACTGAAAGACTCTATTAGATGGTGCTCCCAAGCGACTGTAATGACTCTGGGGAATTCTTTCTGCCTAGTGATGTTGCAGCCAATCAGTGTGTCATGATGAAATTCTCAGATACTGCTGATGATACGGGTATAAACAAACCTACTCTGCTTATGTTCTCATAAAAGCCCGGTTCACACAATGATGGACAGTAAGTAACACTTGATAATGTCAATAAGCAACTACATTACTGGCTGATATATTTACTAGACTGCTATTACTTTAGAGTCTATTCTAATTATTTTTGAAGGAGTTTGCTATACAACAATATGTCATGGCTTCAAGCAGCATCCCAGATATCCTGTCTATTGAGTCTCTTTGCTGCATCAGTTTCTGTTGTGCTTGATTTAATCTTTTATCTCATGTTGTTTTGCTCATCATGTGCCTCATAGTCATCAGCTACTAAATATTATGTTATACACAAAATGACAAAACTATCAAAGGATGTATTCCTCAGAGCATATTCTGACTATAAGGAGACTGGGATGAGGTAGGTCACCTGGGATAAATCACTCAAGAGAAGGTTAACTCTTTGGTTAGCATTTATGGGGTAGGAAATGCAGGCCTGGGGAATGGATTAGGTACTGGAGCAAAATCTCCAATGTCACCCTGCACTCTGATGGTGTCCTGTGGATATGACATCATTTCAAATTATACATAGTTATATTTCCAAAAACAAGTTTAGACTGTGTTTTAAAAACATTACTATTATCCCTGTCCCAAACTTAAGAACATCAAAGAAAAAACCTAATGGGTACTTTTATTTTTCAAATATATTTAGTTTGTAAATCTAAACTTTAATAATTCTACCTTCCCCATGCCAGCTACTAGTATCATCATTAACATTGATCAAAAGAGATATCTGGGTTTGCAGATTTGCGAAGGGAAATAAAATGAGATAATTTGCAAGATGAAGTACCGGGAAAGTCATTCTCAGTTATTCTCCTATGTCACATAAAAATGCAGCTGACAGAAATCAAATAATTAAAGCATTAAAATATGCAATCATTTATTGCATTTAATAATTGCACTTAGTAGTCACTAAAGATTAGGCCAGGAAATTATTACTTTTTACCACACCACAGATGGAGAAAATAGTGATCCAAAATGAAGGAAAATAAAATGATCAAAAGAAAACCTAGGTTCTGCATTCGCATAGCTAAGAAGCAAGAGCAAGGTATAGTTTTCCTGCCATGGTTTCTGTAGCTTTTCTGTAGGGAAAATACTGTAGTTCACTTTCTTTTGACTTCTGTAAGCTCTACCTATATGAACTTGAAGAAGTTTAACCCTTCAGGTTAAGAAGCATGCTTTCAAGGAGGAACTTGATAAGACTAACACTATCTTGAGTCATTGTGACTAGGAGAGTCTCAGTTAAAAATCAAGTAATACAAGAAAAGGGTTAATTATAGCCTTCAATACAAAAGCTAATACATGCATGCCATAAATAGTTTCTTTTTATTTTTTTTAATTTTCATGATACTCTGCAAGGTAAGTAATAGCATTCATATTTTATAGATGAGAAATTGAGGTAGAGAGAAGTTAATAAATTATCCAGGTTGACAGAAAATTTACCAGAGTTGTCTCTTTCATTTTTGGTTTTATGGCTGGAACAGTGAATATTCTCAATAAACACTTTTGAATGAATGAATGACTGAATGAAGTAATAGAGTGGCCCCATTTTGATGTGCCCGATTTTAAAGGTCATTTTTTCTGTTCTGTGTTTTACTCTTTATAAGTAAATGTATTGCTGTCTTTTCTCATAAAGAAAATGTCCCTCAGAGGCATCTAAAATAAAAATTATGATGCATTAAATTGGATGCAGAAGATGCCTCACTGGGTAAAGTGCTTCCCACATAAACATGAGGACACAGTTTGGATCTCCAGCGCCCATGTAAAAGCTATGTCCAGAGGCAAATGTTTGTAACTCCAGTGTTGAGGGGCCAAGATGAGAAGATCCCAGAGGATCATTGGCGAGGTAGTCTAGCTTAAATAGTAAGCTGCAGACTCAGTGAGAGGCACTATTTCATAAAATAAAGTTGCCACCAATAGACAACACTTGATTTTCACCTCTGGTCTCCACATGTACATATGCACACAGAAGCACACACTGTACACTACAGTCACAATAAAAACACAATTTCAGATAGTCTGTTTTATAAAGTGAGAAAAACAGGTTATAAGATGCTCTTCATAGTGGCACTAAGAATATCCAGATCTGAGCTGCACTTGTCTTTCAGAAGCTAATTGGTTTGTCTGGATATGGGTGGGGTTTTAAGCTGCTCCATTAATAAGCCATTCTGAGCACTCTCCCCTACGGATCCTCTGACTCCCCTACCTCTCACTTTTGAATTTTCTCCCTAATTCTCTAGGTTCCTAGAAAAAAATCCATTCAAACATATGTACCTGTGGAGATCATAAGCAGCATCAAGAAGACTGTTATTTTTAACAAGGATCAAAAATATATATATATATAATTTCTCTGATCACAGGAAGGACAAAGTACTGCTCACTTATCAAGGATAGAACAAAGACAGGAAGGGAATGTCCTTGCCATAATCATGGATTCCCAATGGAAGCTTTACAAGGAAGGTAAAACAGGACCCTTTTTGTAGAGAGAAGTTTACTTCCATATCCTTAGGATAAAGACAAACTCACAAACCAACAGGAATGAAATGAGGAAGGTGAAGTTCTTGAAGGGGCCCCTCACTTGACAGCTTGCCCACCTGCTAGAAAGCCTAGCAGGTAACTGTGATTCTGACTGGTGTTCTTCAAGTCAATTATTGTAAAGGATGCTGAATCTATAGCCCCTTTGACTGTTTCTTCACTCTATGTGCCAGGAGACAAAAAGAGCTGCTATGTTTCGCTTATATGAGGGTGAATACAAGGCAATGAGAAGAAGTGGAAGATAGAGATGGTCATATAAAATACTAGCACAATGGGAGAAGACACAGTAAGACATGGGATAAAGTCGTAGTACAAAATTAGGCCTTTTTTTGTAAGCCCAGCACTTATTATTATATTATAAACATCTCTAACAGGCTCCTTTGTTTGAATGCTTTGTCCCAGGTGTTGGTATTATTTGGGGAGGTTATGGAACCTTTAGAAGGTAGGGTGACATTTGAAGGTGTTTCCCTAGAATGTTTGCCTTGAAAATGCAGTACAGTGTCCTTCCTACCTGAGGTCCTGATTCCTCATCAGTACTATGGAAGAAGCACATACTTAGCATACCGTCTGCTACAGACCACACCCTTCTAACCATGTCTTTCACACCACAACAGCCAACCGATGCATCCAAGTGAATCTTTGCTCCCTTAAATCATTCCTATCAGATATTCATTCCCATCAATGGCAAAAGTGACTAATACAAGTGTGCCCTAGAAATACTCTGCATTGCTGCCCATCTCCAGCAGCCTGGAAGCACAGCCTACTTTGTGGTCATGAATCCAGTGCTCTCTAGATAGAAAAAAGCATCAATGCAATCTGGTGTTTGGATAGAGAGCACAGCAGCAGAGACAACGAAGGAGGGAGGCATACATCAGAACACCTGCTCCAAGATGCCACCTGAGAAACAGCCGTGCACTCACAGGATGGAAACATCTGTGCACAGCTCCAGATTCCAAGAGCCTAGAATCGCAGGAGGGAGGAAACTGGAGTGAGGAGGAGGGCAAGGGGGAATCAGACTAAAAGGAAGTAAGAAATTAAATGAATCAGATAATGTGGAAGGAGGTGTTGGGAATAAAGATGTCTGTAGAGGTTAGGGAGAGAGTGTGGGCTGTGGACAAACTGTTCATAAGTAGATGAGTTTGAGTACAAATAGTGAATGTGGCTCTTCTAGAGAATGGATCAGCACTCTGTACTCTGACACAGTAAGTCACAGTCTACTGCTGGATGCTTAGGTAACCCAAAGCCAAAGATCATAAACAGCTTGAAAGCATCCAACTCTCTGACCAGTGAATATAATGTGCACTGTTCACATGCCAGGTTTTTGCAGCATCTACAATATCAACGGTTTCTCATTTAATACTTCTTTGGCTTCTATAACTTCAATCACCCTTAGTTTCCCCATTCTGTTTCTAGTTTTTGCTTTATTTCTATACCTATCAGAACCACTCTTGGGTCTGTTGTTATGTATTGAGGCTTTGCTTGGGTTACTTTTATATGAATTCCCAAATAGTTTTATAGGTAGGAGGTCTTGAAAGGAAATGTAAGATTCTAGTCTAAACTATAGCCTTTCTGTTCACAGGTCTGCTGTGTAGGTTTACTGTGGGCGATTGGCCTGGAGAATGGGGTTGCAAAATGGAGGGCCATTTGTGTTGAATCTTGAAAGGTGCATAGGTGTTTACCAAATGAAACAAGCATGTGACTACTTGAGAAAAAGAACTGTGGAAGCTTGGTATCTGGTTTGAGTACAGGGAGTGTGTTACATACAGAGTCCTGCAACTCAGAATGAAGCTGCTTTCTTGTGCTTAGCTATAATGTTTCTGTAGATTCTGATGATGTGTTCTGGAGGAGCAGTTATTACAAAGCATGTTGGTCCTTCTACAGATCCTTGATCTATACACTTTGTGAAGGACACAGGCTACTTTGTTAGTATACAAATAGCCTAAGGGGCTATTATTTCTTTATGAATAATGATTGTACTGTTATTCTCAGCATGATGAAGACCTAAGGTTATGAAGGGATCCCCCTGCCTAGGGAAGTCATATTTAATGTGTTTCATCCATTGATTTTTGGTAATGATAAACCATATATATTCTTATTTTTTTTAATGAAGCGCTTGGTGTCTTCTTATTGCATTTATAGTGTTGCTAAAATATTATCAAAGAATCACAAAAATGTGGGTCAGGAATGTGCCTGTCCTCTAAGTGTTCTAGATAGCCTGGTAAAGCCAGTTAGCACTGCAATGGAGCCCAGAAGGGGACAGGAGACGAAGGCAAAGTAAGAAGGCATGAACCAATTGGGGTCCTCACAGGGATCTCAGTGGTAGGAATGAAGAATGTTGGAGACACCTCAAGTCCAAGAGCTTGCTTTCATTTTCAAGCAGTAGTAAATAGAGAACACTGCAAGTAGACATTCTTTCCTGAACAGGGACTTCCACAGAAACGGTATGAAGGGCAGACAGTCAGCCACAGGACATCATAGATACCTTATTGTAGGGCAAGAAGACTTGAACTCACCTAAACATACAGAAATAAAAAAGGTATTTTCAAAAGTCAGATGTCCTTAGTCCCAGAAAACAGCAACAGATTGAGTGTAGGAAGCAAAGGAAACTGGAATCTGGGCAAATCCTTCGGCTTCTTAGCTGGCAGGACCCAGCAGGGAACGACACTGCTCAGTGCTCTCTTGTTGTTAATCATTTTTCTCATTTTCCCTAGTTGTTAACCCTGGGACCATACTAATCAACTCCTCGTTTCCCCGGTACCCGTGGCCTGCCCGTGGCTTACATGGTTCTCTGGTTATTACATGGGAGTTTAATCATTGTCCAAACCCAGTTCCATGTCTTCCTTGCAATTTCACCCTTGATTCAGTTTGTGTTTTCCAAGGAAATGTAGCTGCACAGAGGTGGAAAGAATCTATTTAGAGAGAAGATAGATGGGAATGGGAAGCCTCTCTCGTCAAGAAAAAAGATGGGACATGGAAGTGATATATAGAAGATTTTCTTTTTCCTTATCCTCGAGATAGAAATGAAAAAAAAAATCCAGAAAATAAAGAAAAATCAATGCTACTTTTACAATTTGCTGTATTCCTTCTTCATCTCCCTGCATGAGGACAGAACCTGAGATGGAAACTGGAAATCAGAAGAGTGATTAAATGAAAAACCTTGGAATGTGGAAACTTGATATGACAGAAGGAATTGTCTAGAAGTCATATTTACCTTCCCTTCTCTCCTTCCACCTGCCTCCTACTATAAGACTTTTTCACATTCAGAAACAGAGCAGAGGAGGCCAACCTGAGTCAGCCATGGCTCTTCAGTTACCAGGACCTGCTAAGGCCAAGTCAGTTGAGGCTGAGACCTTAGAGATGTTACTCATGTCCCCACCCTAAAAAGTTGTAAAATCCACTTCCCAGGGAATGGCTCCTAAAATCTTAAGGGAATTTATACATTTGTATTTTAGGTGTATTTATATTTTCTAACAACAACAACAACAATAACAACAATAACAACAACAACAACAACAAATCCTGGCAGATATTCTGATCCCCTAATGAATACTTGATGGGGAAACAGGGTTATTTTCAACTAGCATAAAACTATTCTATTCTTTTCTCATCTCTAAATACAAGCATGTGTATCTTGACTGCATTTTCCGTGTCAACAGCCATTTCATGTTGCTCCCTTGAAACCAATCTCCTCAAAAGTACGGATTCTGACTTACACTGTCCTTAAGATTTTTTTTTTCCCTTGAAACACCCAAATTAGGCTTTCACCTCGACCACTTCAATGAAAATGCACTTGACAAGATTGCCAACAAGAACTCCTGTTTTATTACTCCAATAATTACTTCCTCCTCCTTGCCCTACTGGCCTCGGAGCAGCTTCCGATATAGCCTTTTATCTTTCCCCATTGCACACCCTGTCTTGATTTGGTTTCTAAGTAAAATGTTTTCTTCTTGTTTCTCACCAACTTTACAGGCTTATTTTTAGCCTTGATCAATGGTTCTTTTCTGGTAGATTTTATTTGTTGGTTGTTTTTAGTTGTTGTTTTCAATCTCTTTCTCAGTTGTGTGTGTGTATGTGTGTGTGTGTGTGTGTGTGTGTGTTTACATGGGTATGATTTCACCATAGTGCACATCTGGAGATCAGAGAACAAACTCAGATGTTGGTCTTTTTCTTTCACCTTGGGACCAGATGACTCACTGCAGTGGATGCCAGGCTAGCTGTCCCATGAGCATCCAGAGATTCTCTTGTCTCTGCATTCTGACTTCTAATAGGAGTTCTGAGATTAAAGACAGATATCATCATAAGCAGCTTTACTTGGGTTCTGAAGATCTGAACCCAGAGCCTCTGATTGTGCTTCAAGTGCTTAAACACACTGAACCATCTCCTCAGCCCTGGCTTTTTAGTTGTTTGCTTGTCTGAGACAGGCCCTGACTCTAGATCTAACCCTGTAGCCTAGATTGGCTCTGAACTAATAGAATCCATTCCTGCCTTAACCTTCTAATTTTGGAATTATAGGTACAAGCTACTATACAAGGCTGATAGATTCTCTTCTGTCCCACTGGTCAGAATGTGGAGCTTTTATGCTCCATTGACACTCATCTCCCTGTGATCTCAGCCAATAACACAATTTTCCATACCATCCTCAAAATATTTCTAAATATTGACTGTGACAAGACTACCATTGCCTTTCCACAGGCCAAGGGGCTACTGGCATCTTTGACCTCTCTCTCACACAGTCCTCCTTCATCACCATCAGGTTCTAGGGACTCTACTGCTGAAATCCATCTACTTTCAGACACTTTCAGCCACTTCTTGTCCAAGTTATTGTTTTTGGTTTGGATTTCTGTGCTACAACCTGTATTTCCAAGTAACAGAGAAGGGATACACACATCCAGCTGTGGTTACAGGGGGCAACAGGCATCTGCAGATGTTTTAGCTGTCGTGTCAGTGAGCTAAGAATGGAGTGGAAGATGTGTGGTAGCTGTAGTGGTGAGCGTACACCCAGAGGCTTACACTAGCACTTTTATCTCTGACCCCCAGCTCTGCTCCTCATATTTTATGTCTGGTTCTGAGTTACAGAAGTCTGACTGCTTCCCCCATGTCTCCTAGATGTTTTTGTCCTCTGAGTTATGTAATGGGAGACATGGACAGTATGTCATTGACAAAGGGAAGCGAAAGAGTCCGGTTCCTCTCATCTGTCCCCTCTAATTTTGCTGTACATCTGACTGCAACTGTTCCTTCAAGTGCAGCAAATGGCTAATCATCTTGGTTATGTAGTTGCTACCCTTCATGCTTTGGAAATACCACTCACTCCTTTGTTGAGGTACTTGTAGTTGGAAGTTCTATTACTTCTTCAGTGCTACCAACTGTTTCTAACTCTTTTCTTGGGTTCATTCTTTCTAGTAGACATTCTGAGATGCTTCTCTATTTCCAGATATTTTCATTAGTAAATAAAAAAATCTTAATATTAATCAGATTTTGTGACCAAAAAGAAAATATTATAAGATGGCTGACAGCAGTGTAGGAAGTTCACCATTATGGATGAGACAAAGACGTATCTGCTCTCTGAGCCTTGGTAAGAGTGAGTAAAAGGAATTTAAATTGTAGAAATGAAGCAAATATACAAATCTGGACTGAGAAACATGAGCATTCTAAGCACAAGGTCACAAGGTAGTCTCCACTAGCATTTTGGGGAACTTATTTCAGGGAATTAAATCTTTATATCATTTCATTTTTTCTGATGTTTGAAAATATTCATACTTCTTAATACAAAAAGAGGATATCATCAGAAAATTGGAATATGAAACAAATACAAAGAACAACAACTAAATCGTAAGTTCTGTCAGTTCAAGATAAGTTTGAATAAAATGTGTTTCTTTCCTTTGGAATTTAGAACAACAGTTTCTGTCTTGCATTTATGGTGTTTTGAAGTGAATATCCATCAGTCACAATTTACAGAGAAGAGGCAATTAAAGAAGTCTTTCTATAATATTGACTGCATTCTAAATTTTATTGTTCTCTCTCATCTTAATATAAAGAACATTTATTCTAACCATTAGTAGGTATTCAAATGAGCAAAATCAGTTACTCAATTGTCTGGATATTTAACCTGCTTTTATATCCTTTTTGTATCAGCTCTGTGCAATTCTGCTCCCATGGAAATTCAAGGCTTATCTGGTGGTCTTTTTGGTAAAACATGCTGTTACCATTGTTCACAATCCTGGTGACCACAGGACTATTGTATCTTAGCACAGGAGGTGGTGGTGAGGTGGGGTTGTGGGTGGGGATGGGTGTAGGGGTTAGGTGTGGAGTTTGAAGGTGGGGTTGGAAGGTGGGGTGTGGGGATATAGTGGTTGGTGGTAGGGTGGTGGTGGTGTAGCTCCAGGGCGTGAACTTCTAGGAGATGAACAGAAGAAAGTAAGGAGTAACTATCCAAATGAAAGTAGGTTTATTGTTTACTTGTCAAGCGTTGTATAAATCTTCACACATACCTGAACTGATGCTGGATTTGTGGTAGAGCTAAGCAGCAGAAGTCTCCAGATCTTTATTTTTGTTTTTTAATTATCACTCTCAAAATCAAACATAATTTTGATTTCTCCTGAGTCATATGCTATCTTTTTAAAATAATTGTTTCTGAGAGGATAATTGTGCTCATTCTCTCTGTTCAAATCTCTTGATGGCTCAGCTCTTTCTCTGCTGTTTTAAGACATAGAAAATGATTTATTTGTGTGTACAAAATTGTGCTTCAATTCTTCATCAAAAATTTTAGGTATTTTAGTTGTTTGATATTAATTTTGTTTTAAAAACTGGTATATATTAAGCTGAGAGTACCAGATAATTCCCAAAGTGTTTCTAAATATGGCCTTTTACATTGATTTTGCTTTTCATGTAGTAAGTAAGCCCTGTTAATTAATGTTTTCTTCTCTTGTTTCAACTCAACACTTCAAAATACCTTGACTGCTAAGGAAATGGCCAATAACTGCCCCAACTTGAGACTCATCTCATGGACAGGTACCAATCCCTGACACTATTGATGATACTCTGTTATGCTTGTAGGCAGGAACCTAGCATTACTGTCCTCTGAAAGGTTCCACCCAGCAGCTAACTGAAACAGATGCAGATAATCATAGCCAAACATTGGATGGAGCTTTGGCACTCTTATGAAAGAGATGGAGGATGAAGAATTGAGGTGCCCAAAGGGGATGAATGGGATAGGAACACTATAGGAAGACCAATGGAGTCAACTATGCTGAATCCTTGGGGCTCTCAGAGATGAACCACCAACCAAAGGGCATACATGGGCTGGACCTAGGCCCTGCTCACATATATAATAGATATGCAGCTTGGACTTCATGTAGACCCCCAACAACTGGAGAGGGGGCTGTCCCTAAAACTATTGCCTGTCTATGGATCCTATTCTCCTAACTGGGCTGCCTTATCTGACATCACTGGGAGAAGACTTCAGAGACTTGATTGCCAAGGTGAGGTGATAACCAATGCAGGGCTTCCATCCTCTCAGAAGAGAAATTGAGGGAGTTTTAAGGAAGGGAGGGGAGGAATGAGTTGGAGGTGGGGCACTGATCTGGATGTAAAAACAAACAAACAAACAAACAAACACCTTGACTATAGATTCAATACTATTATTTTTTTTAATCTATACTATGTGTAATTTTTTTTAGAGTAGATCTGTTTTCTAGTCCCCTCTCTTGTCATTTTTCATCTCCCTTCTGCTTTCTTCTCCACTTTCAAGGAGATTCTCAACATTTCTTTAATGCTAATTTGATTTTTTACTTCATTACATCAACTGTTTTCAATATGGGTTTATATTGAGCATCTTCTTCCAGTTTTAAATGTTATTTACATTGTTTTTTTCCCTTAATCACATGTATGGAATTTACTACCTTATAATTCTAACTTGTGTTGTGATTTGTTTGTGGTTCTACTCCCATCCCCCCATCTTCCCCTCTGTTCTGCTCTTTTTACTGTCAGTTTTGCTTCCTTCTCTTCCCTGTCCCCTCCTCTTTCTCCCCTGCCCCCTTCCCTCTCTTCTCTAGCCCCTTCTCTCTGTCCTCTGTCCCCCTCCTTCTCTTCTCTGCCCTTCTTGCTCTTCCATGGCTGTAGACAGAAAAGAGTAGAATGCTTTAGAGCATTCTGCCACTTTGCAATACTTCTCAGGCACCACAGCCCTGTTCCTATTATGTAATAAAAAACCTGTGTAATTTCATTTTGTGATAAATTTCAGGTAACTGTACCTCCTAGCTTTTATACTAAGTAGTTTTCAGAGTACTACTTTTTCTAGTTGTTTATATTTTGCTTTGGACATTTGAATGAGGATCATTTATCTCATATGAGTTTCCCATGATTTTACTTGCTCCACTTGGGTACTATTAAAATGATCTTCTGAGGTGTGCATCCTGGAAAAAAAAAAGTTGGTGTTTACAAACTTGGCCTGATGCCTAATTTTTTCAAAAGAGACTGTACTGGGAATAATTCACATTCAATGAACTGTGTCCATTTAAAGTCTACAATCTGATGAGTTTTGACAGAGGCACAGTGAAACCAGCAGCCCAGTCAAGATGCAGAGCAAGTCTGTCAATCCTGCAAACACTTTCTCCTACACCTTTGCAGCCTCTGCTTCCCTCTATCACCAGGCTTTATTTCTGTCACTTTAGATTAATTCTGAATATTCTAAATGCTGATCTATACGAAGTCCTACAGTATGTAATCTGCAGTGTTTGGTTTCTTTCACTTCTCATAACGAGTTTGCTTTCCATCTGTGTTGTGTACATTAATACTGTTACTAGGGAAATTTAGGTTCCCTTTTCTGGGTTCTTAATCTCCTTAGTAAAAGGATTTAAAATAGAAGGGTAGCTTGAGGACAGGACAGATTTATTATTGATGAAGTGAAGAACAGTAGGACAGGTAAGCTGTTAACCTCCGCAGCTACAAAGAGGACAGAAATGGGGAAGAGGAAGAGAGGAAAAGCTACCTGTTTGTAAGAAACAGCCACATGGTGCGTGGGCAGCTGTCTGATGGAAAGGGGTGGGGAAGGCAGGTTGAAAGCTTTAGAGAAACAAAGTGAGAAAATCCAGAGTGTCCAGGAAAACGTGTCCAGGGTTTTGCCCAGTATCTGAAAGAGAAAGGAAAAGTTAAAATTTTCTGACTAAGCTATCAATACAGGCCAACTGTGCCTGCAGGAAAGGTTGCTGGGAGGGGAAAAAACTCATTTAAGGGTCCTCCCATCTTCTTAGCATGGCTTCAGGGACCCAACTCTTCTGAAAACTGCTAGTCTGGTGATTTAATCCAGGCATAGCTGGATTAAAAACAGAGGGCAGCATGTGTAATGTTTTGGGTAGGTCACAATGCCAGATTTCTACCTGGGGCCAAGGATAGAACTTAAATTCTATTATTTTGGCCAGAAGGATGTAGTTTTGCCTTAATGAGCTTCAACAAAGTCCAGAAACTTATAGTTCATATTTGTATACACTTTGGACTTTTAAATCCCAAGAATTACCAAGGTGAAGATGAATTCTCTACAGTTGTCAGAGAAACAGGAAGTAGAGATCTCAATCCTCTGTGGCCTGTAAGACTATTCCTGTTCCTTGTTGACATTTTTCTTATTGTATTATTACACAGCATGGATAGATACAGTGCTATTTTTTTTATCAATTTGTTGGTGGTCACATGACTATGAACAACCAGTGATGGGTGATGTGTTAACTGAAGGAAAAGTAGATCTTGACCATTCTTATACCAATAACAGAAATGGACTCTGAATTCATTCAGGCACCCCATAGGACTTCTGAGAGAAGATAGAGTAATTTTGTGACTGTCACTTGACCATGATATCTTAAACAGGATATGAATTGTAGAAAAAGCAGTTGATAATAAGGTCCTAATAGTTCTTTAAAAATTTCCATAGACCAAGAGAAATTATTGGTAGTTCATTTCCTATGAAAGAATTTATGTAAGACTATATAGTTAACTCTTAGCAACAACATAATAGGAAAACCATTCAATTGGTAAAAGATTTGAATTGATAACCATGAAGAAATATAGATAGTCAATAAATGCACAAAGGGAATCTCAAAACCATCAGTTGTGAGAAAAAAATAAGCCTATATTTATTAGAATAGTAAAAATTCAAACAACCACTGAGTGGTGGTTGCGCACACCTTCAATCCTAGCACTCAGGAGGCAGTGGAAGGGAAATATCTGTGAATTCAAGGCCAGCCTGGTCTACAGGGTAAGTTCCAGGACAGCCAGGGCTATGCAGTGATACTCTGTCTTGAAAACAAACAAAAAACAAACCAAACCAAACCAAACAAAATGAATACAAAAGACCAAACAACATCAGATAATAATAAGGAATATAAACAATCCTGAGCTTTCACAGACCACTGCTATAAATGAAAACAACGCAGAGTTCAGACAGTTCCCACTGTCTGATAACTGCATGTTAACCACAGACATCAAAAACATGTGAATCTGTATACTAGCATGCATGCATGTCTATGAAGTTTTAGTTATCAGAGCTACAACCCAGAAAAAAATTTAGTATTATTTAACAGGAGCCTATTCCTGAATAATAATGTATAAAATATGAAAATGTTATATCTTGTAAAAGAAATGAAATAAAGGGTTCAGAATGTTATATGATCATATTTAAATGGAATTTCATAAGACCCAAACTGTTATAACAGAAAGCAGATCAGTGGGTTTCCAGAGAAGATCTTTGGGGTAGAGGGTGACAGCAAAAGAATGAGGGAATTTTCTGGGTGATAACACTATTGTATATCTTCACTGTGAGCATAGTTGCATGACTTTAATTTCTTACCAGAATTCATTAAAATGTAAACATAAAATGTGAGGAGCAGGTGTGGTGATCATTCCAAGATGGCACCTGGGACGGTTGCCAAGTCTTGTGACTAGCACCTGACTTCCTTACACACCCCTGAAGAGCCACGTCCACAAGCTATACTGCACAGACTCGCTGCTATGCATTATCAGGCCATCTAATGAGTAACACCTTGGACCAATTAAGAGCGCCTTTGTGGCAGGATCTGAGTGTTGCAGGCACAGGGATTTAAGGGCAGACAGGGAGAGGCCTCGGGGGCTTGTTTTGGACATTGTTAAGGTTGCTGAATAAACTGTTTTAAGACGAACTCTGCATGGTGTCGCTCCTTTCTGTGGAAGCAACAACTGGTGGCCCGTACGGGGAAGTTCAGAACTCATAGCAGTCAGGGCAGCTAGCTGGTAAGTTCCCAGGTAAGAAGGACAAGGGCAAGTTCTCGGTTTAGAGACAATAAGGTTCCTGGTAGTGGGACAAGTTATACCAAGCACAATGGGGAATTCATCATCTTCAACCTCTGTAAGCCAAGCTCTTCAGAGATTATTGAAAGTAAAAGGAATAGGATTAAAGAGGGTTACTGTAGAAAAATTTTTACAAGCTGTGGATGATGTTGTGCCATGGTTTTTAGTTTCAGGACACCTAACTATATCCAGCTGGGAGAAGCTTGGAAAAAGACTTAAGATTTGCTGAGGAGCAGGGAGTGTTACCCACGGGAGTTTTAACCGTGTGGAAATTGGTGAGGTATTGTATAAAAGAAAAGGACAGGAGATGTGCAGCGGAGCTGGAATGGAGCTGTGGGGCAGTAGAGCAGCTGAGAAAGGAGCGGTCTCAAAAGTCGGAAAGTAGAGAAAGCTCTGATGAGGAGGAAGTTTCCGAAGAGGAGCTTGAAGAGCTGGCACAGGGTTTAGAAAAAACAAAAGTAGAAGTGGAACCTATGGCGCCAGAGCCGCTGTGGCCACCCCTCCATATGCTCCAAGTGGAGCTTCGGGATGGAGCCTGTGCCCAGAGGTCTGGAGGGAGTTACGAGCTCAGTGTTTTCCAGTATTTCAGGATGCCCAAGGCAATCACTATCATGAGCCCCTTGATTGGAAGGTTATCCAAAGGCTGCCTGAAGGGGTTCGAGCCTACGGCATTAATGCTGCTTATGTAATAATACAGCTGGAAACCCTTCACAGATATTGTATGACCCCCCAGTGATTGGCAGAATTTAGCTAGAGCATGCCTATCTCCCGGACAGTATTTAGATTGGAAGGCTTATTTTATTGAATTCTCAGCAGAGCAGGCAGCCATAAATGCTGCTAATGGCCAGCCAGCATGGAGTCAGGATATGTTGCTGGGGCAAGGCAAGTTTGCCAGTCAGCAGACTGGTTATCCTCTGCAAGTTTATGAGCAAATTAACATGATGGGAACTAGAGCTGGAAATCTCTACCAAATAGAGGAGAAGTCACCAATGATAAGAAGCAATGAATTGCAGTGGGGTATTTTGTCTGTTTTTTTCTTAAACCTTTACCATTGATGCATTCTGCACAAGTTTTTCCTAGTTTTTTTCTAGTGATGTTTCCTTGCAGTTACTCTATTTGCCATGGGATGGAGAGATTGCCCCAGTACTGGATTCCTTGGATTTACATTTATCAGGGGTATTATGTTTTTAATTAGTGACTAATATGTCCAAGGCATAATGTTTCCTTTGAGCCTATGCCGGTTTGTGTGTGGCCTCCTTTTGTCTTTATAGTGTTTAATGGTAATTATAATAGTAGCCTTTTAAAGTGCATTAATAATAGTTGTTTTTATATATGTGTTGGAATGCTTCTGCTCATCATTTTACAATGGTTGCCCGCATGCCTAGATATGTCCCATGGCCTGTGGAAGCCCCCTCTGCCATGACTTTATTTAGACCGAAGAGAGATTTTGGCATTACTGCAGCAGTCATTTCAGCCATTGCTGTGTCTGTTACTGCTGCTACAGCAGCTGCAGTTGCCTTGACGACAACAGTCCAGACTGCAGCCACTTTAAATAATTTTTCTGCAGGAGTTGCAGAGGCCTTGGACATCCAGGGTAGTATTAATAGTCAGTTGAAAGTGGGCATTCTTTTGCTTAATCAAAGAGTTGATTTAGTTCAGGAACAAGTAGATGTGCTTATGGAATTAGCTTAGGTGGGTTGTCTGTGGAAATATACTGGGTTATGTGTTACCTCCATACCATTTCAGAATGCAGGCCATGCCAGTAATCTTTCCAAAGAACTTTCTCAGTATCTTGTAGGGATTTGGTCTGGAGATTTGGATAAGTTGCTGAGAGACTTATGACACTCCATCATCCACATCAATTCAACCCGAGTAGATGCCTCTCTAGTTTCTGGATTAACCAGTTAGATACTTCAAGCAATGTCTCATCTGAAGGAATGGGCTGGAATTGGGGGGGGGGTGGCTCTGTGCCTGCTCCTTATCAGCTGCCTGGCGTTTTGGTGTATGTGTAACATGAGAGCTCGGCAATCTAAGAATCAGGCCTTGCTTTTACAAGCATTTGCAGCTGTGGAGATGGGGCAATCTCCTCAAGTGTCACTTGGCATGCTAGAGAAGTAGTCAGTGACGGGTAAAATTCCTTGGACGTGTTACCAACCTAAGACAGGGACCAAACCAAAGCTGTTTGACTCCCAATGACAACATAAGGAACATTGTCGCAAGGGACAACCTAAGACAGGCATTCTCTCTGCCAAAAATTAAATAAAAGGGGGAATTATGAGGAGCAGGTGTGGTGACCATTCCAAGATGGCGCCTGAGATGGTTGCCAAGTCTTATGGCTAACAGATGGCACCTGGGATGGTTGCCAAATCTTATGACTAGCACCTGACTTCCTTACACACCCCTGAAGAACCACGTCCACAAGCTATACTGCACAGACTCACTGCTATGCATTATCAGGCCATCTAATGAGCAACACCTTGGACCAATTGAGAGAGCCTGTGTTGCAGGATCTGAGTGGTTGCAGGCACAGGGATTTAAGGGCAGACAGGGAGAGGCCTCGGGGGCTTGTTTTGGACATTGTTAAGGTTCCTGAATAAACTGCTTTGAGAAGAACTCTGCGTGGTGTCGCCCCTTTCTGCGGGTCGGATCGAGAAGTGACAATAAAATGCATGAATTTCATTTTATACAAAATGTGCATTAATAAATCTGGGTAGATGTTTTTATTTATATAAGCATACTTCTTTTGTAAACTCTAATTTTGTAAACTCTAATACTGATTTCATCTAACTTTAAGCTTCTGAGATAGAGTTAAAGACAAGTATTCCCTTTTGATATTATCTTTATGTCATTTGTCTGGAATTCTGGGTTTGCTTTGAGCACTGTTTAGTGGTAAATGAATCCTTGTTTCCTTGGTCATCTTTCCACATCTTTCCCCCACTTTTTTGATATTTTCAAAAGATTTATGTTTGAAGTAGCTGAACTCTTTATATATACATATTCTTTTTATTAACTATACATATCATTTTCTTTTTCTTGTTAAATTTTAGAAAAGCAACAAATGGCAGATCAATAATAATACAAAGTAAAGGAGCTTGGCTCTGCTATTTGTCTCTGCACTGTGTGTGTGCATGTGTATGAATGTGTGTGTTTGTGTGTGTGTTTCATGTATAACAAACTGTTGGTGCAGTTTTATATAATTGAGTGTGTAAAACCTGTTAAAAAATGTAAGATTTGAGTGCATCTCAAAGAAGAGAGGATGTTATCTTGAGTGTGGTGGCGGGCGGGGGTGGGGGAGATCTGCAAACCACAGGGGACTTTTACAGAGTAAGCTCTGAAGCAGGACTCTGGCTGGTGTATCTGAAGCAACTAATTAACACTGGCAGAGTGGTGGAGGGGGGTGGTAGAAGGTGACAGGAGATGGTATCAGATGGAATAAGGGTGAGGATAGTTAATATAATTTAGGTATTGGCAAGGAGAAATGAGATAAGTCATTTTTATTTGATCTTCATAAAATTATTGTTTACTTAAGTAGCATTGTACTTTTAGCATGTATGTGCAGAAATGCATTTGCTCTGCTATGTAAGCATAGTTATTTGACTGGGATAGTGTAGGAACTTTCAAGCTTTGTGACAACTTTGGCAACAGTTACTTTAAAAGACCCTATCTGTTCTCTTTTAATCTAATCTTTTTGTTGGAAGCTTTGACTCGTTGGATTGATAACATTTATGCTTTTCAGAATTACCTAAATAGTTGTTCTTAGACTTACATCAAACAGATTCAGACGAGTCAATATGTAGTCATTCTATCTGACCATTGTATCCCAAAATTCTGCAGTGCTACAGCCGTTATTACCATATCAACAGGTCAGAATACAACTTTCACTTTTCTGGACAATTCCATGAATCCCATTCTACTACTATATCTATCATATCTATCTATCTCATTCCATTGCTAGGTTGCCTCAAGTTTGGTTCTGTTTATCATTCAGATATTTGGCTACAAACCCCATTTCTCTCAGTTATACTTACCCTGCCCTTTGTTTTCAGAACGTTTTACTGTTTTTATGTGGTTATTATAAGACTCCTCGCTTTTTAGTTCATCATTGTTTAGATAAGTATATTGTGAGTTCTGTATTTTTATGGAAGAAAACTACTGGTAGTGGTGAATTTATATTTTGTTTCTTTTTTTACAAGTAAAACTTCAATCATAACAATGCATGCCAAATTATGATCAGTTAAGTCTCAGAATTGATAATCATATTAAGTATTTTAATATAATATGGAAAGATTGCCTTTCCTAATAGAAAAATACTTATATTAATCCTCCTTCAGCACTACCAAAAAATTATTTTATTTCTTCAATGTAATCAAATATGTTTAATTTCTTTACCTCCACGATCCTAGTAACCAAACATAGACCTTAGTCTGGTTCCATCTGCATTTATGACTTGTGCCTTTCCTGGAGCCAGAGGAATTTCCAACCTATTGCAAAAGTAAAGATGATTGGTATGAGCCCCAGGTTAATCTTGTATTCATGATATTAATGAAGTTAAGATGAACCTGATGAGGTGTAACTTCTCCGGTTATATTTTTGCCCTGGAGGATACTTAAAGGTAACGTGATGCATATTGTTGTCCCTGAGTGACATGTGGTTTGCTTGCTCTGCTCTGGAGAATGTCCTTGATTCATTGAAAAGATACACAGACAGGACCTCTCCGTATCAAAACTATCTGCTCATCTCTCTAATCCCCTACCTCACACAGTTTCATTTTATGACTCAGGAAGCTTATTTGGTGTATATTTCTTCCTATATATTTTAGTTGTTTTAATATCTGATTTATTATTTGAGATTTTGCTAAAAATTTGTCTTAATATGATTTTCTTCATGTCTTAGAGTGGAATCTTTCCTTCTTTGGGTTCCAAGACCAGCTCTTGGCACAGACCACTATCATTCATGCTTTTGGCTGGCACCACAGGTCTTTATATCTAAGCATAATCAAGTCTCCAGTTCTAACCTTTCCTATGCACAAGCTCCTGGTGGCCATTTCTCTTCCTCTTTACTTTTGACTAGCCTTTGATTCCTCTTCTCTAGTAGAATTTATTATCACATAAACTACAGCAAGAAGTTCTGCTTCTTACTACGGAGGAAAATAACTGGGATATAGTTCTCTCTTGCTCCCAACACAGGCATTGGCACAATTCATAAGGGTTTATTAGAAATTGATTTCAGCCATATATGTGGCTAGAAATATCATATGGCCCCAAATTTCCAACAGCAACATTAGTTCAGTTCCACATGGACCATTCCAGTGCCCTGCTCTTGCCCCACATCTGGTACTCTCCTTTTTCTCAGACTAGCTCTTGCCACCTACTATTCTAATCTACCACATGTAAGGGCATTTCTGTTGTTTGCTACCAGTGATACAGTGTGGCTGCAGGAACAGTTTTTACTTGTTCAGACTTAATGAGCATGTATGTTGTTTGTACCCAATCAATGTTTGTTCAATTATTTAGATCATGCTGGATATGATGCGTGTGACAGCCAATGGAGAATTTTCAGGACAAACGGTTTCATTAACTCAACTGTCATATTGAATTTCATAGTGCACAACTCTGGATCAGGTTGTAGAATAGGCTTTTTTGCCTCCTTTTCCTTTCTTTAAATTTGCATGTAGGATCTTAGTGTAGATTTTCACCAGTCTGTGAGTTAGTGTGTAACCTTTTGAATCTCTGAGGACCTGCTATGCTCCATTGTGCTGGGAATATCAAGCCTAAGAACCAGCATGCTTTCATGTTCCTGGAAAACTGATGTCATTAAATAGTTCATACAGAAGATAATACCAAATAGTTATAAGTAGATAATACTAAAGAATTATTCTTCTTGTTGGGGAGCTTAGAGTGGCTGCTTTGCTCTTATGATTCCAGGGACATGGGCACAGAGGAGACAGTAACACCAAGTTGCTTCACCTTATGGCTTTTCCCAGTGTCAATTTTGCCCAGGTGTTTATATGATAGCCATGACTGGGTATAAATATTCAAAGCACAGTTCCAGAGGGAAATATACTATCCGTGCTGTAGCCAGGCTCTTAAGGTGCAGCTCTACTTCCATCCTGGACAGTGGTTTGAACTTTCTGCTGCTCCTAATGCTTTGATATTCTGGTATTCTCTCTCTCTCTCTCTCTCTCTCTCTCTCTCTCTCTCTCTCTCTCTTTTTCTGTGTGTGTGTGTGCACGCGCGCGTATCTGTGAATGTATATGTATGTGAATGTGTAAGTGTGTATATAAATGTTTGTGTGTATACATGTGTATATGTGTACATACATGTATGGTATACATTTATGTCTATGTGTGTGAATGTCTATGTGTGTAGATGTCTGTGTATGTGTATCTGTGCATGTGTGTACATCAATTTGCCTGTGTATATATGTGTGTATACATTTGTGTACATATATATATATATGCATGGTATATGTGTGTATGTGTATACGTGTATGTGTGTGTGTGTGTATGTGCTTGTGTGTCTGTTTGTGTATGTTAGAAGCCAGCATTTAACATATCAAACTATAGAATTCATCTTCTGACAGTAAGTGCTGAGCTTCTGAATAGGCACTGGATGAGTGCAGCCCTTCCCGGAGCCTTGTCCCCTGCTAGGCATCTGCCACACCACCATGCTGCTAGTCTTTCCCACAGTCTCCAGGGAGCCATGTACCAGGTCTGTGCCACTTCACTGACTCCTGAAAGCTGTGTGCTTCCACCATGGGGAGTGAGATAAGTGTGTTTATATCAACTGCCAAGCTTGGAATGGAAGTTTTCTCCTTGTGGGAATGCATCAATCACTTCTCAGGACTGACCTTTTGCAGTAGTTCCTCTTGTAAATGATGTTTTGCTTTTCCTGATTGCAGAACAAAAATGAGCTTCATAATTAAGCTTGTGGCAGACAAGGTGGCAGTGGCCCTTTGTTTTCCCAGTTGTCTTAACTGTGTTCTGAAGTATGAGCAGGAACTTGGAGCTTTGCAATGATGACATCGATGGGAAATTCCTTTGGGCTTGCTGGCTCCAGCTGGCTGGCAGGATGGTGTCTGTGACATTTGACCTCACAAAGTACTCTAAGCTTCTTCCAGGTGTATTCACATACAGCTACATATCAGTTTATACCAGGCAAATGGGAAAAAATGTCATTGAAGCTGCGTGCAATTATACATTTATACTATCCGATGTGTGGTTGTGGCTCAGCATACAGCTTGCATCTTGAAATTGAAACAAAGAGGCAGTTGTTCTTTTCTGAGTAGTGACAAAGCATTTCTCAAGAACATTTTGAGACACGGTTCTGTTGATTTAACTGAGGCTGAAATCAATGGGATGTTTTCCAAAGAAAGTTGAAAGGCCACTGCATCATCACACATCTTTCATGTCCTCTGGAAGCAGCCAGCCTGCAAGCATACCCTGCCACTCATTACCAAAACTTTAAGAGCTGTTCCTATCCTATTGTTTTGAGGCTAACATGAAATAAACATCAACTGAAGCTTAACAAAAAGTCAAAATAGAACAGCCCTTTTTGTGATCATTAAGACAATATTAAAAAGGAAGGAATCGATACCATTGACCCAACTTTGATATTTTCTGCCTTAATTCAGTGTTATCATTATACATCTCAGTTGCTAAACTTATTACAGTTTGGAGAAACTCCTAAAGCATGTTGTGAATAATCCTCTTCAGAATTGAGGCATTGCATAAATCATATTATTCTCTAATATATGAAAAATAAGCACCAGAGACAGCCAACACCATTTGTAAGCCAGAGCAACTTCTTCATTAGTATGAGTGCCTTTGTTGTACTGAATAAACATTGGTGACAGTGTCATGGTGATTTAGTCTTTATTGACTTTGACAAAGTATCATTAGGGAGCCTTCATATAACCAACAATGAAAAGATAGGGGTGCCAAAGTCACGTGCAATTTGTTGGGGGCTCCTCTGTCATTATTTTCATCTTCTTTGTAAGTATTTCAACAAGTCAATTGAATACAGAGCTCAAAACACATTTTCAAGACAAGGTTTTACTATGTAGTCTAAGTTGGCCTTGAACTCATGACTTTGCAAGTTCATTCACTACTGCCTCCAGCTTAACTCATATGAACAACAAAGGATCAGTAGTATTAGCTAGTATGTATTGAGTATGGTTGTGTTATAGTAAGTAAATGATCCTCTGATATTGTATATGAGAGCTTCCCCATTTAGGCCTGGGTGGCATTGCTCTAATATATTCAGTCTTGTTATGACTTCTGAATGAGCTAGACATAATCTGTGAGAGATGTTAGCTTTATCTGTGGTCAGGAAAACCACTGATTGGAAAGTAGATCCTAGATACATTATCAGAACTGGAAAATTTGCCAACAGACTTTCTCATTGCTTTGCTTCTCTGATTTAGGCTTTGAAAGTGAACAGATAAAGAGTTCCTTTTGGTGTTCTGCACATACATAGGGTGAGGCTAGCTTTTGGGAGCCACTTCTATCTTATTAAGGAATCGCCAAAGAAGATATGACTCCCATGGAGTTTTGTTTATCCAGTCTCTCTACTATCTTTCTCTTAAATGTTGGAATTCTTAGCCAAAATACACTGCTAGCTTGTTAAGCTATCTTTAAATTTGACAGAAAGATGTTTAGAGAACGATTTTTTTCTTATTGTATAGAAACCACACCTCAGTGAAGCAAATGTAGACCCACCAGTACTTTGGAGGAAGGAATCCCAAGAAATGATGTCTCCAGCTCCTAGGCTTGAAGCTGCTCTTCCATAAGATCCTTTGGAAATTTTCCTTGGGAAACTCTCTCTTTAGAAGTCCTTTTCATTACTTTGTTAATGATAACAATGTAGAAATAGTCCTATTTTGTAAATGAAGACACTGAAATATAAAGGGAGCAAGTAACATAAAAGCAGATTAAGCAAAGTAAGGATGAACTTGAGACTATGGCAGCACAGTGGAAACTGTACAGAGCTACATCAAGATTAGTTGGAAGAGGACTCATGCCTACCGGACACATGTGCTACACTGAACTCACTGGAGCAAAGTCCGTAGTATTCAAATGTACCTGTGCTAAAGAGGGGTCCTGAACCTTGGGATGGAGTGGTTTTAGAACAGAGGCTTTTCTTTGCTTACCATCACACTTTTGTTCTTGGAGTACTTCCTCTTTTTGGGAAACTGTTCCTATTTCAATTATCCTTTATCATGTGTCTTGGTTAATATCTTGGTCCTGAAATGAAATAAACTAGAAGCTTTAGCAAGTGCCCCTGAGACTCAACAGGAGCCATATTAATTTGAGGGAGAAGTCCATACTACAATCAGTGTTGATGATCTTTCGTAACTTAGAGTGAAGACTCTGACTTGTCTTAGCACCAGAGAGGAACTGAAATTTTTTTCTTGTTTTCCTTACCTTAATATACTGTGCAAGCACAGAGCTACATAGAGTAGGCTGCTATCAGGTTACTATGGTCAAAGCAGTGATTGAGATGTCCTAAACATAGAGGCTATTCTATGTGTCTTTGGAATGATATGCTGTGTAGGACTAAGACTCAATGACTATGATTGTTTTTTCTTGATGACTTAGAAAAGTCATTACTATAATATCTTCTATCTTTGAGTTGATGTTCATGAGTATTTCTCAATGTAATAAATGCCAAGTGAGGTAGCAGATGTGGAAGAACCTAGGGGCACAAATTATGCATGTGAGAATACACACTTAGCTTTACACAGAAAAGAAATCCTAACTTGGAATCCTGCATTTGGTTAACAGAGACTGAAACAACTATCATTGGCACTACATAGGAGTCTTTAAAATAGTGGTTCTCAAACTTCCTAGTGTTGTGACCCTTTAATACAGTTTCTAATGTTATGGTGACTCCAACCATAAAATTATTTCTGTTTTGCTACTTCATAACTGTGATTTTTCTACTGTTATAAATTTTACTGTAAATATATGTTTTCTGATGGTCTTAGGTGACTCCTGTGAAAAGGTCATGCTATGCCAAAGGACCTGTGACTCACAAGTTGAGAAACACTGTTTTATAAGTTTAGAATTACAAAACAATCTAAGCTGTAATTGATTAAAACCTTTATCTTTTTTAAATTATTTTTTATTTTTCATTTTTCCCCATCTGCTTTTATACCATTTTAATTACATGCATGTCTTAAGGTCAGTTCTAGGTTGAGGAACTAGCAATATAATAGATGTAAATAGTCAAGGAACAAGCAAGACAATAAACACAAATAGTCAAAGAACAAGCAAGGTAATAGACAAAGTCCCTTTGACCACGCCTGTGATCACTGTTTCTAATGGCTTATCAGGATAGCCAAAATTATCTTACCATACTTCCCTGTCCTAGCTCAAAGTCATTTTCATGCCTGAAGCCTACTTCTTGGCTCTAACCTAATATTTAGATTCTTCCCTGAAATTATTTCTTTGTTCTAGCCTAATGTCAGATTCCTGCCAAGTAGTCCCCAAAGCTCTACACATCTCCCCCTTTTTTATTTCATAAAAAAGACTAAGCCTGTCTTAGGTCATTCTGACAAGAATGTCTTCCTTACCATCATGGAATATGCATTATCAAAAACAATGCACTTCTGTCTTAGGTTGGTAAGGCTCTGTACAGAATCTTACCCATCCTTGCCAGCCTGTTAAATTAATAACTCTCTCTGGGGATCCATTTTCAGTTTCAAGCCATGTACTTTGGTTGCCAACATGTTGATGTTGTTAAAGATAAGCTTTCACATGATGGGCAGGAATAAAAGTATTTCTAGGACAAAAAGGGCTAGTGTGATCAAGCCCTTTCTTGAGCCTTGACCAAAATGGATATAACTGAACTCAAGCCATGGATAATTTTATCAGCATTATCTGCAGCATCAAAGCTCAGCAGAGCAGCATTCCTTAAATTCATAATCTCACTATGCAAAGTTAAAACATCCAGAGAGGTGTTAGAATTATTCCAAATACCCTGCAAGTGTTTTTAAACTGTTTTCTGATTATAATGACTACCATTGTAAATTTTAGAAGTAACACAACTCCATTGGTATTTGGCATGGCATTCAAGATGGCTCCTTACTCTTAAACTCTGAACCTACTTACAATAATTTGAATAGGATAAAGAGCATCAATCAGATGTTCCAAATGCCTATCTAAATCCTCTTGTATACTCAACACATTAGTAACATTTTTTTTTTTTTGCTAAATGATTAACCAAATTAGCTGTCTTAACTTCTTGTGTCAAAGAAATTGCAGAAGCAGTAGTGCTAGCAATTAATATAATTAAAGCTGTTACACCAGCAATAATCAAGCCCACTACCATCTTGCTTCTGCTTAAAGCCTAACTCACTTCTTCCACTGCTTGCAAGCTTTTTTTCAGAAAACCAAGGTTCTATAATACTCAAGGCAATAAAACAAAAGCTGATTGATAGACCCCTGGAACAGACATGGCAAGTCTTAACACACTAACAAAATTAGAAAGTGTATAATCAATGCAACTTACAATAAATACTGTAGAAGAAACAAAATAACTTCAACTTGACAATTAAAAGAGCCTTAACACATGCACCAACACTGGTTTGGAATCCATATCCTGTCCCAACTTTATCTCTTGCTAACATAACATCTTAGAGAACTGCAGCTAACTTTCAAATATTTCTCTGAAAATGTCCAGAACAAGCCTTCTAAATGAGGACTGTTATTTCCAATATTGGATTGATTTCTAGACCAGTCCATAATTGAGTTTGAATAACTGGTCACATTTAAGAAAAATACAAGAGGCAATAAAACTTCTCTTTTTGAATCTCTATCCCACAGGGTCTAAAAACTTGAGGCAAAGCAACTTGTCCCATCTGGGATATAGGAAAGCAAAGGTGGGTCATGAACATATGTCCAATACAGCTTCCCAGTCAACATTGTCAGGGTACTCAGCAAGCTCACAGGTCAGCATCATTCTTTGTCTCAGCAACAGTATGTTTCACCAATCACTCTGGCAGTCACCAGGCTCCTTCAGCAACCTGTAGAAAAAAACACAAGCATGTCCTCTTCACCATATTAGATACCTGATCAAGATAATGCCATATGCCAGTAAGTGGATCCTTCCTTTTCACCTAGGTATAAGTATGCCTAGTTGTAGGGTGCCATAGACACTCAGTAGAAGGTTTCTTAGCATCCACATTTTTTAAAATTTAAAATAAAAAGAGCATGATTTAAATAACTTTGTGGTGTATAGGGATATACCTCCCCCTTTTTTATTTTATGAAGATATTGTTTTAAAGTTCCGTGGGCCCCTCCCACAATACCTTGTCCTTGAAAATTATAAGGAATGCCAGTAATATGGATAATAAATTGTTGACAAAAAGTCTCAAATGCTTGACTGCAATAACCAGTTTTATTATCTTTTTTATTGGATATTTTATTTATTTACCTCTCAGATGTCGTCTCTTTTCCCCATTCCCCCCTAAACCCCTTATAACCTCCCCTATCCTCCTACTTTTATAAGGGTATGCCCCCAACCATCCACCCATTCCTGCCTCCTTGCCCTTAAATTCCCCCACACTGGGACATCCAGCCTTCCCAGGACCAAGGACCTCCTCTCCCACTGATGCCCAACAAGGACATCCTCAACTACATATACAGGTCAAGCCATGGAACTCTCCATGTTTTTTCCCAAGCTGGTAGTTTAGACCCTGGGAGCTCTGGTTGGTTGGTATTGTTGCTCTCCGCAATGGGGCCACCAGCCCCTTCAGTTCCTTCAGTCTTCTCTCTAACTCCTGTATTGGGGACCCCATGATCAGTTCAGGGGTTAGCTGCAAGCATCCCCTCAGTATGTCAGGCTCTGGCAGAGCCTCTCAGGAGATAGCTATATCAGGCTCCTGTCAGGATGAACTTCCTGGTATCCACAACAGTATCTGCATTTGGTGACTGCACATGGGATGGATTCCCAGGTGGGCCAGTCTCCAGACAGCCCCTTCTTGAGTCTTGCTCCACACTTTGTCTCCATATTTGCTCCCATGAGCATTTTGTTACTCCTTCTAAGAAGGACCAAAGCAACCACACTTCGATCATCCTTCTTCATGTGGTCTGTGAGTTGTATCTTGGTTATTGTGAGCTTTTGGGCTATTATACAATTATCAGTGAGTGCATACCATGTGTGTTCTTTTGTGATTGGGTTATCTCACTCAGGATGATATTTTCTAGTTCCATCCATTTGCCTAAGAATTTCTTGAATTCATTGTTTTTAATAGCTGAGTAGCATTCCATTTTGTAAATGTACCACATTTTCTGTATCCATTCCTCTGTTAAAGGACATCTTGGTTGTTTCCAGCTTCTGGCTATTATAAATAAGGCTGCTATGAATATAGTGGAGCATGTGTCCTTGTTATATATTGGAGCATCTTTTGGGTATATGTCCAGGAGCAGTATAGCTGGGTCCTCAGGTAATGCTATATCCAATTTTCTGAGGAAATGCCAGACTGCTTTCCAGAGTGGTTGTACCAGCTTTCAATCCCACCAACAATGGAGGCATGTTCCTCTTTCTCCACATCCTCACCAGCATCTGCTATCACCTGCGTTTTTGATCTTAGCTATTCTGACTGGTGTGAGGTGGAATCTTAGGGTTGTTTTGATTTGCATTTCCCTGATGACTAAAGATGCTGAACATTTCTTCAGGTGCTTTTCGATTATTTGAGTTTCCTCAGTTGAGAATTCTTTGTTTAACTCTGTACCCCATTTTTAAATAGAATTATTTGCTTGTCTAGAATCTAATTTCTTAAGTTCTTTGTATACATTGGATATTAGCCCTCTATCAGATAAAGGATTGGTAAAGATCTTTTCCCAGTCTGTTGGTTGCCGTTTTGTCCTATTGACCATGATTGTCCTTTGCCTTACAGAAGTTTGGTCATTTTATGAGGTCCAATTTGTCAATTCTTGCTCTTAGAGCAAGTTCAGGAACTTAGAAAAGTTCCTGTGCCCACATATTCGAGGTTCTTCCCCACTTTCTCTTCTATTAGTTTCTGTGTATCTGGTTTTAAGTGAAGGTCCTTTATCCGCTTGGACTTGAGCTTTGTACAAGGAGATAGGAATTGGTCAATTTGCATTTTTCTGCATGCTGACCTTCACTTGAACCAGCACCATTTGTTGAAATTGCTATCTGCCCTCCCTACCCCCCATGGATGGTTTTAGCTCTTTTGTGAAAGCTCAAGTGACCATAGGTGTGTGAGTTCATTTCTGTGTCTTCGATTCTATTCCTTTGGTCTTCTTGCCTATCTCTGTACCAATACCATGCAGTTTTTATCGCTATTGCTCTGTAGTATAGCTTGAGATCCAGGATGGTGATTCCCCAAGAAGTTCTTTTATTATTGAAAATATTTTTCAGTATCCTGAATTTTTGTTATTGCAAATGAATTTGCAAATTGCTCTTTCTAACTCAATGAGGAACTGAGTTGGAATTTTGATGGGGATTGCATTGAATCTGTAGATTGCTTTCAGTAAGATGGCCATTTTTACTATATTAATCCTTTCAATCCATGAGCTTGGGAGATCTTTCTACCTTCTGAGATCTGCTTTGATTTCTTTCTTCAGGGACTTGAAGTGCTTGTAACACAGATCTTTTGCTTGCTTGGTTAGATTTACACCAAGGTATTTTATATTATTTGTGACTTTTGTGAAGGGTGTATTTTTCCTAATTTCCTTCTCAGCCTGTTTATCCTTTGAGTAGAGGAAGGCTACTGATGTGTTTTAGTTCATTTTATATCCAGCCACTTTAGTTTGATGTTGGCTACTGGTTTGCTGTATATTGCTTTTACTATGTTTAGGTATGGGCCTTAGATTCCTGATCTTTCCAAGACTTTTACCATGAAGGGGTGTTGAATTTTGTCAAATGCTTTCTCAACATCTAGTGAGATGATCATGTGGAGTTATATTTTTATTTGAGTTTATTTATATAGTGGATTACGTTGATTGATTTTCAAATATTGAGCCACCCCTGCATTCCTGGGATAAAGCCTACTTGATCATGATGGATGATTGTTTTGGTATGTTTTTGGATTTTGCTTGTGAGAATTTTATTGAGCATTTATGCATCAGTATTCATAAGGGAGATTGGTCTGAAATTCTCTTTCTTTGTTGGGTCTTTGTGTAGTTTAGGTGTTAGTATTCTGTCTAAACTCCACCTCCACAGTTATCTGGCAACAGCCAGGTATGCTCCTCCCCACAGTTACCTGGCAACAGTCATGTAGGCCTGCCCACTATAAAAGGGGCTGCTTGCCTCTTCCTCTCTCTCTAGTTCTCTTGCTCTCTTGCCTCTAGCTTCTCTCTGTCCCTTCGCCTCTCCCCACTTCCTTTCCCCCTCTCTCCACATGGTCATCACCAGCCTCCACTTCTCTCTTCTCTCTCTCCTGTTTCTCCACCATCTTCTCCCCTTTCTCTCCCGACCTTTGCCCTCTGCCCTGAATAAACTCCCTCTCCTTTGGAACCATTTGGTCTGGTATTGTCTGTTCTAAGCTGTGCGCCAAAATCTAACATTAGGTATGAATGTAATTGTGGCTTCCTAGAATGAAAGGATATTGTTCCTTCTGTTTCTATTTTGTGGAATAGTTTAAAGAGAATTGGTATGAGGTCTTCTTTGACGGTCTGATAGAATTCTGCACTAAAACCATCTGGTCCTGTTTTTTTTTTTTTGTTTTTTTGTTTTTGTTTGTTTTTTGTTTTTGTTTTTTGGGTGGGGAGACTTTTAATGACTGCTGCTATTTCTTTAGGGATTATGGGACTGTTTAGATGGTTTGCCTGATCCTGATTTAACCTTGGTATCTGTCTAGAAAATTGTCCATTTCATCCAGATCTTCCAGTTTTGTTGAGTATAGTCTTTTGTAGTAGGATTTGATGATTTTTTTGAATTTCCTCAGTTTCTGTTGCTATGTCTTCCTTTTCAGTTCTGATTTTATTAATTTGTATACTGTCTCTGTGCCCTCTGGCTAGTCTGGATTATCTATCTTGTTACCAGGGTTTATCTATCTTGTTGTTTTTCTCAAAGAACCAGCTCCTGGTTTTGTTGATTCTTTGAATAGTTCTTTTTGTTTTTACTTGGTTGATTTCAGCCCTGAGTTTGACTATTTTCTATCGTCTACTCCTCCTTGGTGTATTTTCTTCTTTTTGTTCTAGAGCTTTTAGGTGTGTTGTCAAACTGCTAGTGTATACTCTCTCCAGTTTCTTTTTGTAGGCACCTAGAGCTATGAGTTTTCCTCTTAGCACTGCTTTCATTGTGTCCCATAAGTTTTAGTATGATTTGCCTTCATTTTCATTAAATTCTAAAATGTCTTTAATTTCTTTCTTTATTTCTTCCCTGATCAATTTATCATTGAATAGAGTGTTGTTCAGCTTCCAGGTGTATGTGGGCTTTCCATTGTTTTTGTCATTATTGAAGACCATTCCTAGTCCATGGTGATCTGATAGGATGCATGAGATTACTTCAATTTTCTTATATCTGTTGGGGCCTGTTTTGTGACCAAATATAGGGTCAGTTTTGGAGAAGGTAATATGAGGTGCTGAGAAGAAGGTGTATTCTTTTGTTTAAGATTAGATGTTCTATAGATATATGTTAAATTCATTTGGTTCATAACTTCTCTTAGTTTCACTGTGTCTCTGTTTAGTTTCTGTTTCCATGATCTGTCCATTGCTGAGAGAGGGATATTGAAGTTTCCCACTATTATTGTGTGAAGTGCAATGTGAGCTTTGAGCTTTAGTAAAGTTTCTTTTATGAGTGTGGGTGCCCTTTCATTTGGAGCATTTATGCTCCAAACGCATAGATGTTCAGAATTGAGAGTTCATCTTGGTTGATTTTTCCTATGAGGAGTACAAAGTGTCCTTCCTTATCTTTTTTGATAACTTTAGGCAGGCTGAATGTTGATTTTGTTCACTATTAGAATGGCTACTCCAGCTTTTTTCTTGGGACCATTTGCTTGGGAAAATTTGTTTCCAGCCTTTTACTTTGAGGTAGTGTCTGTCTTTGTCACTGAGGTGTGTTTTCTTTATGCAGCAAAATGTTGGGTCCTTTTTACTTATTCAGTCTGTTAGTCTATGTCTTTTTATTGAGGAATTAAGTCATTGACATGAAGAGATATTAAAGAAAAGTGATTGTTTCTTCCTGTTATTTTAGTTATTAGAGGTGGAATTATGTTTGTGTTGCTATCTTCTTTTGGGTTTTTGGAAGAAGATTAGTTTCTTGCTTTTTCTAGGGTATAATTTCTTTCCTTATGTTGGAGTTTTCTCTCTATTATCCTTTGTAAGGCTGGATTTGTGGAAAGATAATGTGTAAATTGGTTTTGTCATGGAACATTTTGGTTTCTCCATCTATGGTAATTGAGAATTTTACTGGGTATAGTAGCCTGGGCTGGCATTTATGTTCTCTTAGGGTCTGTATGACATCTGTCCAGGATTTTCAGTCTTTTATACTCTGGTGAGAAGTCTGATGTAATTTTGATAGGTCTGTCTTTATAAGTTACTTGACCTTTTTCCCTTACTGCTTTTAATATTCTTTCTTTAATTTGTGCATTTGGTGTTTTGATTATTATGTAACAGGAGGTATTTCTTTTCTGGTCTAGTCTATTTGGAGTTCTGTAGGCTTCTTGTATGTTCATAGGCATTTCTTTCTTTAGGTTAGGGAAGTTTTCTTCTATAATTTTGTTTAAGATATTTACTGGCCCTTTAAGTTGGGAATCTTCACTCTCTTCTATACATATTAACCTTAGGTTTGGTCTTCTCATTGTGTTTTGTGCTTCCTGGATGTTTTGCATTAGAAACTCTTTGCACTTTGCATTTTCTTTGACAGTTGTGTCAATGTTTTCTATGGTACCTTCTGCACCTGAGATTGTCTCTTCTATCTCTTCTATTCTGTTGGTGATGCTTGCATCTATGGCTCCTGATTTTTTCCTAAATTTTTCTATCTCCAGGGTAGTCTACCTTTGTGATTTCTTTATTGTTTCTATTTCCATTTTTAGGTCCTGTATTGTTTTGCTCAATTTCTTCACCTGTTTGTGTTTTCTTGTAATTCTTTAAGGGATTTTTCTATTTCCTCTTTAAGTGCTTCTACCCATTTACCTGTGTTCTCTTGTATTTCTTTAAGAGAGTTATTTATGTCCTTCTTAAATTCCTCTAGCATCAATATGAGAAGTGATTTTAGATCTGATTCTTGATTTTCTGATGTGATGGGGTACTCAAGACTTACTATGGTGGGAGAACTAGGTTCTGATGATGCCAAGTAACCTTGGATTCTCTTGCTCATGTTCTTGTGCTTGCCTTTTGCCATCTAGTTATCTCTAGTGCTATCTGCACTCACTGTCTCTGACTGGAGCCTGTCTCTCATGTTATCTTGGTTGTGTCAGAACTCCTCAGAGTCCAGCTGTCTCTGTGATCCTGTGTTCTTGAGATCCTTAGTGTAAGAGCTCCAGGGAGTCAGGCTGCCTCTGGGATCCTGAAATCCTGGTGTGATCACGTTCCTAAGATCCGATGATCCTATCATCCTATATTCCTGGGTGTGTTAGAGCTCCTGGGTGTTAGAGCTCCTGGGAGTCTAACTTTCTCTGAGTGTTGTGGGACTGGGTGCAGAGGTATGATTCTGGGCATGGTAGAGCTCCTGGGAGTCCAGCCTCCTCTGCATGTTGTGGGATTTCATGCAGAACTGGAGCCCAAGGTCTGCTTAGGGCACCAGTGTACACTGGAAGGAAAACATTTATCTTTTAAAATTCACTTTTTAAAAAATGTGTGTAGGTATTTTGCCTACACAGGACTGTGAAGCATATCCATGCAATGTCTGTGGAGGACAGCAGAGCACATCAGTTTTCTTGGAAATTGAGTTACCAATGGTTTGTAGCTAACATCTAGGTACTGGAAACCAAATTTGGGTCTTCTAAAGGAGACATCTCTCTAGCCCCTGAACCGTTTTTTTTTTTTTTTAAACAAGATCCTCAAGTGATTTTGAAGTGTGAGAAGCATTACTATAGTTAAATCCTATAAGTTTCTATCTCAGTCCTTAATGAAGTAAAGAAAATGTATCAGAGTCTATGAGCTATTCCAAGACAGGTTCTTGTATGAGATGTTTCAAGGGAAAAAAATCTGCTTATCTTTACAAAGGGATTTTTCTCAACATTAACCACACTGTAGAATAATTTAGAACCTTTAAGATGTTTAATAACTGGGCCTACTCTCTTATCATATGATTTTAACTGTCCTTTGCCTTTCTTGTACATGTTCATAACCTTAAAAAATAATTTTATCATGCTTCTAAAGTCAGGAAGCAATGTCTCTGTACATGAACCATGAAAAATCATCTTCAATCTGAGTCAAAACTGGGGAGGACCATTTGAAATCTTTTCAGAACCCTAGCAGAAAAAGTTGGGAACATAAGAAATAATTGTGATATCTGTGGTGGTTGTGCTACTCAAAAGATACATCTTATTTCCATTCTCTATAACCAATAAAAAATGACCTCCATGAGAATCATGTTTCTTATAAATAGGAGAAAATAACACTTATTAAGACAGATAAAGGTTCAAGGCTAAAAGGAGCACAGAGAAGCCCCAAGTTTCTGTTTCTTTCATTTGATGGACATCTTCATTTTCTACCTCTGAGGAATAATTCTTTCTTTTATGGTCATAAGCATTTACCAACAGAGGCCTCGTGTATTCTCTTTCCTCTTTACTTTACCTAATAAATAATCACTTTTCCCCTCCCTCTTTCCCTCCCTTTCTCCCTTCCTTCCTTCTTTTCTTCCTTCTTTCATTCCACTGTTCTTTCTTTCTTCTTTCTTTCCTTCCTCCTCTGTTGAATATACAAGCATTATGCACCTTCTTGGTAAGCTAGAACTCAATGACATTTCCATTTTTCTAAATGGACATTGCACTTTTATGAATTCTTTATGATTTATCTACATTCTTTATAAAGATTGATGTCTAGGAAGTAATATGAAGCATTAATGAAAGTCTGGAAAAGAAAGAATAGTGGAGAAATTTTGACTTCTTTGTTTAGGATTTTTATATTTAGCTTGTGAACAGCTTGGAGTCCTTATTTAATTTTTCTTGCCTGAAAGTAACTCACTCTAGTGAGCTTCTCAAAGGTCAATTAGAATTTTATTCCTGACTTGTGTGGGTATTATCAAATCTTTCTAACTTAGTATATTGTGCAAGGTTGATGTTCACATTGTCGATTCCTTCATCTCAGCCATCAATAAAGATATTGAATAGGCAATAAAGATATTGAATCCTGTCATACTGTGGGACAAAGGCATGGGTGTTTACAATAACAGTTATGACCCAAGCAATCTTGCTGATTGAATTTATATATTATTCTTAGAAGCAAGGAACGGAGCTCATGACAATTTTATTTATAGAAAGAAATTTAAATATTATTACAATCATTGCCATTCAGCCTTACAATCTCTCTCTTCTGATCTATAATATGCTTCAAACACACCCTTCTTAGTGTGTAGCCAATTGGCCTTCATTGCCACCTCCTTTTTAGATTGAGTTTTGGCATAGGTTACTCATGCTCTGGCACTGATAAGATAGCTGCTTGTTGGCTTTGATGTCTCGTAATTTCTAGAAAGGATTAATTTCACTATAACTTTCCTTTTTCTCTGGTTCATCGTACATATTCCCTTCATAAAAATGTAGTTTTTCCAATTCATTTTGAACAGCAGTTCTCACTCTGCAGGTTGCAACCCTTTTGGCAAACTTCTATCTCCAAAATACTTACATTACAATTAATATTAGTAGCAAAATTACAGTTATGAAGTAGCAAAAGAATAATTTTATGGTTATGTTCACCACAACACAGGGAATTGTGTGAAAAGGGTCCCAGCATTAGGAAGTTGAGAACCACTGGTTTAGAGGGAAGCATGGAGTGCTTTTTTGATGTCAACAGAGGTAGTAAAGCATCATAATCCATGACCAAATAAGACAAGAGCTTAAAGTTGAAGTGTATGGGCTAGCAAATTGAACACATGTAGTTTTTTTAAGTTTGAATCTAGCAGTTCTCTGACAGTATATAAGAAGAACTCAGAATGTTTCCAAAGCAACAATTCTTCATTCTCAAACGTCAGATAGTCAACAGCCTGTGGTAAGTTCTCTTGTTAATGCTTCCTCTTTTATTTTGGCATCAGATTATTCTCTGATTTAGAAATAAAATGCCAGTGCAGTTAATAATATGGCTGGTAGAGAGACACAGAGTCATTTATCTCCTTAGAATGAAACTAAGCCTGCACCAGCCCAAACAAACCATTGACAGTGGCTCTTCCGCTCATCACCATCCACTAGGATATCTTTTAGTTTGTCTACCAATATAAACCACTGGTCTGAAATATCTATCACAGTTGGGACTAAATTTGAATGATGCTGCCTTCTTTTGGTTGTATACTGACCAAATGCATATGCTGAGCTATTATTTTAATCTCATTGGGCATCTCTGAATCTTGTTACTGTGTTCATTCTGGGTTTAGAAATGTCTTACCAAATAATATCATCACTTGAACACACATTGGCTATTCCTACCTCTCTACTGGCCTAACTTCTACCCCAAGTCCCTCTGTCTCAATTATTGCATTCTCCTGTCATTGCTTCCTCAGGAAGTTATCTTCGTCATTCAGTTTTCCAGTTCTATGACTCTTATTTGCCACACACTTTGGACTATAATGATAACCTAGCTTGTACCATTTCCTGGTTGTTCATACAGCCATGCAATTATGAATAATTTATTTATATGCTTTATGTATATGGGTACTCTGTCTGCTTGTATATCTGTACAGCAAAAGATGGCATCAGACACTTGTGAGCTGCCAAGTGGGTGCTGGGAATTGAACTCAGGACCTTCAGAAGAACAATGACTGCTCTTAACCACTGAGCCATTTCCCCAACATGAACAAATTTACTTAAGTATGGACTGTATTCTAAAGACTACATTAGGACCCATGATCCTTTAGAGAAACAAAAATGTGAGTAGAGGCCCACACTTGTAGAACTTTACAGTGTGATGAACAGCACAGATATTAAGTAATTAGAGATAGTATAAAATGAAAAACAGCTTTTGTAGGCCCACATCTAGCCCACTGCAGGGTATGACTGCTTGAGGAGGTAGAACTCGGGGAGTTTGACTGAGCTTATCCCATACCTGCCCACTGCTGGGCAGGTGCCTGGCTATAGGGAAGTGCCCTCTGAGACACTGCACTGGGTGGAAAAGAACAGTCTAAGATTTGGGAAAGCCAGAGCTGGTTGAGGATCCCTGGACTCTGACTCTTGGACATCCAGGCACTGCTGGGAGTTGCTGAGAACTGAGTCGGGGGCCTGTGGGCTAGGAACAGCATCTAGCCTGGGGCCAGCAGGAAAGGGGAGCTCAGGCTTGTCTCAGTGGAGTGATTGTCCTTGGCTTTGGTGGAGGCAGGCTTGGTGGCAGTTGTGTCTGGGAGTACAGAGAGGCCTCTGTAGGCATGGCTTCCCATGGCAGATCTTGATGAAAAGAGACAGTCAATGGTTCTAAACAGTTTATTGTTATGGTGGAAATGCTGTACACACACACACACACACACACACACACACACATTTTCATAGTGCCCTTCATCACATTGAGCAAAAACTATAACCATACATTAGATTCACGTAATATTTGCCCGTAAAACAACTGTGCTCTCTTCAGCCTGTGTGGACCATTCTCCCTGTGATGCCAAGAACTCTTGAGCTAATTAACATTAACTTGAAGAGAACATTTCTTGGTGGTCATGTAATTGTAGAGGGGATAGGATATAGGCAGATATAAACCACCAGGTCCTACTTGTTCAAGGTTGAGGGATTTCTCAGGATGTGTAATTATTAATTTTATTGTAAAATTGGGCTAGTCTGGTAAAGTCCAGCAGTTGCTCACTGTTGGAGGGAAGAAATAATGTCTCATAGTTATTTGTGAGAAGCCTAATGGAAAAGAAGGGACTCCAAGAATTATTTAACAAACAAAAGGTAATTGAGAACAGGATTGAGCTGGGAAGAGAAAAGCAATGTAAGTTGCCAACCAAATTACCAGGAGCATGAATCCCTTCAGAGCTATTAATGAGAAACCATTAGACTATAACCTAATGCAGTTGTATGCTGTTCCCCAGGCCTTGCAGAGACAATGACAGAATCGTTACCTGCCCTCTTTACATAGCCCCCTGGGAATATCTCACCTGGAAACTAGAGAACTGATTTAATGAAGTTGAAGAACCTTGATCATTTTTAGCTATTCAGTCCCTGCCTCTCCCCGGATGGTCCTATTTTCTAAAAGAACATAGCTCATTTTATTTTGTACAAGCTTTAGAGACTTACTATTGATGAAACAGAATGAAGCACAGTGAATTAGTTACACAATGTACTAAGGAATGAATTATTTGCATATAGGTAAGTATTGATATTTCTCCAAATCAATTATGAGACCTGTAAGAGCAGACTTTTGCAGCCTCTGCATTGGTCTTTGAATTCTTACTCAACTCTAGTTTATCTCCAGTATATGTGTGAAGTAGGAACTGATAAGAAATATTTGCCCAAAGGATGTACCTAGAAATTATCTTCTTGAGTGACGGAACCCAGACCTAGAAAGATACATGTTGTATGTACTCACTTAGAAGTGGACAATAGCTATAAAGTAGAGGATAACCATGTTACAATCTACAGACCCAAATAAATTAAGTAGTGAGGAGGACCCAAGGGAGGATGTATGAATCTCACTCAGAAGAGGAAACAAAATAGTCATCAGAGATAGATGGAGAGAGGAGACTGGTAGGGAAAAGAGGTGAGGAGGGGAACTAGGATGGAGATCAGGTATGGGGAGTGTGGGGAGCCAGAGAGGGTTGAAAGTGAGAATGGAAATTAGTGGAAGGCATCTCTAAGGTGAGATGGATACCTGGGACAGGGAAAGCTCTGGGGAGTCTTTGGGGGTGACCTTAGCTGAGATTCCTACTAGTAGGGGATATGGAGACTGAAGTAGCCATCTCTTATGGCTAGGCAGAACTTCCAGTAGAGGGAGGGGGACATCAACTCACACATAAAACCTCCATCCCAAAATTTGTCTTATATACAAGATATGGAGGGATAAAGATGGAGCAGAGTCTGAGGGAGTGGTCAATCAATGACTGGCCCAACTTGAGACCCGTCTCATGTGAGAGACCCAATCCCTGACACTATTAATTGTACTCTGCTATGCTTGCAGACAGGAGCCTCTAGCCTAACTGTATCCTTACAGGCTTCATCCAGCAGCAGATGGAAGTAGATGCAGAGACCCACCGCCAAACATCAGGCAGAATTTGACTGAGCAAGCTGAGTGTTCAAGGACACCAGAAAAAAAACCTACAGAGTCAGCTAACCTGGGCTTACAGGGACTCACAGAGCCTGAATCATCAACCAAAGAGCATGGATACCCTACACATTTATAGCAGATATGCAGTTTGGTCTTCATGTGGGTTGCCTAACAATTGGAATAGGGACTTTCTTTGACTCTGTTGCCAGCCATTGGCTCTCTTCCCCCAATTGAACTGTGTGGTTGGGCCTCAGTGGGAGAAAATGTACTTAGTCCTAGATGTCTCAGGGCAGGGTAGTAGTGGGGCAGGACTTCCTCTTCACTGAAGAGAAGGGGAGAGTGTAATAGGGGAGGGATTTGTAATAATGAAACTGGAAGGAGAGGAGGGAGGTGGGCTGTGACCAGGATGTAAAGTGAATAAATTAGTGAATTAATAAAGAACTCCCCCTAAGACACCATGAATAAAATAGGGAAATACTGTATGCTCCAAGCAAAATCCTATTGACAGACTTCTCAGTGCAAGTGTGAAGATGCGAACCATATCGAGCTTGGTTGCTATAACATCATGTTAGTAGATATCTTTTCCTTTCTTACCTGCTCTTTTCTTGCCTTTGCTTCTATAGGGGGATTATTTAAGGTTAGCATACAAGGAAATGATGCTCATTGGGTTATTTTGTGCTTATATATTATTATAGTTTATTATATCCTCTTCCCTGACTGCAATCTTCTTTTGCTCCATCTTGCTGGTCACCTGACTCCCTCTCAGGTAGTACTTGCTTTATTTTCATGTTACATGTGTTCCTTTATCCTGTCTATTGCCCATTCTCTACTTATTATCACACTCTCCTCTTCTATGCACCTCTTTTTGCTTTCATGTCATAAGTGTACACACACACACACACACACAAATACATTTAAATAAAGAGTCTACACATGTAAGAAAATATGTTATACTTTTTCTTTCTGAGTCCTGCTCCTGTGGAAAAAATACAGAAGTTCTTCAAGTTACAATTAAAACTACTGTATCATCCCGCTGTACCACACCTGAGTATATATCCCGAAGACATTATACCATAATGATACTGGCATATTCACATTTAATGCTAAAAGAGGTAGAACAGTTAAGAAATTGAACCAATGTAGATGTCCAGAAGCAGAGGAATGGATAAAGAGAATGTGGTACACATACATTAAAAAAATTATTTAACTTCAAGTAAATTGAAGTCATGACATTTACTTGAAAATGGATAGAATGGGAGAGCATAATGTTAAGCTAAATAAGCCAGACATACCTGTACTTTCCCCTGAATGTTTCTAGACTAGATTGATATATAATTCAATCGATTACATATAATAACCAGAGGGGTATGATTGATTGTCCCAAAGCTGACCTTTAAAAATCCAAGTATATGAAAGTAGTACTATTCTTTAGTTAGTTAACAATGTACTTTTAAAAAGTATGATTGCACGGTGCAAACATTATCCTTATGTTGATATTTTGTAGTGCTGGCCCTATGCTTTGTATACCTGTTTTAATTAAAAACAATGTAGGTTATTAGTTCTATATAGAAATTTAAAATGTCTTATGTAACATTCTTGCTTTGATAATGACTGAAAAAATGGTGCCTTTCTTCAAACTATATATATTTTGTTAATGCCTTAGTTCATCTTCTGATGCTGAAATATAACAGAATGCTCACTATATAAGGAAAAGAAATTTATTTTTTACAGTTTGAAAGGTTGCAGGTTCAAGAGCATGGTGATAGCATTTTCTATGCATCTAGCGAGGGCTTTCATGTTGTATCACATGATGGTAAAAGGCATTCTGTTGCAAGATAGCAAAGAGTTGGAGAAAAGTGTGTTTAAATATAAACTCATTAAACCATGAATGGTTTAATTTTTTAGTGAGAGCTCTGTCCTCATGAGCGGACCAACAACCAAAGAATCTAGCTCTTGATTATCCAATTTCTACAGCATGAATGTGTGAAACCTATCTAGGCCATAGCAGCCAAGTTTAAATGTGACTCTACCTATATCATTTCCCAGTCTAGGTTCATTTTACTTATCTTTTTACACATCATTGTATTTATATGAAACTTTTCAGTGCCTTTCATCCATTCAAGGCAGGAGAATTGGTTTACTGGCAAAGCTGAACTAGACACAGTCATTAAAACAGGAATGAAGCTGAAGGAAGGTGGTCTCTCTGACCTAAGGCTAAAGGGGGTATAAAAATTAGAAGAACACATGAAGCCAAGAGCAGAGTGGGGAGCCCATGGCCAGAGAACTAGTTCTAATAGTTCAGAGCCAAGGAGAAAGAGCCAAAAATTGGAGAGGCCAGGGAACAGTAATAAGATTAATAGATAATATACAAGACAGAGCTAACCTGGGAAATTGCTTGGCAAACCATTGTTGTCAGAAGCTAGCTTTTATGTGCCAGCTGCTAGTGAGAAGATGATGCCAGCCTATTTAAAGGGCCAGGTACCACACAAATAAGAGTAAAAGAAGAGGCTGTGTAGACACAGAGGGAAGTATTGACTCTGTATTGTCTTGAGGATCAAAGTTGATACTGTGAATTAGAAAATGGAGGTGTGGATTAAATCCCAGCTTCTCTACACACTAGATGCAAAATGATTCTAATTCACTGAGACTATTTCCCTCCTGTAGACTGGGGTATATAATATCTGCTTCAGTCAATTTATATAGTTGGAGTCCTTATTGGAGATCCCAGAATATAAATTATTTCAAATTAGCAAATACCAATTTATTTCTCTTCAAACCTACTTTTGCAAAAACAACATTTTTCTGGTTTTCAGAGTTTTTATTGTCAATCATTTTACAGTTTATGAGAAAGGCATTTACATGAAGGCCTACCATAAATAAAGTACCGGGCACTTTGCACAAGAAGTTTGTTGCTTGTCACAGTACTAGCAGGGCTATCTTCCTCTGAGGGCCTGAAGAAAGCACCTGTCCCATGTCTTACTTGTAGCTTCTAAAGTTTACTGGGAATCTTCAGTATTCCCTTGCTTCTATTGCCTGTTTTTTTTTCTTTCCTTGGAATATATGCCTTTTGTTCTACATTCCCCTTCTCTGAAAGGCACTAATCATTATAGAATCATGTAGCCATGTTTTGATTATTTATATCCATGTCAATCCTACCTCTAAGTTGGGTCTCATTCCAAGGAAGTAAAGGGTATGATATCTACATGAACTTACAGGATGCTACAATCTATCCCATATCAGAACTTTGGGTTCTATGGGGAGGAGCTTTATTCTCTCTTTACTCTGAATTCTCCTTGTTCCATAGAGTTCTCTTCCACAAGCTAGTCCTCAGTGGCTACATTATACATGGATCTCATCCAGTTAGTTCCCAGATCTTATTTAAGCTCAAGTCTTTTTCCTTGACTTTAAAAGCAAGGGATGTATCACTAGCATTCTGGTTGCCTTAGTAACAATTATTCACCAAAGCCAGATGGATGTTTGGATATTAGTGAGATAAAGACTTGGTATGGTGTAGAACAGCGTGATGTCCTCCATGACCTCTCTTTCATCCTTTTGCCCAGTCTTTTCCACAAATTCTAAGTTTGTTTCTATCATGCATTCAATAGGAAGAACTTCAGGAAATCCCAGCCTTCTGTAGAGCCTTCAAGAATGTCTTGTGGCATGGACCCTAAGGAGAATATTGGAAAGAGACACTGGGCCTTTGTCACAACACCTAGGTCACTTCCTGTGATCAAAGCTATGAACAATAGGAAGCAGCACTCTTTGATAATGAAAAGAGACAGTCTCATCTAAGATCCCATGGTAGCCTTCAAAGTCACAGGGTATTCCTATAGCAATCGTGCTGTCTGCAGCCATAGTAGACACAGAATAGATTCATGAAGCTGTTAGTGCTTTGACACAGAAAATAAAGGGAAATACAAAAGAATCCATATGCATGTTCATTTGCATCTACAAATGCCCAAGAAAAATATATGTCCATAATTCTATATAATATCTACATATTGTATAGAATATTGAACTGATTACAAACGTATGCTTCTGTGACCTTTTTGAATACATGACTGGGTTTTGTGGACCAGAGGCTAGAGATCATGCTTGCTCCTAAGGCAGCGAAGCAGATGGTGCATTAATAATGGGGATATTAGGAAGATCGGCTTCCCAATTCCAGTGTATTCATTAATACACTTTAGACAGTTTAATTGCTTCCTGAAACACTAATTGAAAGAGGTTCATTTGCAAATGCCTAGGTTCTAATAATATAAATCTGGCGCAGTGCCACAAAAGCCCCTTAAATACCATTATAAGATAAATTGTGGCATTTTACTAAAGACAGCTAGATTTTAAAAATAAAACCAGCACAGTGAAATGTATAAATTTCTTTCAGACAGTGGAAAAGAAAACATAGTACAGGCAAATCCTTCTGGGTTTATGCAGTGCTCGCCAACGTCACGCAAGCGAGCCCTGGGACGATGAACATCTGGCAAAATCTGTGACTTCAGCAGCACAATACAGAATGTTCTCGTTTACATAAACTCATTTCCTCGAGGAATAGCTGTGGAATCTGTTATTTCAAGAGAGTATGTGACTAAGTGTTGTTACACCTTTGAGTGAAGGACTTTCCCCCTTAAAATCAGGCTGCCTACTGACCTTCCTTAAGTTGGATTTCATGCCTTTATAGGCATATTGATTCTACATGCACTGCTCTGGTGTTTACCAAACAAAACTCGGAGCAGTTAGGATAAGAATACGTAAGGAGTTTGCTTCAATGTGAAAAATGAGCACAGATTGATCGTTGTAGCAATTCTCAGTTTCCTTTGGTGGAGTAATTTCTGGCATGAATGGCAGATGTTGATGGATTCCTGGTTGGCTGATGATGCTGTGAGTAACTCAGGAGCTTGTTATGAGGAAGCAGTGACCAGAAGTTCAAAATTTCCCACCCAGTGATGCCATCCTTTTTAAAGCAGGAAGGCTTGCTGTTTATCAATGGCCATTGAATTACCTTCCAGGAACTAAGCTTGGGCTCATGCTCAGGACTGTTTTGGGAGTACGTAACATCCACTTAGAAAATGAACTAGTGAGATTCATGGTGTGGAATAAGCTGGAAATTAGTAGCTCAAATGCTTTCAAAGAAGATGGGTAGCGTATAAATCGGAGGGGAGAAAAGGTCCATGTAATCTTTGTGGTGAGCCAACACAACTGTTTGTTCAGTGTCAAGATCCACCAGCCTTTTCAAGGAGGAATTCATTTTCCAACAACAACAACAACAACAACAACAGCAACAACAACAACAAACTGATTCATTGCTTTCAAATACTTGCTCAGTCCTGTTAGCTGTTGTCAGAATAAGAATCTTGCTCGCTGTTCTACCTATGATTAAAAACAGTTGGGTTGACAGTATCTGTATGTACACATACACCATTTGGGCCAGGCTTGTCAATCTATAATGGTGTCTGGGTGCTTATTGTGTCTCACATCATAGTTATAAATTTAAAAGTTATAGTTTGTTGTTGTTTAGAGAAGAAAAGTAAAATGAAAATTTTATATTTCAATTAAATATAAATAATAAAAGTTACCCCATTTCCTTATTCCCCAGTCTTTTGACCCTAAACTCTTCAAAGACAAATCTTATGATGTCAATAAGTTGTTAGAAATTGTCTCTGCAGTTGCCACACCCCTCTCCTCTTTTCCCTCTCGTTCACCCTTACTCCCCCATCTCTTTCTTTTTTCCCTCCTTTTGCATTTCTCCTACTCTTGCCTTCATCTCCAAGATTGATGAAAGGAGTTTCTCACTAAATTTTTCTGGAGTTAAATTTAATTAAAATGGAGAGATGCAATTACTCCTTAAGAGGGATAGAAATAAAGGAATGCAAATGTATATAGCAGGCCATGTAGAGCTGGGCAAAGCCAATAGTAGCTATGTTTGATTTAGTTACTAAACATGTTGGACTGTTCAACACCCCTCAAAAGGCAACCTTGAGGAAGATAATTTATCCCTAAGGAATGGAGGTGTATTCATGTAATTAGTCTTAAGACCAGACAAACATAGGAGCTTGGTTACCTACTAAAAGTCATCATACTTATAGCCTTTGAATTGAATCCAGTCTCTCCCACCTTTCACTACATAAACCTATATGCCAAGCTCAGAAACAAGGCATGTCCCAAAGTCAATCATTTCCTTCCTCAGTACTTTCCTATATTCCCCTTATTCAGTGAGCCCCCAAAACTAGGAGTCATCCTGAAGTTTTCTCCACAGTCACTAAGGTTTGCACAACTTGTCTGCTAGCTTCTAACTACTATGTTATGTCCTAACCTCTTTAACCAATCCTTCACATAGTTTCTCTCTGATCAAACGTGCACAATTTGAAGTATGACCTACTACCCTACTGCTTATGTCTACCAAATAAAGGGCAAATTCTCTAGAGAAGTGGCCTTCCATTCTATCTGGCTAAGAATCTCTTACTTGCAGCCTTCTGATCTTTGTTCTATTCATGAGAGTCTCTTCTATATCCATGAAGATTTTTGAGTCATTCAGGGATGATTTTGGAATATGCACCATCATTTCTTCAACTCTCTAAAATTATTCGTAAAGTTACAATTCTTTTTAATTTTTCAACTTTTATAACCTTAGTCATTTGCCTAGAAATTGGCCAGTGGTCACTGTTTAATAAATAAATGACTGTAAAGTGCAATGAAACAACAAAAGAAATACTAAGACTAGGGTTTGGTAAGAAAAGATATAGGCAGAGGAAGAACAATGCAAAAGACTCAAAGTATGTCACGCAGTAAGGCATTGTAAGTATTTATGTAGCATATCTAGATAATGATGTTAGGTAATAGAACCAGATAATGTATAGACTAGGTCTGTTGGATTTTGTTGTATATATTTTCATTAATTTTTGTGGATCTATGCTTACAAAATGAATATATGTGTTTGTATTCTTGAGTCAGAGTATCTCAATGGTTTGAAACATGAACTTGCTAATTCAAGTAGGCTGGCTGCCCAGCAACTCCTAAGGGTCTGCCAAGCAGTACTGGTATCACAAATATGCACTACCATACTTACCTTCTTTAAACATGGATTCTAGAATTGAAATTAAGCCCACATACTTGTACAGCAAGCACTTTCCAACTGAAGGGTCCCCAAGCCCCTGAGTCAAAGTTTTAACTGAAGGTATGCTACTCAGATTAGATTTTGATAGATTATCTATTATGTAATTGTGTCATGGCTGGTGACTTGTGAAAGCAGATCCAATTCATAAGGAAACACTTAAAAGAGAATACAAAAGGGGGCAAAGGTCTTTGAGCTTTGATTCGGTGGGTTATGGAAGTGCTGGGTTCTCATAGCATTTATAAAGGACAACTCTAAAAGCCTAATCTCTTGCTTTCAATATTTCAATGCCTACTAGTCCTCACCACTCTTGTTATATTCCAGCCTCTATCTTTCCACAACTTTCTCTCTGTTCATTACTGAAGAGTTCCAGGTGTACACAGGGAGTTGGCCATAAAAATTGCCACTAATATTCAGGCCCAATCAAGTGAGGTATTTGAGGATCAATGAGGATTCAAAAGTTACAATTGCCAGAAAAGAACCAAAAGGAAAAAAAAAGTGCCTCGAATTGCTTATAGTTTCTAAGCCCTTCAGATTTACTTATTTGCCTTAGACTTGTAATTATTGACATAGCCATGACTAGTGATATGTAAGAAAATGTGTGTGTGCCCATGCATTTGCATGCACTATCTCATGCATGCATATATGCAAGTGCATATAGCATATACTTCTGACAGAGGTTAGCGGATGGTGTCAGGCACCTTCCTCTATTGCTCTGTACTTTTAAGTTTTGAGACACTCCCTTTCAGTGAACATGAATCTCAGCATTTGGCCTAGCCTTGCTGGCCAGCATGTGCCAAGGGTCAGCTTATCTCTATCCCCAGGTTCTGGAGTTACAGGCACAAGAAGGGCAGTAAACGCTAAATGACCTAAAAGCCTCAGGTGGATTAAGAAACTCCAGACAGGAAAGTTGAGAGGATAATAACATCTTCGGGCAGTTAGGTTGGGAGGAGCCCCTGTTAAGAAGGTCAACACTCCAAGCTTCATTGGTGTTTACAACCTTGAGACTGTAGGAAGAGAGATCTGTAAATGGACTCACCCATTCCTTCCTGCCCTATAAAGATCCAATCCACCTGCACCTGATGCAAAGTCTCCACTCCCACTGAGACTGCTTCTGCCCTTCATTGTTATGTTGAGATCAATCCCCTCTTTCTTTTATTTCCACAATGCCTCAGTCAATTCGCTTCTAACATCCATGACTGGCTTTTACTTGGGTACCAGTGACTTTCACAACAAGTGCTCTTACTAACTGAGCCATCTCCCCAGATTCTGTAATAAAACTTTTAGCAATATCCATTGTGTCTCAAATTAAAATCCCCTTCCCTCTCCCTCTTTCCCCCCTCTCTCATGTGTTCTTAAGTGAGCATCCCATACAAACACTACTCTAGATCACTAAAATCCACAGTAAACAATTTTTTTCTCTACTTGTTTGCATTTTCCTTTGTACAAATCTTAACAGAATTAGCCTTGCAAATCAAAAATCAAAACTGAGAGGGAAAAGAAAGCTGTTTCAACTGGACACAAGGTAAGGTTTAAAGATTGGAGAAGTGCAGATAGGTGCAGTGTCTATCCTCATTAGAACAGGCAAAGGACATTTTTGTTTGGGAACCTTTGGGAGTAACCTTGATTCAAACATATTGAAACTCTTTTAAATAACCTCAGGTGTCACAGTAAGCCCCTCAGAGATCTCATGCAAGGACCATTTCCCATCACTAATCTACCTCAATGTCTCAATGCTGTTCTAGCTGTTCTCTGTTGTGTCAAGTAGGGAAGGCTTCATCCCTGGTTTTGAAAGAAATCAGAAGAGGGGCAGGAGACATGGCTCAGTGGTCAAGGGCACTCACTGATTCTCCAGAAGATGTGAGTTCATTGTCAGCACCCACATCAGGCAGTTCACAATTCCCTCTAGAGAATCTGATACCCGCTCTCCTCTCTGCTGGTTAAAGGCATCTTAACACACATGACACTCCCACAGACACACATTCATTCACATAAATAAAATATAAACCTTTAATTTTCTTGAGATTATAGCATAACTATAACATTTCCCCCTTCCCTTTTCCTCCCTCCAAACCTTCTTACATACCCATTCACACTGTCCTTCAAATTCATGGCCTCCTCACTAACTGTTATTGCATGAATATATGCGTATACCCTTCCCCTTTCTCTTGTTATAATGGTCCAGTTTTAGGAAGTAGCCTAAGTTGGTTGCCCTTGCCAAGGATTCCAGCATGTAAAAGCAATTTAAAAATACTAATTATTTTTATGGCCATGACAGAGCTAGTGTGAGAAAGGGGAGGATCGCTCAATAGGATTCCAGCCTTGTTTTTCATATAGCTTGATTTTAGCCTTGACTCACTCCCCTCTATGCTTTCAATTGAGCTTAGAATTTGTTTTCAAAGATAATTTAAAAACAAAATATTTGATGGTATTTAGCCCACTTATGTAATTTAATTCAGTTCCTTCACATGTTCTTTTTATTCATTTATATGACATGAATAGAATAAAACATATGTTCTTACATACTTAGTGCAGTTCTAATAAGTACAGCTGTATTAAATTTTACCATCTAGAGTATTCATTAGTTATCTCTATCTGAAATGGCAAGTTTTTGTACAGTTTGTGTATGTACGGTGTGTGTGTGTGTATACCTTTTTTTTTACATGACTGCTGGGCTTCAGAACTCAGGACTGCATGCTTCCACAGCAAGTACTGTTCTGACTGAGCCATCTTCCTAGGCCCAAGCATTCTCAAATTCTATACAATTCTTTCTCCTCTCACAGCAAGTACCCTAAATCAGTGAGGATTTGCTTGATATGAACTTTATAGAAGAATACAGTTTGTTCAGTTTGATATTTTGGATCACTTGACATTATTATCTAATTTGGGTTATGTTTAAAAGTCAAAGTCATTAAATATTTTAAGTTTCCTTTGAGGTTTGTCTTTTCTTATTAGGATTGGGACATGGAGAGAGAGGATATCTGAAGGAAATTGGTAATGAATCTGCCAAACCTCACGTGTAAAAGGGTCAAGTTCCAGTGCAGCAGAAACCCTAGCTCCTGTAAAGAGGAATGGAAGAGAACCTGATTCCAAAAACTGAGAGTTTCAAGGAGATTTTGAGGTCAACAGTTTCCTCCTTTAACTAAATATTTTGAGGAAAACTATATTATTCTTTTTCTTAAGGTCTCTGCATCACAGGCTGGCCTAGAAAAATGCTATGTAGCTGAGGATGATCTTGAACTTCTGATCTTCTTGTATCCCTTCTGAGTGCTAGGATTACAGGTATGTGCCACAAACTCAGTTTATAAGGTGCTAGAGACCAAATCCAGGGCTATGTATATCCTATCAATGACTGTAGCTGCAGTGCTATATCTTCAGACCCTCTTCTTTTCCCTTAGTGTACAATGCCCAAGAAAGAGGAAAGTGAGAAGAGATGTGCTGATAGTGCAAAGGTCTTAACTGTGTGGTGTTGTAGGTAAACTATGAAGTCAGCTCCATTTTAGAATGTGTTCACCTCATATAAAAATCATACTACTTTATTGACAGTCTGCCTTATAGCTAAAGAAGGTCAGAAATTCTTTGCATTTGTTTGCTGGGGTTATGGTCTTTAATGACAAAACAAGCCAGACATCCAAAAATATTTTTCAGCTGCTAGACAGCCTGCTTGCACAACAGTGCGGACAGATATAGCTCAAGGAGCATGTGTTTGTGCATCTACTTTGTAAAGGGATTGAAGGAGTTCTTTTCTCTTTCTTTCTTTCCTTCTATATCACTCTGGATATAAACTCCTGGGAATCTGGCTATATGTCATTGGCTTTTTGAATGTAAAATATAGTCTTGAAGAGAACTTGGATGACAAGAGAATTTGATTTTCTACATGGCTTCCAGTAACTGACTTGACAGCTTTAGACAGACATATTGATTAATAATTATGTCCCTGGCAGTAAGTATCTCCACTAAGCCATTCTCCATTTTATTATAGTGTAAATATGTAATCTGCATAAAATTAAAGCTATTATGTACTTGAAACATTGCCTGCTTGAGAGACGCTTACTATAAAGAACAACCATGGCTCAAATACTAACTCCCTTTTATTTTTTTTGTTAGTTCAATAGTAATTCTTTGACTCTCCATTTCAAAACTATATTCCTTTCTATATTATCATTTTGCCTAAACTATGCTCTCTCCAGTTTGGGTGTCTCTTCTTAGAGCTGCAAATGATATCAAGTATGACTATTCTGTGTTCACGTTGCCACCTCTGCTAAACAGTGAACTGTTAAATAATGAATTCGTGGTCTCATTAGTCAGCAGACTAGTCCAGGCTAAATGTTCCCCTAAGACGTGTCAGTTTTCATCTAAACACAATCAACAGCAAGTGTCTTCTCCCAGGAGCATGCCCTATTTATTGAAGAAAGACACAGAAATTTTAAGAGTTCTCAAGTTGTACACAGGCATCACCAAGCTGGTTTAGAAAGAAAAAAAAAAAATCAGTGCATCTGGAATAATTAATGGCTGTCTGGAAGCATTCTACTGTTAAATGCAGTTCAAAAATTGTTTTCTTTTTCTAATTGTTTTAATTTTTATCTTTTCCATAAAAAGAATATCAAAATTTTCTCTAAAATTCATAGAGGTTAACATGTTTGGAGGATATCCTAAATAAGTGAAGTTACAGACATGTTCAGCACAGTGTTTAATATCATCATAGAGATTCCAAGTTCATGGCTAGGGTTAGTATGCTACTTTCTAAGAATAAGGAGAGTTAAAATATGCAAATTATTTGTAGTTGCACATATAACACGTGATTTATACAATTATGATTTTTTTCCAGTTCAAGTGACTTTTAATTTGCTTTAGGGTGTTTCATACCTGACAATGTTAGAGTTTACATATATGAACATACTGGAGAGTGATGTAACTCCATGAACTGATCATTTGTAGAGGCATAGGGAGGGATTGCTTTTATGTTTCTGAGCATGTCAAAGAATGAAATAACCATGTACATTTCTCAGTGCCTTTTGTCTATATGCATTGACTCTTAGAGCATGTACGTAGCACCAGATTTGAGAAGAACTTAGATCCTGTTCTAAGAAGTCTGGCTCCAAGTTTACAAATTAACTCCTGCAAAGTATTTCATGATCCATTTAGCAATGCCCAAGACCCAGTGAGTGAATAAACTTTCCTCCAGCTGTCTTAATCTCTGCTAGAAACTCATCTACCCTGCAGCTGGTGGCTACACAGGAAACAGTAGATCCACAAATGCCTGATTTCAGGAAGGCCAATCAACTGGATAAGCTACAAAATGGGGCTGTGGAAATGAGCAGATAGGAAGCACCCATCACACACACACACACACACACACACACACACACACACACACACACACCTACCTCATAATCTTTTTACACAGTGAAGTCTGCACTCTGCTGTTCTGCAAATTCTTATTACAGAGGGAAGAAAAACCTAAATGCTTCTGGCCCTCCTATTTTTATCTCCCTCCCAATACTGGAAACCGAAGAGACCAATTTACACTGGATTCAGAGTGAAGCACAGTGGTGGGTACATACAAAGGAATAGTAAGATTGGAGCTTAAAGGGCTAGATATTGATATTCTTGGAAAGGAAACAGAGATATATAGAATAGGAGAGCTGAGTTATTGTCTATAATCCAACATATGAAGTTGGATATGACCATTTAATGTTCAGGGCTCTTATAACCAAGGTCATGGCTGTAACACTTTTTACTTGGGCGGTACTTATTAGGTTTGTATTGAAACAATGAAAGCCTTAAAAAAAAACTATGATAAAAAGTTTTAAGTCTGTGTAAAGCCTTTCATTTCTCATCTGGAGAAAAACTCACAGTATCTTCTGTGACTTCAGAAATATTTTTCATGATTATTTTTTGCTTTGAGTGTAAATCACCAGATGCAGTAGAGTATAGGAGAGTAGAGTTTAGATACATACTAGTCATTCTTTGCTCTATTTCTAAGAGTGTCACCAAGCATTGATTTAGAGAGTAGCAAAAAGTAAACAAACTTTGGTCCATATGGTCCCACTGGGACAGAACTGAATTATTAAATGATTATCTACTCCAAGCTGCATCAAAATTATTAATTTATTCATCTGTGTGTTAGTGAATCAAAGTCATCCTCTTCCTATTTGTTGATTAGCTACTATGGGCTAGTCTGTTTGCTAGGTAGTAAAATATGGCAGTGGACAAACCGACAAGATCTATGACTGAATGGATGTTTATTCCAAGGACAAGAAGAAAAACATACCAAAGACTATATATTAAGTTAGGTAATAAATGGTACTAAACAGTAGGGTGTGGTGTAGTAGGGTGTCAGAGACTATAGAGAAAGGTAATTTGTACAAGGAAGATAGTTCTTGTAACTCAGTGTTACTCAGTGTTTGAATAATAATGGCCTTAAGGAAGCAAGAGAGTAAGAAGATGAGCTGTGCTTGGAGCTCAACATCTGGAACAGGTGACAGTCACATGAAGGCCTGGAATTTGGAGGTCGCCAGCTATACATAATCTCCACTTCACTTCTGAGATTCATAATTTGGAAACTTTACTGTAAAGGAGTCAGAGCCTTTGAGCTAAATGTGTTGACCAAGAAAAGAATGGAGATTGAAGATGCTGAAGGACCAAACCTTGAAGTACTGCAAATGTAGAAATTGGAGATAGGGAGAAAATGACTAAAGGACACTTGGAAGGAAGAGTTGAGAGAGAAGGGTTTCAGAATCCAAGAAGAAAAGAAAACAACACCCAAAATATCTGTACCTAATATATTAAAGATGGGATAATATCAAATGTCAACTATATTGCTGGCTAAAATCTTCTATATATTACTAGGAAGTTATTTGAAATATGGAAAGACAGTAGCAGTGGGACATCAGTTTAAAAATTAAACTATAATTACATTGTGTACTTCCTTTCCTTCCTCCTACTTCCCTCTTATTTCCTATCAAATTGATGACCTCTTTTTATTTGTTAATATATTGTTACACACACACACACACACACATACACACACACACACACACACACTACCGATTCCATATGTTATTGCTCATATGTGTTTCATTTCAGGGTTGACCACTTGATTTTGGATAACCAAACAGGGTGTTCAACCCTGGGGAAGACTAATTCTCTCACAGTTGTTCTTAGTTGGCTGTAGTCATTGCCTGCCTGTAGTTCTTTGTCTAGGGCTGATTTCCCCCTTTTATGCTGGCATATCTATTGATATTGTCTTTGTATAGGTTTTGTTTAGGAAGCCATACTGTTGAGCAATCCCTGTCATTTCCAGGAGACACAATCCCACAACAGATTACCTGGTCCTCTGGCTGTTATAATCTTTCTGCCTACTTTTCCACAGTGTTCCCTGAAACTCAGTTGTAGGCATTGGATTATAGAGGTACTCCTTGGGGCTGGGCACCACAAAATCAACTGTTCTCTGTATGTTGATCAGTTTTAGTTTTCTGTAATTGTCTCTGCTAAAAAGAGAACATTGTTGATAAGGGGTGAGAGCTATGCTTACTTGTGGGTATAAGAATATGTCTTTGAAATACAGTTATGAATTATGCTGGTTTGGTAAAATGGCAGTAGTAGGTTCAGATGTACTTTAATGTCCGGATGTTTATATCTAGACTAACACAAGCATGTAGCCAGGAACAGAACACTGTTCCTGACTTCATTTCTGGAGAGCTTTGCATCCTCATTGACAGAGTTTCACTCAACCACCCTAATTCCCACATAGGCTTCAATTTCCTCAGAGACTGAAGCAGGTATTGTTTTCTACCTACCCTCTGTCTGGTTTGCTAACATGATGTCCTCCACCTACAGCTGTTTCTGAAGACAGTTCTCAGGATGGAGTTTCTGTCAGCTCAAAGGACAATAAGAATGAATAATGAAAACAACCTTAGATGGAGAGTGAGTTACCAGTTTGAAGAGAAAATTCAGTTATTCATCAAACAGACCTAGAGTCTACTCTGTATCAGAAAAGTATCACTCATAAGACAGACTGTTTGGAAAATAGACAAAGAAACAGAGTAGAGTCCGGGAGACAGCTGGGGAAGAGTGTAGCATCATATATAGAGCATTAGGTAAAAAGTTTTAAACATCTATTTATGCATGTGTAAATGAAAGAAAAGGTATTTAATGGCTTAGGAAATGTTCTAAGTTTTTTTTTCTAATATATATTGAATGGTTTTATAACAGAAAAGCAAATGTTATTGAAAATAGATAAATTTTAAGCCTTTACAAATTTACATTTTCTACTATTTATCAGTCCAAAAAAAATATAATGCTTCTTCCTAGTTATGTCTCCATGAAGTTTATGCTTTACTCATGCTAATGGTTGTGACAGTCTCCAGCGTTCTACCTGCTGTCATCCCTGTTTGCTTGGGTACTGCTTTCTCCAGCTGATGTTTTATTAATGATCTTGAAACCGAAGTACTGTGGAATGATGGGCAGTTAAAAGGACAACAATGAGGTGCTTGGGAGCCCCACTAGGAGCCAACTATTTTGGTTTCCGAGCCTTTGTCCTCTGCAATATGGATTTCCAAAGGGCAGCCTTCCTCCAGTCAGTTCTGTGTGGTCCACTCTGCCTGCCAACAGAGTTTTTGAGAGGCGTGATTTGTCCTTGATAAAGAATCGATTGATGCTTAAATTGCATTGTGGCTGAAATTTGGGTGAAAAAAATGTTTAAAATTTCATAATACTCTTACTTCATTAATTTTTTTAATAAGAGAGAATGAGTATTTAAACTATGACTATCTAGCCGCCTAGTTTGCTGAAGTTAAATTTCCCATTGTCAATGTGTTAAATTTCATAAAATGAAAAATGCTGTTAAGGATCTTTCTCTTTCTTCTGACTTACATGTAGGGATAGTTGTGCCTCTTGTTTTATTTAAGGGAAAAAAAAATAAAGATAGCGTGCATTCAAAGACACACACACTAAGCGCTAGGAGAAAATTCAAAACAGAAAGATTGTTAAAGAGTCAGTGACTGCTTGCTTGCTTGCTTCTGTAGGATAACAACCAGGGCAGTTTTCAAAGAAATGCTCATCTTGGGGATCACCAAGGCATACTTGGTGACATAAAATGATGAAACAAAATCTTTTTAGCATCCAAAGAGGTCACACAGTTCTTAGGCAGCTGTTGTCCTTTGAAATGGAGAGCAAAGACCTGAAGCTCTATCTCCCTGGCTGTCACACATTTAGTACCTGTCTAGTAACCATGGTTTTGACAGAGCTGTAGTAGGCGGAGCAATGACAGGAGCAAAGTGGGTCACAGCAGGAGCAGGTTGTGCGCTACACCCCCATGTGCTCGGGGAAGTGGATGATCACTTCTCATTTTTTCAGATGAAGCCATGGAGAACTTAGGGTGATGTGATGGCTTACAGGAGAACACACACGTCGTTTTCAGACTCTCAGAATAGAATCCAGACTTTCAAACTCTGCACACTGCACCACTTCAGCTTAGCTTTATTAGGTATGGTGTCCTGAAGCCACCTTAAATTTTTTTATTGCTATTATAAAACTTTCTTTAAGGACTTCCAAAAACTTGTTTTTATCCTGTTGTCTCTTTTTCTAAGCATCTGCAAACAATCAACACCTCTAAAATGAAATTCACCCAAAATAGAAAGGCCTTCCAGTAAGATGAAACCATAAAAGAGCACACCTGGCACGCTTAAAAAAAAAAAAGCCTCTGTTTTGATGGCTTTCAATTGGCCTTCAGCACTAGACATCTTTAACATGTTATAGATGACCCCGTGGTCACCTCCAGGCTCTTAGATGTACCTTTTTGAAGACTTACATCAGACAGTTTATGCTGATGCCATTTACTGGAAAAGATCGACATGAATGGCCAAATCTGAGAAGTAACCCAGCAGTTTTTAAAAATGTGCTTCCCCGCCTCCCACCTGGAAATGATGAGATTCATCGGCATAAGTGCCTGTGCTGTGGCCGTCAGGCTTGGACAGAGTGCTTGGCGATCTAATTGGATGGCTTCTAATCCAGACTTCTCAGGCTTCTCATCGCCTGCCTCTGTTCAAGAGCTCCAATTGATTGGACAGTGATGGGTTATAAGGATTTTCTCGGAAAGTATGTCCCTAGGCTTCCATACATCAATATCAGAAGGAGAAGGTCTCAAAGAGTGTCATTCATTGTTCTTGAGAATTATACTCTCAGCTTCTCATAATGGATAGAAATGATTTCGGTGTCTCTTTTGTTGCTTATTGACCAGTTCCATCTGTTGCTATCCTCTAGTTTCTTTAGAATTGTCTTCTCCACTTCCCCACCAGAAATCCTGCCTCCTTCTCCAAATGTAATTATCTCCCCATTATTCATAATAAGCTATCGAAGGTATACACGCTAATGGGAAACTTGATTTTTTTTTCTATTTTTGCTTTGATTCATCAAACAAGTACTTACTGGGCCCATGTTATACATTGTTTCAGACACTGATGATGCAGTGAAGAGAGAGCACTCTTGAAGTGCGTGCTCCTGGGGAGAAGGCAGACAGTGAACAGAATAATTAGAAGGTCACATTGTGATAAGTGCTATAGAGAGAAGTAAGATGCAGCGGGAGCAGAGATGCATGGGGTGTGCCATTTTATTTTGAGCCATGAAGGAAGGTCTCAGTTTTGAGAAGGTGCTTGATTAGAGACATGGAGAGTATGGGGTGAAATGTATGTGTATAAATGAGCATGGGAGAGTGAATGTTTCTGGCAGTGAGACCTGAAATTGTGTTCAGGAGCTGATTGTGGCTGAGACTGAAAAAGAACAGAGGAGGAAGACTGGAGATGAGGCCAGGGAGGAACCTAAATCATGGGAGGCCTTGTATGTCATTAGGAGAGCTTGGACACTGCCTGCAAGTGATAAATCTGGACTCTGGATGGGTTTAAGACAAAGGGAAACATAATCTGGCTTTCATTTTGAAAGAATCATTGCAACTGCTAAGATAAGTATAGATGATATAAAAGGACGAGAGAGAGATGGGAGATCTGTTTCAGTGGCCTAGGAGAAAGATGAAAATGGCTTATGTCAAGCAGAAATAATGGAGACAGGAAAGTCAGTTGAGTCTGAGATATTTGTTGTGATGATTCTCTTAAGAAAGCTTGAAATTAATGATTGGGAATGTTTAAACTTCTCCAGTTCTTCATTTTTTCCCCTCAGCAAGAATATTTCAGGTATCTTATATGCCCTTGACTCAATTTCAAGTCAAAATTACATGATACTGATAAAGAAACAGGAAATGAGAAGAGTGATTGACAATCCTAAGCAGAATCCTGGTTCTTAGGGATCTGAGGATGGGAGATTGTCCAATGTCTCCTAGCCTGTTTCTTCATACATACACACACACAAATGGAAAGATGGGTAGCACCCAACTCTCAGGATGGCATTGATGAGTAAATGATATAAGCACACTGAAAGCACTCAGCACACTGACTTGCACATGAATAGACGTCAATAAATACTGTCTATTACCAAAATTATTTTAAGTTACAGCACATACTTCCTTCTATGTTCTCAGTGAATGGCTAGAAAATCCTACCCTTCCCTGAATCCCCAGCTTTCACTTCTCAGCCTCTGACACTTTATTCTAGCCACAATCGTGTCTCTAGCACATTGTTTCTTGTGTTCTTGGAGCCACATTTTGGGTTCAAAATGATAGAAAAAAGATCGATGTTAAATGGATCCAGGCAAAGCTTTTACTGGGACATCTGCTATGGCCAGATGGGAGATGCTTCAACCATAAGGATGTTGGTTAGTGACCCCCTCCCCACCAAAAAAAAAAAACTAAAAACTAAAAAGTGGCAGAAAATTCAGGTAAAGTTCCCACCCAAAGTTCTTTTCTACTTCCTTGATAAAAATAAGGGAGTCAGATTTATAAAGAGGGGCCTTTTCTGGTCAGAATCCTAGCTAAGTTCTTGGCAGCTCATACACAAGGGTAAGCTTGCTTCATGCTGCCCTTTCTAGTAAGTAATGCATGCTTTTAGCTATTGTAGTTTTAATTCTAGACCCATGGGTGAGCACCAGATCCTTACTTCTGTGCTTGTTTTGCTTTGGTGTGAATGCACAAAAGAAGAATCTGGTTACTGTAGCTCCCTTCTGGGTGGTCTCCCATGGTCCCACCAGCATTTTCAGGCTTCAGTTACTTCAAGCTTCTCTTTTCCTGTACTGCCCGTGTTATCCTGCCCTTACATGCCAGAGAAAGCTTTTAAAAAAATCAATCAAGGTTGGTTCTTATATCTATGGCCAACCTGGAAGCCTGTTTTTACCTGTTATCTTGGATATTAAATCCAGGTGTGGAGGATATTAATTTAGTTCCTTCTATCCATATGTTTGCTAATTTCTCATTCCCACTCTCCATCTCTATATCTGTCCTTAGTTTTTACCTAATTGTAGGTAAAGGGCTGATGTTGAGAGCCCATCCCACTAGCTTCCAGTTCCTGCTTGCTAAGTAATGTATCTGTACAGTCTCAACTCTTGGTTTCTTCTCTATCTCTTAGGATCTTGCTGTAGGTCCTCATTGCTTTAACCTTCAGCTTCTTTATGATGTAGGCTACTTGAGGGTAGATGCCTATAGGAAGGAGCATGTTTAGAACTCTCTTCCCTATTAGAACTTTTTGTGCTACTTTAGGATGCCACTAAATCCTGTAACTGTCCTCATGACTCTCAACTTTGTCAGTGTTCTTGAACACTCATTGGCCTGTTTCACATTGCTGGTCCTCGGAGACCTGAACCTCCCAAATGGATCTGCAGTCCCATAAAACCAGGTATGATTGTTTTAAGTCCGTGCTGATGGTTTGTGTTGTGAACCTGCTCACATCTGGGGATTCATCCATGATCATAACAGTGCACTGTTAGATATTTTTTTTCCATTTCAAGTTTTATGATTGCCTGATGACTGCACTTGTATTCTCAATGCATTCCAAAGAGGATTCAAGTGCACTAATGCACACTCAATTTTTATTCAAAAAAGAAGATAAAAGAGGGTCCTCAGAGAAACACGACAGCATTAAGAATTATTACAGAGCCCGAGACTTTTCTTCTTAGGTGTGGCATTGATATCCTGTAATTCTGATTCTTTTTTTTTTTTAATTTAAAACTTCTATTTTTGTTCCTTTTGCTTTAGCTCCTTTCTAAATAAGGCAGAACATTTAAGCAGCACTTTATAAAGTACATTTATGCATAGTCTATTATTTAAATAATGTTTAAAATATAGAAGACTTCTTTGGAGGGAGACAAAAATAAACCAGTTTTCTGCCTTCAGGAAGGTTTCTATCTATTGGCATATAAACAGAAATAAGATAATTAACTCATGATTACACAATTGGAATGGTCACTATTTACATATCCAGGCTTGGTCTAGTTAAAAGACAGTGTATTCAGACCAGTAAGAGAAAGGCTGAAGAAGCTCTGACATTTCTCTCTCCCTTTGCTGGATGAGCAAACAGCTTAATCCGCAGCTTCTCCACCTGTCTTCTTGGGAGTGCCAAGAAGTCCCCGCCCACTCCTCCAACTCTGGCCAACTGTGCTGGGCTGGGTCTGTGAACTGATTGCATATGTTACCAAAGAAATTATTGGGATGTCAAATGGCAGTGTCATCTTCCTGGCAACCTATTCTTGAGCAGATTGTGATGTAGTAACCTACAGGCATATCATTCAAAATGTCAGTTCCACTGCTGGTCTATCCCCTGTCTCCACTCTCCAGGCAGAGACCCCATCTGGCAAAACAGAAGCACAAAGAGATCTAGAGTTCTATATCTTCAGATGTTTTTCTATAGCAGATGTTCCCTCCTATGTTACTAGTCAGCCTGATCCCAGTGTCTGGTTGGGTCATGACTGTCTATCCACTGCCTCTTTCTTTCAAATGATACTTATTGTGTATCAGGCAGAGATCTCTTTGGCATTGTAATATACTTCACAGCCACACAGAGGATGTACTTACTAAACTAGAGCAAACCTTGATTTTCCTATTTTCAGCTATAAAGTAAAAGTAAATTGTTAACATATGTTAAAATGTTTTTCTTTTTTCAACAGTAATATCTTACTTCTCCTCCCCCTCCCCCAAACATCAGATATCTTTATATCCTCGTCTTTGTTCTTGAGGTCATCTGCAGATTTGTTCATGTACTACCCTGGGTTTTCTTATGTCCCTTTGATGTAGATTTAGTTTGATATTCCAGACAAACATATTTATTTTATTACAGGAAAGCATAATTCTCTTCAAAAGTCAACCAACATGTTTGAGCTCTTCAAAGCCTGCCTTACGCACATGGACAGTGAAAGCCTGGCTTGTTTCATTCATTGATACACAGACTAGCATGAAGTCACTTAGAAAACCGGCTACTATGCAGCCAGTGAGGTGCTCTGTAAGCACTGTGAGGATGTAAAGACAACCAAGCATCTTGTTGACAAGAAATGCACAGCCCCTCAGTGAGATTAATTTAATGCTAAACAAAATTGAGTTGAAATCCCAAAGAGAGACACTTAGAAAGTTTTGTGAAGAAGTGAAATGTTTAATTAACATTTCACTTCTTCTTCAAGGTAAACAGAAGCCTTTATACCTTCTTGACTGCAAAATTCAATTGTACAAACTCATGTTTTAACATTTAAAAAATAAAAGTCATGGAACCTATTTGAATAAGGAGAGGCTTTTAGAATCATTCCTATGTAAATGTAGACTTAGTAGGTGACCAACCTTTGTTTTGAAGATTTACTTGATCAAGAATTCTTTCCATGGCTTTAGGAATTATTGTTTTCTTGCTATTCAAAATTTAAAACTAAAACGTTAGTTTAATAAAAATTTTTAATGTGGTGTTTTAATTCTGGACATGTTGCCTCCATATTCAATTTAAAATAAGATATTTTAAAAATAAATTTTAAATGAAAATAAGGTTATATCTTGATGACAGAATTTAGAACTGACATCTTCCTAATGGTAGATGTGCAAATGGAAGATAGGTAGACTTGTGGGGGAGAAAACAAAAAACAAAAATCACCTTGACTCTAATATTGTTGTTGATATTTCTAAAATCTAAAGTAATATCCTATTGAAGGAAAAAAACAAATCAAAACAAAAAAAAGCAAAGAGAAAACAATAACTACAACAAAAATCCCAACAAGTAAAACTTGTGTCTCTCCTTTGTTGCTGTTGACTGTTGCACCTCTGGGGCCTTGGCTGTTTCCTGAGAGGGTGAAGCACTCCACCTTGCTCTTTACAGCTTGTGGAGCAGGAAGCAGAGTAGCACATAACAGTACTCTTTAGACCCTGGGTGTTGGACAAAGTCCTTCAAGTCTCTTCTTTCTCTTACCTCATGTCAGAATTTCTCTGCTATTCTTTTGAGGTTCTGGTAGTCACTATGATTGGCATAAATTATGTCAATTGTGTGCTTGAGTGTGTATGATTGCTGTGTACTGAATTGTGATTTTTGTGAAAGATCATAGATTTTGGGGTAGGAAAAAATGTTTCAATACACACACACGCAGCCTGATGGGGAAAAGCATCCTGAACTCTTGAGGTTTTCATCCTGGAAAACTGAGAATATAAAAACTTTCTCTGTTTTGACAACGGTGAGATCAGAAGTTTGGCGTTCCTTGTAATGAACTCTGATGACATTTTACTCCTCAAGTTTATAGAGACAATCTTCTTGTTGTTCTCTTTTACTTCCAAACAAATGGATTCAGAAAACCTTGATTGGTTAATGCTGCATCTGACATCTTCTTTATTAAAAAGACCTTTTCTAGTTACTCATCTGGGAATTTTTTTTTTTTTACCTTTACATTCATGTTATCCTTTTCTGACTCCTCTTTTCTCCTGTTCAAAGTTTAAATGTCTTAGGTTGAATATCTAGGATATTATCATAATCCATGTTTTCTTAAATTTGTTTTTATATCTTTCTCATATTATATCATTGGTATATAGATCTAGTTAACAGAAACCATTCAGCAAATACTAAAGAGAAGAAATAAAGGAAAATGGTGTGTGTGAGAAAAGTGACTAACAAAGAGAAAGAAGAAAAGAGAAAGAAGAAAAGAGAAAGAAGAAAAGAGAAAGAAAAAGACTCTGGTTAAGTCATGTCAAGTTCTTTCTTTCGAAATTGCTTTGTAATTAAGAGGACTTGAACCCTTCCCAAAGACCTAATATCTGTTCCCAGCATTCACACTGGACCATTAGGCACCTTACAACCTTTTTATAACTCCAGTTCCAGAAATATAAAACCTTCTTCTTGCCTCTCTGGGGACAGGCACACATGTGGCATAGACAACACAAATAAAAATTAAACCTTAAAAATTCTATTGTTTAAAGAAATGCCACTACATAATAGTTAACAAAATGGTACAGAATTAAGACCTAGAGTAGTATTTGTCATGATATAGTGGTATATCATGATATGTAGTAGGTAGTATATGATAATATATGGTGGAAAGGAGTTTTTTTAATAACCCTGCATGTATATATGGTCATTAAGTTTTACAAAGCAGTCTATAATATGGATGGAATTAAGTTAATAATTCCATGCATGACAATCAAGATAGTTTTCAGTATTTTCCTCTTCAAACACCACTGCAACAAATACCACTGTACACATGTCCTTTTTTATGTAGAAGCATTGTTGCAAAAAATTTATGGGTCCAAGCACATGAGCTTTGATCTTTTGATACATTCTACCAAAATGTTTCCCCAAAATGATGGAGTCAATCTTTAACTTTGCAACATTTTCATCATCATTTTACAGGAGACATTTTCGACTTTAATTTGAATACTGGATCACTTTTATAGATTAAAATAGTTCAATTTTTATTTTAATTTGTATTTCTAACATTACTAGGGAGATAGACTACAATTTTATTTATCAGATCTTATAATTTCTTATCTACATGCTGGGTTTACTCACTTTGGGTTCCTGCTATATGAAGGATTTTATTTGTTATACATACAATAAATAATGTCTTCTAGTTATTTACAAGTAGTTTTGGCGGGGGAATCTCAAAAAAATAATGTTTATTGTAATTTCTTGGCAGTAGCTGATGTGTGTGTCATTTTATAGCACTTCTATGTCAACAAAAATTAGACAGAGCACTTCTATCCCCAGTGGTTCTTTGTAACAAGGATTTCACACTACTTCAGTCCCAAAGGAATCCAATCCTATATGTAAAACATGGAGTAATTCATAATTCTGAATAGTCAATGAAATTGTGCACTAGCCTGGATTGATTTGATATGCATGTACTGCTTTCTTCCTGGTGAACTCCTTGGTGTTCAGAAAAACATGATAGTGATTCTGACTTGCCCTTCATGGTTTAACGGCTTCTTTCAAGGGAGAAATGGTGCACCTGCAAATCGTGCCTTCATCTGGTGTGGCATGATCAGAACACTCATTATGTCATAGCAGGTAAATTCTCTTAAGGGTAACATGCAGAGATGAAGTTTTCTATTTAAGTTTTGTTTCATACTGCTGGGTCAAAGGATATTTATTGTATCTGCAGGTGCGTTTTCCTTCTGCTCTTGTTAGATTTGAATGTGAGATGTAAAATTTAGCCAATTTACAGCATCTTTAAGGGAATCCATTAACTCATTACTAGCATGTGAAATTATCTCCACCTGCATCCATCTTTCCACATTACCAAGTGCAGTTTTATTACATAAATACAGTGAAAAGTACATGTTTTAACTTCTTTTATTAAGGAAATCCCTAGGACTTCTTACACCTATGAAAATAAAATAATTGCTGATGCCAAAAATAAAATCTAAGTCTTTTATAAACCCCAAGAGGGCCATTTATTTATGATATAAGAATACTAATTATTTATTGTTCCTTATTCCAAACTTAAACTTTTCTGTCTGGATTATAAGCCTATACTTGGGCCCTCCCATATAAATTCTTACCTAATACGTATATATTATTTTATTAAGATGAAGTTTATATACAATAACATTTATCATATCTGTGATGGCTATTCTTGGTTAACTTGACACACCTAGTAATAGATAAACTTGGTTGAAGAATTAAGAATGTTTAAGAATAGTAGTGAGATGTGAGCCTGGGAGAAGTCATTAACCAATGCCCCCACCCCATTTTTTCTGTTCCAAACTCCTGCATTGAGTTTCTGCCTCAGTTTGCCCCAATGATGGAACCATAAGACCTTTTCCTCCATTAGTTGTATTAGTAATCTGTTAAACTCCACCTCCACAGTCACCTGGCAACAGCCAGGTATGCTCCTCCCCAGAGTTACCTGGCAACAGGCAGGTAGCCCTGCCCAATATAAAAGGGGCTGCTTGGCCCCTCCTCTCTCTCTTGGCCCCTCCTCTCTCTCTTGGCCCGAGACCCCATGCCTGCAGGTTGCCATCTCCCCTCCCCCTTCCCTCCCCCCTCTCTCTATGTGGTCATGGCCGGCCTCTACCTTCTCTACTCTTCTCTCTCTCCTCCCGCTCTCCCACTCTCTTAATAAACCTCCCCTCGTGGAACCATCTAGTCTGCTGTGATCTGTTACAAGCTGCGTATGACCTTTTAAGTTGTTTTTGAGCTGTTTTTTTTTTCAGCAACAGAAACTCAGGCAACATTAGAACATGCAATTCAGCCAGCTTTTTACAATTATATACAGTCTTGCAACCACTGTCACCTTCAGGATATAAATATAGATCATTTGTATCACCCTAAAAGGTCTCCCCGTGGTTCTTCCCAGTCTAACATAACCAGAAAATTCTAGGAAAACAGGACATTTATTCACCTTATTGTTTCAGCTTTTCCAGAATTTTTTAAGTATCAAATCCAATAGTGGGTAGTAGTGTCTTTCGTCTTGTGCCATTTGATTAGTATGGTTTGTGCTTCATACAGGTTGTCACATGTGTATAAAAAGCTTGCTCTTCATACTGAGTATAGTCAACTAAGTACATAAGGCACCATTTCTTTATTCACCAGTTGATGGATATGTAGTTTTACTCCCAATTTATGGTTATTTAGAAACGAATTTCTTTCAATATGTTAGTGGAACCATTTGACCATATGTATTAAAATATTTAAATACCTAAAGATACAATCCTCTGAGTTACCTGGAGAGAATCTTTCTGCAGTAGGAACTGGTGCACTTATTTGCAGGCGATGGTATAGTTTGCATTCTTGTCATCAACATGGAAGAGTTACAGTTTCTCTAAATGGTTCCAAGCACCTGCTATTGTTAGTCTTGTTAATTATGGCTATTTTACTGCGAATGTAATGATGCCTCACTGCAGTTTTAATTTACATTTTACTGATGACTAATGATGTTAAGCATCTTTGCATGTACTTGTCTGTCATTTGTCTTATGTGCTAAAGTGACTGTCAAGTCTATTGCCCTTTTGAAAAACGTGAATTGTGTGGATTTTTATTATTGAGCTGAAATAATTTACCTGTTATGAATGTGATCATATCTGACTATGGACTGTGAAAATGTTCTTTATCTGTGATTTTAAGAGAAAGATTCTTGAAAGTGTCATATGTAAAGCAAATGTTTTTACTTTTACGAAAATCCAGTTTATTTTTATTTATGGTTTATGTTTTTCCATGCCACAGAAACTTTGTCCAACAAAATTATAAAGATGTTTTTCTACTTTGCTCCTCCTTCTGTATGTATCTTTATATTTCACTCTTCTATTCTGCTCCAGAATCCATTTCAGGTTAATTTTTGCAAATTGTATGGGGCATTAATAGTTAGCTGCAAACATGCATTTCTACCATGATCTTATCTGGAGAGAGTTCTTCTTTTCCACTCACTTACCTTGATGTTAAAAATGTAATGCTGTTGGAAAATGTGTACTAAGAAAAAATAAAAGTATGTTAGGACATTTCTGGATCTTCTATGCTAGTCCAGTAATTACTGCATGATTTTCTCTTGTGCTTGATTTAGTCTTAAATTGCTTTGCTCATTTCTTTATAGCCACACTCATGGGCTGCACATGTGGCTCTCCTACTAGTGTAATGTGCTATGCTATTGAGATTTTGTGAATGTCATAAATGTCACAAAATTGCCAAAGGTCTCCCATTTTGGTAGATAGTATCCCCATTTGTTCGACATTAAACACATACATTCTCTTTTTTTCCTTCCTTCCTTCCTTTCTTCCCCCTTCTATTCCTCTCTTCCTATCCCTTTCATTATAATTTGGTTCTTAATTTACAAGTGACCAATTTATGTGTTTTAAACTTTATGATGGATTTTATTGGGGCACCGAATACATTTGGCACATTATATTTTTGATTTATGGTGTTTTGAGATGGAAACTAACCATATATTTAGTAGATTCTATATAGACATAAATGTATATCTCTCTTTCTCTTTCAATCTACACACACACACCTTTCTCTCTCTACTTATATTTATCTTCACTCAAAAACAAAAAAACATACACACACAAAAGCACTCATTTGGCCACTGATAGTCACAGAGTTATAGAACTGATTGAATAGTGTAAACCTTCTACTTTTACTGGTTTTCAGAACTGGTTTTTAATCTTATTTTATAAGTTGTTTGAATTTCTACATAAATAATAAAATCAGGCCAGCAAGGTGGCTTAGCGGGTAAAGATATTTGCCACTAAGTTTGATGGGGCCTACATTGTATCTACATTGTTGAAAGAGGAAACTGGCTCACATTGTTTTTCTTTTCCATATGCCCACTGTACCATATGCACCCCCACAACAAAGTAAAAGTAAATAAATGTAATTAAAGTATAAATAAGTAAATGGATATAACCAACATATCAATTTCCATTAAAACGAAGAGAAGCAAAACAAATAAACAAGGAAGCAATCAAGCCATCAAAATCCTCCTTGACTACTTTAGAAAGATTCAACAATAATAAGACACTGAACATATATATATATATATATATATATATATATATATATATATATATTAGATGTCTGGGTGATCCTGTCTATAATTCCATCATCTTTATTTTAGTTCTTTACTGTTGATCAAATTTACTTTTGATTGTTTACTGTACAAATCTGCATTTAAAAATATCCTTTCATTTTTGTGATATTCTGGATATTGTGAACTTTATAATTTTGGCTGTTAGATTTTTGTTACTGTCTTGGGAGAATTTTGAACTTGCTTTTCACTGCTGTTAAGCAACATGTTAAAATTTCAAAGATCTGGTTTTGAATTCACTGCCAGGCTCAAAACCATGTCATTTTTAGTTTTAACTATGTATCTATAATTGCATCTATGTGCAGGTCTGTGCACACATGAGTGCAGGTAATTGTGAAGGGCAGGAGAAGCTGTGAGAGTCTTTGGAATGAGAATTGCAGGGACTTGTGAGCTGCCAGAATGTGGGAGCTGGCAATTGAGCATGGGTCCTCTGAATGAGCAGTATTCATGCTAATTGCTAAGCCATCCTTATAGCCCTTTGAAGTCAGTAATAGTTTGAGCAGCCTATCATACCCTTGTTTACTGGCAGATTCTTCACTAATTCATCACAGCTCTTTGAAAACTCTAGAAATTCAGTATCCTACTGTCCTTCTGGGATTCTTTTCTAGCCTCACATAGCTATCTTATATGTCAAATAGCTACCCAGATCCTGGTTCAGAACTTCTCTGCAGATCTTCAGAGGGTATCTCCCTTTGTAGTATCTTTTCTTCTGGCATTCTGACTAAGGAATTCTAGTGGTTTTAGTTTCCTGGAAGTCTGTCCTCTATCACTTCAACTCAGACAAATGTTGGTCAATAATGGGTTCTGCTGCTACTGGAAACCCAATCCTACTCTCTACCATGTTGTGACATTTATAGTGATAGCTTAATGCTTGCCTTTCCTTGGGAACCATAGTTCTGTGCTTTTTGCCCAGGGTCTTTAAGGTGCTTTTATATATGGTATGCTCAGTTTCTTCATTGTGGAATGTAGAAGAGTTACTTCATCATGGTCAATTTTGTATGTCTATTCTACACACAAGACACACAGCCTCTGTTTTAACTTCTATTGGTCACATTTATGCATTTTTAATACAATTTCTCTGCTAACATTTAAGCTCATTAGTTATTCCTTATATCTAGTACACATTATTTTTTAGTTCCTGTGATGAATACTAAGATATGCTAAGGTGTAAGAATGATTGGAGAAATACATGACAAATCTTTCAAAAACACTTATATTTTACTTTGGTATATTGATTATTCAGATAAAACTGCGAAGTTGGAGAAGTTCCACAACCATGGAGTTTTATTTAAATCCATAGAAAAATACATGTATAGATAGCAGATCAACTTTCAATGAAGGATCTAGGGAAAATAAAAGACAGGATAAATGGAGATGGGTGAGTGGAAAATTTTCATGGATAAGATGAAAGAAAAAATAAAAAGTGATGCAATGATATGTACAAACATACTTAGAGTCATGGGATGGGCTGTTAAAGCAATGTCCATAGCTTAGCAAACATGGTGTACAAACAATGCCAAGGAAGAATGGATAGAAGACCAAGTCAAAACAAAAGCAACATCTTATGTGCTAAGACAAGGTATTTGGTTTTATATTATAGACATTAGAAGAACACTGCAGTGATTGCAGCAGATTTGGGGGTAATAAAGGCAAACACATATCCCAGAGAGTTTTAGTGTTTTGGAGAAGGCAATGAAAGGGACTATTTGACTAAGGGACACTTAATTACTGTCTGTCAAGGCACTCTATAGCTGCTATAGTAAATGCTTTGTTATTCAATCACAGCAATGAGGCAATCCTGCACTTTGTCTGCCACAGCTTCCCATCATTCTATGTCCCTTCTAAAGTCAACTGCTACACTGTGATTTTGTTGCCAACATGAGCACTCTGTGTATCTCTGGATCCTACCTTTTGTCTCTTCTTTATAAGCCAAGGTTTGATTTGGACTCATCAAGCTTCTCCACAAAAACCTTTTTATTTCTGCCAAAGGATGCCAAAGGATGCTTCTTCACAGGAGACGCGAACAAATATGAACCCAGCACCCACTGTGGCCTTTCTATGCCTCCTTGAATTAATCCTGTTAAATGGCAACTGATCATCATAGTGAAGGAAAAGGATTTTCTTGCAGAAGTGATTGTCACTGAAACATGATCATAAAGAAAAGTAAATAGAGATTGTTGAGGATATAGAACTAGACTGGCCATATTTTATGTGTAAGACATTTATAAAGTTTGACTTTAGAAAGTCTGCTGTCACAAGAAGACTAATGAACAGCTCTCCCAACCAAAGTTATTTACACCATGATATCTATATTTTCAAATATATTCCTGTATAGGAAAAGCCAATTTTTGAAAATGGGATTAAAGTAAAGAAAGTGAGATGGTAGATAATTCTGGATTATTTATTAGGTCCAACATAGTCAGAAATTTTGAAGATCTATATAACCACCACGGCCAGCAGAGTAATTGATCAGCAGAAGGTAAGGTGGAAGTTTGGTTCAAAACAACTAAGTAGCCACTGTTGATCCAAACTTCAGGAGTCTAGTCCTAAGTAGTTCATTTTAGATATATTTAATCACAGCACAATTTGGTAAATTTTTTTCTGATTATAATTAACTCAAATTTGTATGGACAATAAAGCATACATAAATCTTCAAGAGCAAAACATCAGTTGTGACTACATCAAAACCCTTTGTAAAGTACATGTAACACCTTCCATAAAGATGAGTTTATAGATTGACTGAGAACAAGATTATGTTAAGAGACTATGGGGCAAGTCCAGTGTGGTTTGTGGTTTGGTAACACAGCACAAAGTCACCAGGCTATTAACCATATCCATTCCCAGCCTTCTGGGTAGACAACAGGCTATGAATCTCTTCCTTTGAAGGAACACCCCTGTGTGTTTAACATTCTGGGTTCCTCTAGTGCTTATAAGTGAGCACAAAATCTCTGTGCATCCTATAGCAAATGTCTTTATGGTAAAGTAGTAAGCATGTTTTGGTCAGAAGAGAGGGATGAGTAGAAATGGTAGCAACAATGAAAGAAGGGTCATGAGCCAAGGAAATCTGATGCCTCTAGCATCTGAAGCAAACTATGTCGCTTGCTAGACCTTGACCTATAGAACACTAGAAAAAACAAGAACAAAAAAACAGCTTAGCTACCCTGTTCTAGGCTTTTGGGTTCTAGAACTGAGGGATAATAAATGAGTGTTGTTTTTAGGCACTAATTTTTAGTAGACCATTAGGGCCAACAAAGCAAATGCAAACAAAGCCTACTATTGGTTGATAATTCTCCCACTTTCCAGACCAGTCTTGTTTGATAGAACAACGTATACTCTACTTATTCCTTTCTGTCTTTCCTGTTCTTTCTTTTGTATGATAAGTCAACAAATATAGTAGTCTGTGAATGTCTTACTGGTGTATAGGGAAATCAACAAAGACGTCTACCAGCCTTCTATTTGGCTTTGTAGGGTCTTTTCATTCTCTCTCACACTTGTATTTTTATCTGGTGTCCTTTCACTTTTGCCCAAAACCTCCCTTCACACTTATTTTAGTGCATATTTGCTATGGCAGACTCCATGGGATTTTGCTCTTCACCTCTGTTGCAATGTCATCACATTTGATGAATGTTTCTATGGGATGTGGAGCGCTGGATAAAATTCAGAGCACCATACATCTCCAACTTCCAGGATTAACATTTCCATGGAATGTATGCAGCCTTTCTCCTGGAGGTTCTTAGACAGGATCTCACTTTGTCGCCCGTGCTGACCAGGAGCTCACCATCCTCCTGCCCACATCTCCAGTCCTGAGACCTCAGATATGCCTCATTGTTTCCTGCCTTGACCTAATATGGACTTTTCCATCTATTTTCTGGTTTCCAAAGTATATTAGTGTTGTTCACCTTTTCTTTTCTTTCTGTTCATTGAGCTCAACGTTTGTTAGTGTTTCATAATGTATAATGTTACATCTTTTAATATTTTAGAAAATGTAGAGGTTTAGAACATTATCTACAGCAGTGTCTTAATGCCCCTCTACTTTGTGCATTTCCGTTCAGGTGTTTATATACACCTCTACCAGGTTTCATACATTGACTACACATTCCATCTTATTTCTTTTTTTTTTATTCAGTCTGAATATTTTCTATTAAGCCTCTTTCAAGTTAACACCTTTTTTAGCAGTGTCCCATCTACTGCTAAATCTCTCTTTTATTATTTCATTAACAGTTTACTTTTTAGTTATAAAGGTACAACAGAGTAAGTAGTTCACTTCCTCAGACATACATTTTCCACCTGACAATTTACTTTAATCGCCTCATAGTATCGTTTTGTTAATTGGTAGTTATTTTGCCATTCATATTTTACAGTTCCAAATTTAAGGTCACCTGCAAATCATTTTATTTGGTTTTATTTTCCTTTGGTTCTATTTGGTATCCGCTTTAAGTATTGTGTGACTGAAGGACATTGCATTTAAATACACTTAAAATTTTCTAAATTACATTAACGTGTGTGTGGGGAGGTGAGGTGGGTTATGCACCTGTGAGAATCAGAGAACAACCTGTAATAGTTGCATCTTTCCTCTACTATGTGGATCCTAGGAATTAAACTCAGGTCATCAGACTTCCCAGTAAGTACATGTACCCACTGAGCCATCTGGCCTGCCCTGATTATTGTAGGCTAATAGTAGCTTTGTTTGAGGTATAATTTCCTATGCTATTTGGCAGGCAACTCTAATACTTCCAATCAGTGTCTGGGATCCTTCAGGCTAAGCCACTGATGTCACCAGGCTCAGACTAGAATGGATAATCTCACTCATGATGCAGAGATTAACAATTGACAGTCATAGTTGTTTGCTAAGATCCCTCTTGTCAGGAAATGCTTATTGTTCTTTGATTATTACCTCATGATTGGAATTTCTACTCAGTTGTCCACTTTTATTTTTGTCTGCCTTGTTACCCTTCTTACTGACCTTAGCAATTTCTCCAGCAGTCCAAGAGAGTAAAGAAGTAGCTCTCAACTGGTATGGTTTTGTTTCTTAGAGAACTCTGAAGAATGGTGGATAGCTTAGCTCTGCAGGAAGGTGGTTGAGTTGCCAGCAGCATCTAGTGTGTAGAGTCTAGGCCATTTCTAAACAGTCTATAATAAATAAATAAGTCTGCCCTTTCAGCCCTGATCTACCCATAATAAAGAATTATCTGGCCTAACACTTTAGTATTGTGGAGGGCAGGCAGGAAGTCCTGGACTAAGCACCCAATGCAGATGCATTTCCCTTTAACCTTCTACTCTTACACCATCTCTCCTCAAGTCCTCACTGCCTTGAAGTTGCAAAATTCCATTTAGAATGCAAATTTCAGCCTCATGACATCTTCAGTATCTTTTCTGCTTTTCTGTCTTGCAGCACAGAGGCCCTGCCAAGCATCTCAGCCTCACCTCTTCTGCCAAAGAGAGGAAAGTCTCCAGGGGTACACATGGCTTCCAGAAAGCTGCCCTCACTTCACTGTGCTTTGGTTTTACTGGCTTTGGCAAATCTAGTCACAAAAGTTCTGATCTTTAAAGTTTCACAGGTTTGTCTGCTTTGTATGTTATTCTTCAACAGATCATTGGCCACGGCATTTGTGGAGCTAGAGGCCACAGTTATCCTTGCTGGGGAGAAAGCAAGAAGTGGTAGACAGATCTTAGGCTTGGATGCTAAGTGGGAAGAGTGTTTCACATTAGATTGCAGACAGGAAGCAGACTCAGTGTTTCCACTGAGTTTCCACAGCCAGAAAGAGGAGGCTGGCATAATCTTTTGCAGAACATCTCTGGGATTGTGGTTTTATAGGAAGTTGTGAAGCTAGGAGGGAAGAAAGGAAAGAACCTGTCTAAGGAAGAAAGAAAGAAAGAAAGAAAGAAAAAAAGAAAGAAAGAAAGAAAGAAAGGAAGGAAGGAAGAAAAGAAAGAAAGAAAGAAAGAAAGAAAGAAAGAAAGAAAGAAAGAAAGAAAGAAGGCAATATTTTAAGATGAGCCTAGAAGGTTTCTAGAGTCAGTGCGAGACTGCCTAGGGGTCTTCACTAAAAAAGCTGAGAACAGAGACAGGCTGAAGTGAGGCTGTGGAAATACTCCTGAACCCCATGGGAAAAGCAAAGGGTAAGAAAGAAGGCTGCCACTGTCAATCTTTCCTTGCAAAGTAAAATTTGTATAATTTTAAATAATGATAATAAGTATATGTAAGATGTCAGAAAGCAAATAATTGAATAACATTGATTCTACGGGACATGTACTAAAGCCATGAAGAGACTTAACTCACGTAAAGAACTAAATTACAATGTTAATATGGTGGCAGTTTTTATGTAGCAGTTCTGAGGGTGTTTCTGATTGAGATAAACACTGGAACTAGGGAGGTTTAGATAAGGTGGATTTTCCTCAACAAAATGGATAGTTCTCAAATAGTTCTGAAGATCCAACTAGAGAAAAACAAACAAACAAACAAACAAACAAACAAACAAACCTGACCTTACGCTAAAATAAGTTACTCAGCAGACCACTCTCAGACCTAATCTGTACCATCGACTCCCCTGGATCTCTAGCCTGCTTGCCAACTTCCAAACTCAGGTAGATTTGTTCCTTATTACACATCTCTCTGTCCTATTCCTCTAGAGACCTTAATACACAATACACTTAGAACTTGGAAATGTTGACATTGATATATATAGTAGGTTACAGGAAATAAAATCCTTAAGTAAATGGAGTAATCCACAATTCCAAGTCTATGTCTATGTCTATGTACTCTAGAAGAAAATACAGACACACTGGTACAAAGTATCATGGAGTAGCTGAGTGTGTTTAGAAACTTCTGGACCTTGCTCAGAGTAATATACTGAAAGTTTTGACTCATACATGAAAAAAATTCATAGCTTGAAATATAGTGGTGATATTACAATGCTAACAGAGAGCAGACAGCTCATGCACTGATGAGCTGGAGTCTGGCTGACTGCTGGCTTAGCATAGAGGAAAGTGTACAGATGGCAGCAGAACTGTGCATTCCAAATCCTCAGGGATGCACTGTTGACCTCGACATCTCTGCTCAGCTCAGTCTTTGCTCCCATGGGAGAATTTTGTAGGACTATAGTTTGGTCACATATTGCTTACTCAGCACTTATGGAACAATACCAAAAGATTCATTATCACACATGCATTAGGAAAGCTAAACAAGAGTGTAGGAGAGAGGCAGAAAGCTGGGACAAGCACATACATATATCATGTGTACATACACACACACACACACACTGCATCTATAAAATTAAAACGTCCTTTGTGTTATAAAGATAAACTAGGAGAATAGATGCCAGTACCATAAGTTGTGTTATGTTATTTTAAACATGCTAAGATTCTTAACACATTTTGGAAAGAAAAAGAAATATTGAATAACTTCAGGAATCATAAGAAATGAATAGGAAGTTAAATGATTATGAAGTTAAATGTGAGTAAAGTGAAGAAATAAATGTATTATGGAAATCTTTATCAGTTCAATAGAAATCAGGAGAGTGAGGAAAGAAAAAACATGCAGATTCTACAGGTTTTTATCATGTTCAATTGTTTTAGGATGGCAGAAAGCATCACCCAAGCGGGACATAGTGGCACAACTCTAATGTCAACTGTTAAAGGCTCAGGTATTTGTGTCAGTAATCTAACGTGAGCCTTGGAGCCTTGGCTATAGGGTGATTTCTAGCTCTGTCTGAGCTTCATCAGATCATGTCTGAAAACAAAGCAAAACAAACAATAGACATTAATAACAAACAACACCCAAGCTAAATTCTAGGATAAATACACATATACATACATACATACATACATACATACATACATACATACATATACACATATGCATACACGCATATATATAATACATGCATGCAGACATATACATATAAATATATACATATAATATATGTGTGCATGCGTGTGTGTGTGTGTGTGTGTGTGTGTGTGTCTGTGTGTAATTCAAAAGAGTAAATGTAAGAACCAGGAAGCCAATTTCACTTTGGATAATAAAATTAAAAAACCCTAAATGAAGCTAGGCCATAGTTTTATTTATTATTATCAGTGTGTTAAATAATAATGAGGTATAGCAAATTAGACATTACTTCAATAATATGAGCGTCTTGATCTTACCAAGTGTGTGACTGGCAACAGAGCAGGAACTCGGCAGATACAAATATTGGTAAGCAAACAGTATTTCAGTGAAAAAACCCTCTATTCTGTGACTGAGATGATGGCTGTGATGCTTTGCTGTGAATGAAGATGGATGCAGGGATACAGGCCAGCACTGTGAGAGCTCACACTATGTTTGTAATGTTACCCTGGCATAGGAATAGCAGCCAAGACATGGGCTATATTAATTGAGAAGTACTTTATATGCCTTAGCATGGACTCAATTTCAAAATAACATAGGGCATAGATAATAGAACCTAAGAATAAATCATTAGTACCAAGCAGTCTACAGAAAACATGCTACATGGTGATGGATGCTACATGGTGACTGAGAGTGAAGCATGACAGCCATGTCTATTAACTGTTGTATTGAAGTTTTTAGACATGGACCATCATGCCTTTACAAACATTAGTCAGATTGTGACACTTTTCTACTATATCTCCATACTAACTCTCCATTTCAAGATGGGATTCAGGACTGTATGCAATCTGCATGGCCTAGATCTGTTTCTTCAATGCACAGCCTCCCCTAACATTGCTTTTTGGCCCTTCTCCTGCCATGTGAGCCCCTACTGGCCTACTTTGTATATTTTAAACTCTTCAGAAAATTTCTGCCCCTAGCTTTTGTCCTAGGTATTTCCTCTGTCTAGAAGGTTCTCATCCCAGACAACTAACAGCCTGTTTTTCTTTTTCTTTCTTTTTTAAAAATTTATTAATCATTTTATTTGTTACATTTCAGATGTTATCCCCTTTCCTGGTCTCCCCTTCACAACCTCCCTAACCCCTCCCACTCCCCTTTGTCCCTTCACCCACCCACTCAGGTCTCACCCCTCTAGCATCCCCTTTCTCTGGGGGTCAAGTCTCCAACAGGACCAAGCCTCCCCTCCCATTGGCCAGATGAGCTTATCATTTACATTTTGCCATCACCTGTCACCCTCACTAAAGGGTCACAATGGCCCTCTATTAATTAATTCACTAACCCTCATTGATGCACTGCCTTTACTCTTCCAAATGTCATAGCTATATAACAAATTATATAACTTTTTATATGTATAATGTGTTGTTTCTTGTGCTACATTGTAAGCATTACATAGGATCATGTCTCTCTGGCATCCCTAAAGGCAAGGACTCCTGTACATAACATTTAGTAGGCATTCAAGAAATACTTATTAAATGATGAAAAGAGAAAATTATGTGTGAAAGCTAGATATATTTAGAAGCATGTTTTGAAAATTCAAAAGCAAAAATATGTCTAGTGACCTTAGGCCTTTTGAATTCATTATCTGTGTTCTGTACCAAGTACTTTCTCATATCGACATTGCTAGCTGTTATTTTGCTCACTTTAAATATTCTTTTTTCTTTTCAGTGAACTGTGAAGTACTCTTTGAGAACCTTGTCTGAGCTGGTACGTCTGCGTATTCCAGAGTCTTAGGAAAGGCTGCTTTATTTACTTCACATACAACTGGAAGGCCACATCTGTTTAATTTATACTGCTATGTCCATAGCATCAGGGCACACATCTTCAGAAACAAATGATTAACTCTGCAACATGAATATTCCCAACATGTATTATCTGTATAAACATGCATGCATATGCACACATATGCAAAAACATGTGTGTATATGTATGCTATGTATGCAGACATATTCACTGATAAGATTCATGCTCATTTTTGATGCTTTTTAAAGTCTAGCCTTAGGGCAGATACTTTAAACTTTACTATGAAATAAAAAAATGTTTCAAGCTTTTCATGTTTTTCATTTGTATTAAAGAGACTAACATAGGAAAACAAATTATTATGACTGCTTTTTAGACTTTTATTTATTTATTTTTTGGTTGTTTGCTTGTTTCTGTCAATGTGGGGAGGTCCAGAAATGTATACACACTGCAGGGAGAAACTTTCTTCTTTCTCTTTGCTTGGCTTCAGATCTCAGCCTTTCTATCTATTCGTTCTAGGACCCTTAGAGTCAATACTTTCCACCTTTTGGTCTGTACAATGGGCACACGAGCAATGCCTACTTCCTTGGGTGGGATTCAGTAGAGTGTGAAGTACTTCAGCTAGTGCCCAGCACACACTCAGCACCAGTGTGAGTTTTCTTCTTTTCCTATTTGGAGAATTAATGTGTGTGCTGGGCAAAGAAACCAGAGAAGCTTTTGATTTGTTCTCTTCTGTACACCCTGTTCCTGGTTGAATTCAACCCTGTCTGGCTTCCTATTTCAGGCATCTGTCTCTTTGTTCAGCCTCTCCAGCACCTGGAAAACATATTCCTATCCTTCACTCATATACTAATCCTTATTGCCCCAGATCAGTCTACTTTGCCACTATTTCTATGCTTCCCATTCTTCCTTCTTTTCTGTTCACTAAATAAGTATCCACAATTGAAAATCCAGTCTTCACATTTGATTGTGACTGTACCTAATACTTTTTTGAATTCTCACTCCTGTATTCAGCATTATGCTAATAACTTTATTTATATCTTCCAGTCTAGTCCCTCTCAATGATACTGTAACATAGGTGTGAGTTCTAATATTTACATGTGAGAACACTGAGACTGAGACACAAAAAATGACTCCCTTAACTCTCAGGAAGAGTCCATAGTGTTATTGACAATTGACAAATAAAACTTTTACAATGAATTTGTGAGTTTGGTTTCACTCTATAGGTTTTAAAGTGCTGTTGCTACATTTGATGTTGGAGAATGGAGCTGAGAGATGAGAGGTTTTTTTTTTTGAAAGATGACTACATCATGAAAATTTGGAAGAAGAAAAAATTGGAGATGGAAAGATTTATAGGAGACTGATGAAATAAATTCAAAAGTGAACATTTGCCACAACAGAACTCAACAGGCAAATCAGTGACTCACCACAGAGCAGCAGCTTATAAGGAACAATTCGCGTAGCATCTGGGAGTCAGGATGGTTCGCCTGGGTCAGTGAGGTTCTCACAAAATGCTACGTAAGCCACATTCTCACTTGGAGCTCGAGGTCCTCTCTAAGCTTGTGTGGCTTTTGGCTAGCTTTAGATCCTTGCTGTTGTAGGAGGGAAGCTCCATGTTCTTGTTCCCAGAGAGTCAGAGCCTTGCTCCTTAACCCTGAACTTGAGATACCTACTTACAACTTACAGTGCAGCCTTTGCAAATACCCTCAATAGCATTTCAGTTTCTTTTGCAGACTTAATAGGAAAACTTCTCAGTCCAGGATATTAAGACTGACTTTCATATAATGTCCCAACACCATGATAAACACTTCCACTAACTCAGCCATATTATTTTGTCTACAGATAAGCCTCCAGTTCCACATGTACTCATGTAGAAGGGATCATACAAGGGCACCACTCTTTGTGACTTAACTTAGGGTGTGTCTTTTACAGGATGTAATCTAAAGTCCAAGAGTTGGCTTTGTTTGGTAGGAAGAAAGCTGAGTGGAGTGGTTTAGATTGTCGGTTGCAAAGCCAAACTTCTTTGGTTTTAATTAACAAATGAGAGGTGCTGAACCACAGGTAACCAGTGCATCAGTTTTCTTACCTGTAAAAGAGGAAAAGAAAGCATCGATCTTAAATGAGACAACATCTCTAAGGCACTTAGGATTCACAAAATATTCTATATTCACCAATGTCGCCCTGTTATGATGGTCTATGTGTCTGTGCCCCCTCCCAAGTGCATATTGCTAACTGTTCTCCAACTGTGGTGACAGTAGGTAGGTCTATTTGAACTGATTAACCACAAGGTAGGGATCTTACAAATTAAATTATTTGTCTAATTAAAAACAGGCCCATACCTATGTTTCCTTCTACCATGTGAGAATACAGCTAAAATGCACCAACTCTGAACCAGAAAGTGGGGCCTCAGCTGAGGCTGAATCTAATGGGTACTTTGATTACCACTGGAAAAAAATTACCCTCTCTTCTCATAAGAGCTCTAGTCTATGTTACTTTATTACAGGAGTCCCAATGAGCTAATTGACTCCAATTTACACATTGAGTCTCAATGTACATATTAACCAGATGAAGGGGTCTAGTAACCCCAAGTCTACCTTATAGTTACTTTCACGAGTTTAACTTTGAATAGTGTATTAAAGGAATAGAACTCATCTCTGTCTCTATCTATCTATCTATCTATCTATCATCTAATCTATCTCTATCTCTAACTCTGTATCTATCATCTCTATCTATGATTGGATTTATTATAGTGGGTTAAAGGTGTGCTTCAGTTAGTCCTCATGGAAAGATGAAGAATCTGATAGTTATTCCATCCATGAGACTAGATATTACAGCTGTCCTTTGGTCTATGTTGGTGTCCTAAAGAAGTTTGTCCTAACACCAGTAAAGAAATCTATCCCTCAGCACCAAGTCCTTATTGCTGTCTTTGAAAGGGATTGACTGACTTCTACAAGGGGATTACTTTAGTTTGTATGGTTTTTGAACTTAAAAAGTCCTGGTTACTCCTTCTCCATTAGAGAACTCCAGGGACTTGTTTGATGAACTAAAATTCTATTTTAAGAACCAAAAGCTAAATAAAACCATCTATAGAAACATGAAGATTGTATGCTTCATTCGAACTTTAAAAAAAAAATGTATTAAAGGATAGAGAAATGGCTTAGTACTTGGTACTTTTGCAGAGGACCCAGTGATCACATGGAAAGTTTATAGCCATCATTGACTCTAGTTACAAAGGATCTAATATTCTATCCTTGCTTTTGTGGGCGCCAGGCATACATATGGAATATATGTAGGCTATAGTGGTTTGAATGAGACTGGCCCCCATAGGCTCATTTATTTGAACATGTGACCATTTTGGTAGTGCAGGTTTAAGAAGGATTAAACAGTATGGCCTTATTGGAGGAGGTGTGTCACAGAGACATGGGGGCATTGATATTTTCAAAGCCCACCCAATTCCCATCTCTGTCTCTGTCTCTGTATCTCTCTCTCTTTCTCTCTCTCTCTCTCCCTCTCTCTCTCTCTCTCTCTCTCTCTCTCTCTCTCTCTCTCTCTCTCTCTCGCTCAATCTCTCCTCTGCCTTCTGCTTGTGGATAAAGATGAAAGTTTCCACCTACTGCTTCAGTGCCATGCCTGCCTGTCTTCTGCCATGTTCCCTGCCATGATGGTTACAAAACTCTAACCCTTTGGATCTTTAAGGTCCCCAACAAACTCTTTCTTCTATAAGTTGCTAGGGTCATGGTGGATCTTCACAGCAATGTAAAAGTAATTAAGGCATGGGTAAAACACTCATGTATATAAAATAACATAAACAAAGCTTTAGGAATTAAAAGTATATTAAAGTAAAGAAGTGGTGAGAAACAAATTTATTGAAGAGCAAAAATATTTACAATGAATCACAGAGCCCAAGTCTCTTCAAATCTATGCCATGTTGTTTTATTGATTTTTCTTTCTTATGATTGTAGAAGATGTCATGGTCATCCAGGTTATGCCTTCTTACAAAACCAGGCTTTTAAAAGTTGGTTTTGAGATGCAGGAGTTGAAATGCCCTGCCCTGTGAATATCATGCACATCTCAACACACTTGGACCAAAACATCTAAGTAGAGCTCCCCATGCTGCCATGTTGTTTCATGGAAGACAGAGCTGCCTGGGAGTGAGAAGTGTGCTTCCATGGTGGCTTGAGTTAAGAAGCATGTTATTCAGTGTTCCGGTAAAGGAGACCTTGTGAGCAAATGCAAACTGCCTAAAGCTTCCTGTACTTTCATGCATGAGGAGGTGTCAGTGACAAGTGACATAGAAGCTGATATGTACTGAAGTACTTCAGTCTCCCTTGAAGTCAGGTGGTCACAAATAGAGCTGGAAATCAACCTTTTCATTCTACAAATAGCAACTCAAGATCATGACCTACAACCAATGCAGGAGGGAAGGCTTTACCTTAATAAAAGGGAAGTGATTTTAAACAGAGATTAGATCTCAGGTTAACACAGACATAGATTTTTTGATATATTTCAAAAGACCTGAATTTGATTTCCTGTGTCTACTATGTATGTATGTATGTATGTATGTATGTATGTATGTATGTATGTGTTTCCTGAGTATGCCTTTAGAATACCTGTATGGAAAGTGTTAGGGCAAGGTTTTCTATATAACTGTTTGTTTCTCCAGATGGATATAGAATGCACTATTGACTATATCGCATAGAATAAGAATATTTTAGGAAATCCTTCTTCCTCAGACAGAACCTCCTCTCCTTAATTACAGATAGTTTTGGGTCCCTGCACAAGGTGTATATTCTGACTCTACTGTCCTGGGATATGAGCAAAATGCAGGTCATAGGGATGCAGGCCAGATCAGCTGTTGAACAGAATTATGTGATTTTTATGGTGTCTCCAGTGTGTTGCTAAGTTCTGCCTTCTGGCACAGAAGGTTAGCCTTTAATTTTGTAGGAACATCAGTGCTACAGATTGGAGTCAATCCCAAGGAGAGGAGAGAAAATCCTCCAAACTCAGAGAATTAAGTCACTGACAGGTAAATAGGGACATTGGCAAAGAAGGGCATTCAGGAGACAGTCCAGAAAAATGTACCACTGAGGTATCCTTGTCTCCATGAGAGGTGCTCTTGGGGCCAATTCTTGGAGAATTTCAATAAAAAGGTCTCCAAATAAGAGTAAATTCTGGGCAAAATGTCTCACCATTTGCAATATCCTTCCTTCAGCTCAGCTGTACCTCCAATCAAAACGTTCATGATAAAACATAAAATATAAAGAAGATTTCCTGTGATGTTCAGAGCACATTGACTCAGATATCTCTTGGCTATACACCACACCTGATAGTCTTAAACAGTGATAACCCCTGGGTTGTGGAAATGAGCATGCAGTTATAAAAGGGCCAGTTCAAGGTTAAGTTCTTAACCCTTTGTCTCAGCTGTCAATAAGTCCCCAAATAATCTTATTTCACCTGGAAATGGAAGTAGAGAAATATCTAGTATATCTACGTATGCTTTAAATGTCAGATAATCACCAGAAAATGGCTATGTCTTCTGGACAACAGAAGAACCTTTCAGCTAGCCTCTTAGTGGGGCAGTAAAATGATAGCAAGGACAGTTACATGTGGACAGTCATTACCTGTTCTTTTAAAGCAGTGTCTTCAATGTGTTTTGACATTTAATGTTGATGTTTTACTACAAAGTAATAGAATATTAACTATAAAGAAGCATTGGCTACAACCCTATAATCTTAATACAAAATTAATTCCTCTTATATTGACGTTTTACTAGAATTCATAAGTATTATTTTTAATAAGAACAATCACACAATCAAAAGTTGTGTTGCTTTTGTTTTAGTTAATTTCACATGGTAAATATCATACATATCAATTTCTACTTCATCTCATCTTTATAATTACTGTTTACATAGATGTGTGATATTGTACCAAGGTGACAGATTATAAGTCAACTTTCCCTTTGTTGTTCACATTTACTCCTCTCCTGTTGTCTAGATACCAAAGCATACATTAAAAGCTTTAGTTTATTTCTTTGTTTGCCTATACTTTTTCATAGATGTGGTAATGAAGTTTAGCATAGAAACCTAGAATGAATGCTGTGGACCTCTGTTCTCATATTAAGCAATTGAGGTGCTAGCTGGCCTCACTTGAAGAACATCTGAGGCCGAACGCCGAACACCCCAACTCTTTCTCTCAGTCTCGTCTTAAAGGTTGTATCTCCCGAAGAATTGATAAGAATGTATCCAAGTCACTATGTATAGGAGCTAAAACCTATGGTTTCTATAAGATATCTAATGTGCCTGAGTAGAAAACTCTCCATAATGTCAACTTGACTTAACATAATGTGTTAAGGGGCTATGTAGCCCTATGTGGTATCAGCAATAGTCACACTCAAAGGCTCTGACTCAGAAAGAACAGGGGTTACAGCTCTGCTCACTTCTACAATGACTGAATAGTTCGAGGAAGTCACTTCAGTGGTTCTTTCTTTCTTTCTTTCTTTCTTTCTTTCTTTCTTTCTTTCTTTCTTTCTTTCTTTCCTTCTTTCTTTCTTTCTTTCTTTCTTTCTTTCTTTCTTTCTTTTAGATGAAAACATGAATCTAACTCAGGTATTACCAAAACATGATTAGACATACATTGTTAAGCCAGTACCTCTCTAATATTTACAGTCAAGATATGTGCTACTTCTACAGCATACATTTTGTGTGTCTGAAAACATAGTATTATTATTGTGATTATCGTGTTTCTTCTATGCTAAGTACATTAAGGTAGTATGCAACACTTATCAGTCTTTAATCTACCTGTGAAATAGTATTCATACTAGAGTATTCATACTATACTAGGAAGTTTAAAGAGGCCACACATGTGCATATGCACACAGATAGCTCAAAGTAGCATATAGCACAAGGAAATACCTCAATAGCTGCAAGCTATTATTTAATTTTGTTTGTTTCCTATATTTTAATCAAAGAAACTTGATAGGCATATATTATTATTATCCTCCTTTCTTCTGGTAAGGAAATAGAACCTCAGAGTAGGTTCTATAACTTTTCAGTCACTTACCTCCTCATCTAAGTTCAGACTACAACAGCTTGTCTTCAGACTTTGCGATCCTGTGAACTCTAGGAAACTGTCGATGAACAATGAGATCAAGTTCTTGATGGACTATAAGCACAGATATTACAGATGAGAGGTAGCAGCTCCTGCTGTGTCCACCAAGGAAGAAGAAAGGATATGCTAGGCTGACCAGAACAAGAAGAACCCCACCTGGATTGAGTGTAAGGAGACCTTATGGAGGAGTCGACCTATTTTGGCTTTACCTCTGTTTCCTAAACTAACTCACATGTGAATTCTAGAACAGTGTAGAAATGAACTTAATATTTGTCCAGATGAGTAAAAGTGCCCTTAGGGACAAGAAATCTGGCTGAATTTTGACATTCAATTTCTAAGCACTTTAGCTTCTAAGAGGAGCTTCCTAATCTACTTTTCTGCTCCATTCCCTGGTCCCTCTCTTGTCTCTGCCCAGTCCCTATGGGCTGATGCTTATGCCGTAGGCCAGGGATTTAGGGCAACAGAATTCCTGATGTGTGCTTTTCTCAAAATGGCCAAATGGAGAATCAAGAAGTAGGAAAACAGAATAAATGACAGAATAGGCAGCCTGTATATTCCTAATTTCTTCTTCTTTAATTCACTGACATTAACTTAGTAGAAATATATCACAGTAGCAAAGAGGAAAAAAAAAAAAACATGAACTTTTCAAAATCACAACCCAGTAACACCCTTGCAGTTCAGATGATAAACTTGCATTTGAGGAGGTGTAAGAGGCATTTCTTCATTAGAAGCCTGTGCTAATGTTTGGAATGTTCCATCTTTCTCAGCTTACACTCTGGTACTTGGCCCCAGGCTGAGGCTCTAAGGATAGTCTAAGTGATGCTTTTGAGTGAATTGTAAAATGACTTGAGTCAGGCAGGTGTTTTAGGAGGTCATTTCCCTCATTTCTTATTTATCCGCAAATACTCAGCATAACTCACAGTATCACAATATAAATGTGATGGCTAGTCCACACATCACCTAGGAGAATTTGCTCTTGTTTCCACCTTCAAGTGAAGGAAGCAGACAAATAGAACAGACCTACTCCACCCAGAATGAAAAAGTTAAATGGAGCTGAGAATTAAAACCCATACTCGTGTTCTATATGAGTACTCAGTTTGGCCTATGCTGTGATAGTAACTTAATTTGACTTGCTTCCTTCTGGATCTGCCTCCCCAGGTGGGCTGTGAGTGCCTTAAAGAAAGATGCACTTTATTTAGCATAGATTCTGGCATCCTGAGGCTGCTTGGTGACAGTCTGGTGGGGTGAGAAGTAAAAAGTTTGTAGGAGAGGAAGCTGGGGTTGGTTCAGTGACACTTCTGTTGCCCAGTCTGTGATTTTGCCCAGATTTCCAGTATCTTCAGCTGTAAAGTTAAACAGATGTTTCAAGCTTATCTATCAGGTCAAGATCTGGATAAACTCTGATTTGTACTGTACTGAATACAGCACATGAGATCTCAAACTCCTGCACTAGCATTGATAATTTTTATCAGAATTTTTCCTTTTTACTAATTGAACTTGTTCTTGGTCAATTTGGAACATGTATGTAATGAATATTGCCATCTCTCACCCTCCAGCTCCATACAACTCCTGTCCATCCCACGTCCTCCTCACAAATCCTCTGATCTTCATGTCTATTTATTTTGTTCTGTGATCCATGAAGATTACCCAGAGCCATCTATGTGACCATGGGTTAGGGAGATGCAGTAGAGCCTGGGGTCTCAGCAGTAGGTGTGCAACTTTTGTCATTATTGTTCTTATGTTCAAAACCTATACAATTGAGAATGGGAGGGAGGTATGTATTATAATGGGGACCATTTTTGCTTTGTTTCCTTTGAGACTCGAGATTGAGTCTTTTGACTTTCCGTATCATGAGTGGTGGACAATGGCTATGTGGCCTATGCCATCTGACATCCAAAACATTCACTATTCACTTGCTTCTTTATCTTCTACCTTTTCTAATAGCAGAAAGAGCATTTGTTCTTTTCTTTTTCTACATTATACCCAGCATATAATAATGTCAGTGACTCGCTGATGAGAAGCGTCTCTGAAATTTTATATTTTCCAGTTTCAGACACCAGCAGAAAGAACACTCTATGAGGTCCAAGTTCAAAAATCCCAGGGAAGAGAGACTTAGCCTCTTTTGGCTGAAGTGCCAGTATAAAGGGTATGTCATTTAAAAAAATGTACTAATTGAATACAAAGAAACGAAAGAAAGAAAAGACCCAAAACTAATGATTGTGCACTAGAATAAAGGGAAAGAGGAACTTTCTTGAACACAAAGGCAGTGCTCAGTAGATAAAATAAAGAGGCAACGAACAAAGATTATATGGTCTTTTTCTCCAAGGAGTTTACCTATAGCAATTGTATCGTTTTCTCTCTAGTTTTGAATTTAGGAAGGGCAGGCCATCTTGACCCAGTAAAGCCCTTTATGCATTTACTTGAAAGAAGATCACTTCCATCTCATCACACAATCAGGCAGTAAGTATTTACCAAGTAATGATTGCCTGCCAGCAGCATGCAGTAAGTACATTGTGATGGAGAGAGATAGACATGTAAAGTGGAGAGATAGATTTGGGAGTCATTTACATCCTGGTGAGAGAGGAAGTGCTGAAAGCAGATGAACTCCTAGAGGAGACAGGTGGAGAAGCAAAGGAATAGAATCCACAGTCGCAGGGGAATCCTGCACAGGGGGAGAGAGGGGAGAGACAAGAAACCAGCTGGAGCAAAGGGAGAATGAGGTGCTGCCTGGACCCAGGTCAGGGGAGGACAGTGTATGAGCAAGAGCCCACCCCATAAAGCCTCATTAGGATGGTAACTGGCAAGCCTAAAAATAGGAGCCTATCCAGGACTTGGATTTCATTTTATAAGAATTTGTTTTTCTATCCTTGGCTTAAGTTATGTTTCTTAAAGCACCCTAGCTAGTATATGCATTAACAAAACTTCCAAATCTTTATGGAACCACGGATTCCTTTAGTGGTCATGAAGACATGGTAGCAATTGCTCTGTCCTCCACCCTGCAAGAAAAAAAAATGATTGTATCCTTATATTTCCTTGTGTGGTGTCGGTCTCTGTTAGTCATCTTAACAAGCCTCTGTGAGGAATCCTCTGCTTGGAGAGATCCATAAACATGATAATTTTAGGAGTACATAGTATCCTTAGGGATATTCAAGCACATAGAATTCTTGCTGCACCAGAGTCAAATTGATAGAGTTTTTGGAATGATTGACAATTACCAATAGCTGGAGGTTTTAAAACTTATTTTATGTACTCTGTGAATACACTGTTCTGACTTTTATTTCTTAAAGGGCTCATGATTCATCCACTGTAGAAGGAACATTAAAAAAAAAATACTTGAAGTAGAATTGGGACAAAATAAACTAGATTAGGTCAGACTTTTGTTTGATAGTTGAATGTCATATACTCTAATTGCCTCACTTCTAGGAGCCTTCCTAACTTCTACCCCATAACAAGGAGAACTTGTTCAACCACACAGCATGTGGTAAATATCATATGATAGGAAAATGCATTATTTTACATTCAAGGACATTGACAACTAATGAGGAAGGATAAAACAGACTCACAAATAGCTATGGTGCAAAATGAATTCAAATCTTTAAATATATTAATGATCTATCAAGCTAGTTTAGACAGACAGGGCTATCACTTTGTGTATAAAACACATTAGCTTTATTCGAAGGAGCCCTCTGCCTGTGGGACTACTGTGAACAAAACAGAGACCTCATCTTAGATAAGCGTTGAACAACTGTAGAGTTCAGGAGCTGACGAAATATCAAAAGCAAGAGTGTTTAGATATTGCTTGATCTTTAGCAATGAAAACATGGTTACTTAAAGATCACTGTTACTTATTGGCTTATTTTCAGAAATATTGGGCTGTCACTGATTGGCTGGCATTCAGAAGCATGGTTAATGATGCAAAACTGTCATTGATCAACTAGGATGGATTTAGAATTGGTTCTAGAGATTATTTGCTGTCAATGGCTGAAATGAATCAGTACCTTCTATGAAGGTAGGAATTTCACTGTCACCGGAAACTATAGTTATCAGTCTCCCTGTCTAACATTCAAAACTCTGCTCTGACCTTCTTTTCATGTTGAGGAATACAGTAAGAGAAGGATAAAATTCTTTTTACAAGATAAAGTATAAAAATACTAAATATTATAATGGACTGTCAGAAGTGTTGACAGGTGACGATAACAAGTGATATATGAATCGTTAACTTTTGCATTAAATTTTTTTTATCTCTGGGCATATTATAGACTTTGAATGCTCTATGTTGAATTCTGTATTTGCACTGGGTTCCTGATTATATAAAGCACATTCATTTACTTCTGATCTGCTGGAGAAAAATGGACACAATGAATTGAATTAGTTTGACATATTATACTTAGTTAAAAAGAAAGACAGAGGAAAGTGTCAGGTTGAAGTAATGATTCCTTCCATTTTCCCCTTGTAAAAGTTCTATTTCACAAGAATCTTGTGTTCAGTGGCTTTATGATAAGAGGGATGAGATGAAGGCCATTGGCCAGTGGATAATAGCATGAAAAGGTAGACAGGAAGAACTAATTTGAAAGTAGATAAAGAGGTTCTTCGAAAGACTAATTTTTTTTTATCAAGAATTCATCTGGAATCGAATCCTAAATTTTCCACATTCATCAAGATGAATATGCCATCTTGAGTTGGGGAGATGGATCACCAGGTCAGAGTACTTGCTCCTATGATATGTATTCAAACCACCAGAAATCATGTCAGAACCAGTTGTAGTTCTCCATTGCACATGCATCTATGGGTGCTGAGGTGGAGACAGAAGCATTCCTGAACATGTTGGCCACCAGCCTATCTCCATTGTCTGTAAGAATCCTTTTGTCAAGGGAATAAAATGGAAAGTGATGCACTAAGACACCTAATGTCCTCCTCTGATATCTACCTACATATGCACAGTCACACACACACACACACACACACACACACACACTCACTCTCACACACACACACACAAACACACACAATATAAATGTATCATTTTGTTAGGAAATTGGTCTTACCAAGTAGTATCTTGCTTCATATTACTACCAAACTTTTGTATCACACCATGAGACCACTCAAAGGAAACTTGAAATATTCCTATTTTTAAACTTTTCTAATTACTAAAAGCCTTCTTTGGTCACCTTTTGATGACCCTATAGTCTTGATAAGAGAGCAACAGCATGGTTCTCACATTATAGTAAACTCTGGAGATGTATGAGAATGGAACAACTGGCATTAGAAGAGGTGACAGGGGCATTTCCTGAGCAATGACGTAAGACAACTTGGGAGTTATTTGCAGTTGACCAGTGAAAGATTTCAGGCTAGAGTAGATCTTTACAGTAAATTGAAAAAGATCAGGACGTGGGCATACCTGTATATATTGTTGATTCTAGCACATGAGCAATGGAGGCAGGAAGATTGTCACAAATCTGGGGTGAGCATAGACTACAGAGTGAGACTGTTTAAAAAAATAGCAAACTTTAAAATCCAGAAAACATGCTTTTATTTTTTTTAAAAGCAATGAAACTAAAAACAGCTAGAAGCCAAGAAAGCAGCAGTGTCCCCTGGGCCACATTGGAAGCATCTTCTTGTTCCTCTCATCTCTGGGCATTGGCAATGTGCTAAGGAAGAACTGGGAAAGTTGGTAAGGCAGAGGGAAAGTCAACTCTTTTCTTCAGAATGCTGTCTCTGCTGGAACCACACCCCTGAGCCCTTTAGAGCACTTACAGCCTTTCCACTTAACATTTTCTCTCTTAATTGCTTCTCATCCTGTTTGGTTCTCTAATTGTTTTGGGTGTGTCCAAGTCAAGTTTCCTAGAGGGCAGAACTGCACTGTGCTCTTTTGGTACTTCCTGGCAGAGCTAAGTACTGGGCTAAGAGCATAATTAAGCAAGCTCTCATTTCAGAGTTGATTGGCTGGCTGATTAAAATGGAAGTAAACAGCTCAAAGGATGATTTTGTCCATTGGTAAGCAGTCTGGAAGACTCTCACTTCTTGATGGTTGCTTCTTCTCATGCCTGGGCATTAGTCTGAAAATCTAAAAAGCATGGTTAACGAACAAGGTTGGGAAGCTTGGGAACCTGCCCACTGCCCCAGAAAGCCCAGGAGTTCTGTGAGCTGGGATTTGAAATGTGTTCTTGCATACTCTGGGAGAGTAATGCACAGAATTCTGAGTGTGGAATTTTAGTGCTTGGAATGAGACAATAGGAGGTATGTATACTTCTTGCATTGCAATTCTTTTAAAAAAATGGTAAGAGCACCTTGAGAAATGTTTCACTGTTTTACTTTCAGTTCTCAGATTATGCACTGTCTGGGTGTGAGTAGCCCTGGACAATGAATGAACATTGAAGACTGGAAGATAGCAAAAACTCCTGCACAGGGCAAGAAAGTCATTTAGCTTTGTTTCCCCTCTGCCAGTAAGCATCTGGAAATGACAATTATTCCTACTTGAATAACTATTCTGGTAAGATATATTCATTTGAATTCCTACCACCAATAACTTAGATTGTAATGGAAAGAAAGAAAGAGATGTAATAGTTTACACTAAGGATATCAACTACATTTCTGAAAGTGATTTTCATGTTGAAGTATCATTCATTTTGATATGTCTCCTTTCCCCTAAGTAGAGTTGGCTTACACCAGTGAGGCACTCTGTACAAATGGGGATGTGTGCTTGCGAGTGAATGGAGGATAGATCCTTATCCTCTTTGTACACCTATCATTTCCTCTCTGCAGGTGTTTACAATTAAGTTAGAACATTTGCTCCAACAAAGCCGAAAAGTTCCTCCTTTGGATTCCAAATAGTAGATAGTGGAATATATAAATTCAATTGGATCCTAGGCACCCTTGATACAAAATATCTAACTACTTCAGTTTAAGAGGTTGCTAATAATAAATCATCTTGATTGCCCATACGGAAGAGAAGGAACAACAGCAAAGGTGGAATAGAACCTCTTCTCTGGATTGTGAACAGTATTTAACTTAATAACAAAGAGATTGTCAGGTTGAGGGAAATCAACAGGACCACTGCTTCCTCCTGGAAACATTCAACTAACTACACAAGCCAGGATCCTGATTATGGGAAGCTCTCCAAGACCCAGGGAGACCAACTATATACAATGCTTGATGAAAAACAAACAAACAAGCTCCTATAAGAAATCAAACCAAACTCATCTGGCTTGTGTAGTTTTAGAGGAGGCAGATGTATGACCAATGCTTTGCTGTCATAGAGATTGCAATGGAACACTATAAAAAGCCTTAACTATAATTACTGTTAATTAATATACAGAAGTGCTATAGTTTCTTTTATGTTCAGACAACTCTTTTCCACTTCACAATTTTCAAACTCCATCGCTTTGCTAACAATATTTTGGACATATATAAACCATCAAGTTTTTATAATATTTTAATATCTATGTATAAACTAACCAAGCCTTAGATTCTATTTCTCTAGCACATCCTTACTGCATAGGGAGTGCATGGAGAATTGGCGATGTTCCTTATCCAGCCTGTACAGTTGTTCCCGTGGTCTGGAGAGCCTACCTGTTTTAAAACAGTCCAAATTTACGTGGGCCTTTGATTGCATGGCCTTTTTGTTGCACCATACACATCTGTCTAGTTTCTGGAAGCCTGGGCCTTTTGTTTCATTTTCCACAGAAATTCCTATGACAACATGTATCCCCCAAATCTGGAATTTGAAATTTGGAATTCCTGTGAAAAAAATAAAATTCATCCTGGTTTATTTTGGTTTATTGTTCTAACCAATCCCATATTAAAAATCACAGTATTATCCTATTTATTAAGTACTCTTGTGTGCTTTTTTAGTAACCACTATCAGAATTGTTTAGAAATACAATCTACTTTTTAACTCAGTCTATACTGCTTATAAAAACTCAGAAATTCAATTTATTCAGTTTGTTTAATAAGGAAAAAAATGTTACTTATTTTGTAAAAGGTCATTTCTTATTGTAACAACATGTTAGCTTCAACCCAAATTTCTAAATGGTCTCTTATCGCTGACTTTTATTTTTCCTTAGTGGTTCAAAAGAAGACTTCTTTGATTTGATCTTGGTTCCTAAAGAGCTTTCCTTTTCACAGGTCAGATGTCATTTGGAGCAGAAATAGTCAGCTTATGTATCCAGAGTTGTAGTTTAACACATTTCTGAAAAGGAACAATACAAAATGCTGTCTCCCCCACTGTGCCTTCCAAAATGACTTATGCTGCTTTATGCTAATATTAGCAGGCTGCTTCAGGCTACAACAACATGCTGGAAAATTGTGGTCTGCCATGCATTTCTTTTGATGTTATTCCATGCCAGATCGGTATGGAGTTTGTACACCCCTGTCTGAGTGTAGTTTTGGAAGTTCAGAATGCTTACTTCAGCACCATGTCTGGGGACAGCTCCTTCAATAGATATTTTCCTTGAAGTCATTGTAAATTCAGACAGAAAAAGACAGCTTATGGTTCCAAGGAACTATATCGCTACTGTCCCTCACTTACATAGTCCTTGCTTGTCTGAATAGAGTGGCCATAATTATTATTTTTAAGCACAAAGAAATTTGAGAGGAAGAATAGCACTTTGAACATAAAAGATGCATATTAGATAGCTCTAAAGTGCTCTGCAGTAGTAAAGCCTCAGATGCAACCTCCATTCTAATAACACTGTAACCATGCACTCACTTCTAAATTCTAAAATTACTACCAGGCTGAAAAACATTATTTAATGAGTCCAGGCATAGCCATAATACAGTCACTGAAAATATAGCTGCTAATTGCTTTGCATGCATTATTCCCTAAAATAATAAATCCACAGGTCAGGTCTGTGTCTGGCAGCCATTGCCCCAGATCACAGAACAGAGTGGTATGAATCTTGGCTCAACTTCTTTTCTCTGTAAAGAACTGGTGAAATTCCTTATCTGTTCAAGTCCCAGTTTTTCTCTGTGTTAAATGTAACATAGGATCATACATCTCTTTTTTCTTTCTCCTTTTAGAAAATATTTTTATTTAGTCTTTGATAATTTCATATATGAATAAAATGCATTGTGATCATATTCTGATTATTTTCCTCTCTAACTCTTCCTCTTCTGGAATTCTTTCTAACACATCTCCTACACACAAACACACACACACACACACACACACACCCAGATATATATAT
>NW_021604770.1:1152940-1181663 GCF_004785775.1 Grammomys surdaster
AGAAGCCATGCTCAGATGTCATTCTTTGCCTTCACCTTGAGGTAGGGTATCCTGTTCACTACTATGTATTCTAGGTTAGCTGTTCCACAAGCCTCTTGGAATTCTCTCAGCTCTGCCTTTAATCTTCCCATGGGAGTACTGGAATGAAGATTCATTGTGTTACTACATCTGACTTTTATGTGGATCCTGGGGATCTAGGGATCTGGACTCGGGTTGGAGGTTTGTGTAGCAAGTGCCATCTTCCCAGACTTGTTCTAAGGCTGGTTTTGAGTACTTCCATTGATACTATTGTGTCTGTACTATAGCAGGAGAAAGAGCTTCATATCTCAGCTAGTCTGAGCAGTTAGACAGGCATGAACAACACTACCATAGCCTATCGCCAGCAGTATGAGAAATATTATAGTCATTGCATCTTGCAACAGAACTTTCCAGCTTAGCAGAACTCAAGTAGCAACTTAATAATTATTTGTTTTGAGCCACTGTTTTTGCTACTGGTAGATATGAACCAACAGCTCATCAATAGATAAGTGTGATCAATAGCTCTGCTCTTTAAGTGCCATGGTATTGGATACCACAAGACAGAAGTCCTTCTTTCCACGATACTGCAAGTACATATTTTCTGCCTTGTTGGGGTTTAATCTTGCTGTCTGTTATAATGCTAAGTGTGACCCCAAAACCTGGAGTCTGTACATAGACCCAAGTGACCCTGCCCCATATTATTTCTGATTATTAAATAAAGATTCCACAGTCAATAGCTTGGCAGAAAAGACATAGGTGGGCTTTAGGATTCCTGGGCTTGGGATGGGAGTAGAAACATGAGGCAGAGAAGAAGGTGAATGGAGGAGAAGCTGTCATGGGTTAGGTGAGCTCAAGAGAACATGGCCCCAAGGGCTGGCCAATTGGAGTTAAGAACAACCCAGATGAAGCATAGTAATAACTTGGGGTTATTAGTAGGAAAACATATTCAAATAGCATAGAAGGTAGATATCTATCTGCCCAACTCTTGTGCTGTTTAAGACTTATTGTAAATATAGAGGTCATGTGTATCTTTTATCCCAGAACTGAATGATCAAAGGAGGAGTAGAAACCTGCGATTGGGATCAAAGTTTTTTACAACATATATTCAATGAAACAAGATAACAAAGAAGCAAGAAAAAACCCTACTGTTTGTTTCTAATTGAACAATGTTTAGTGGCATGACTGGACCATGCAAGAAAGACCTTGTCATTGTTAAATTATCCTGGGAAAGTGGTCTTTAGATAAGCATATGTAGATATTGAGCAAAGTATGGTGTTATATGCTTATCTTTCTAACACTTTGGAAGCTGAGACCGAGAATTGCAGGTTCAAGGACAGCCAGACATACATAGTGAGACCTGTCTCAAAACAAAAGCGGGAATAAGAATAAAAACTGTCATAGTGAAAGACTTAAAATAACTAAAATTACTCCAGTAAGTAAGTAGCTCTGAATAACACTGAGAATTTTGTCTTTGCTGGCCTGTAGAAACCTGACAAAATACATTGCAATCAAAGGTCACTTCATGGGCACTGTACTAATTACTTTTTCATTGCTGTGAGAAAATACCTGAGAGGAGTCACATGAGAGGATTAGTTTCGGTTCATGGTATAAGAAGGGACACTGTCCATCATGGGTCATTTTAAATCCACATCCAAAGAGAAGGATCCAAAAAGTTTGCACTCATTTGGCTTTCTTCTGCTTGCCTTTCTAGTCTATTCAAGACCCCAGTCAGTGGGATGGTGTTATCTGCCTCCATAGTAGGTTTTTCCTCTTCAGTTAAACCTTAAGAAAACCCCTCAGTCATACCTCATTATTTTGTCTACTGGATGGTTCCAGTGTAGCCAAGTAGGCAATGGACATTAATCATTCCAAATGTGGAAATTAGAAACAGAAAGATAACCATAGGAGTTTGATGTTTAACTAATTTACATACATGCTTGTATTCATGGTGCGGAGACTCTCAGACCCTCATGTCTTATGACCTTGCTGATGTCTGTCTATGTGATTTAGTCTCTTTGCCTTGATTTCCTACAGTTATGTTGATACCTAAGTTTAATTTTCTTCTTCCCCAAGGTAATCTCTCTCTGGAGCATGAATTTTGTATCTCTCTTCAGAGTGTCATATTCATTTCTCTTTTAAAGTAATTTCTGGAGAGTACAATTTCTATAGGAGAATGAACAGAACCTGTGATCAATTTATGTATAAGTAACCATTATTATTTCACTTGTTTGAAGATACTAAATTTTACCTATTTTCTTCATCAAAAGTTGGAGATGGCATTTTATTTTATAAGCAAAAGTTTTTACTCCCCAACAATGGTATTCTTAGTGTGGATGAGAGTTGAAAGTGCTGTGATTCAGAGTGATTCTGACCTTCTTCTTCAGGGCTGAGAGATCACACAGAGAGCAGGATGCACAGGGCCCATGATCAGTTCCCAGTGGACCTAATTGATAAGGAACATATTTTATGAATGAAGTTACAAGATAAAAACTGAGACTAATGAAATACCCCAATGACTCTGAAGTAATTAAGGAAGGCATTTCATACACTACCTCTAATTAGACTCTGAGGCTGAGAATTTGCAATTGACTCTATATTCTCTTGTGGCACTGACCCCTTGTTTAATCCAAAGGCAGCTGAGGATACTCATAACAAAGGAAAAGAGCTGCTACTTTCTAGGGTGACAATGAGACAACTGGGGGGAGGCTAGGGTGGGTGACAGATAATTACAACCATAGCTCATTTAGCAGAATCTGTATGTTCTTAAAACACTTCTGTAGCCAAACATTTTCAAATAAATATTTTTTAAAACAACTTTTGTAACACAAAATCTTTTCGTCTTTGGAAAAAGATGATTAAAAAAAATAAGGTCATAGCCCTTTTAAAAATACATTTACAAACCATTTTCTCTTGTTAGTATTTTCAACTTGTGACTGTAATCTTGTAGTTTCCTTTAAAATCATTCTTCTCATAAAATGTACCATTTCAGGCTTGCAATGGGCTTATATATTGGACAGTGCCTACTCTTTAATTCCTACCTGTCTTTTCGTATTAAGTCTCCTTTGTATTACCTCATGGGCATCTCACTGTTTCTCAAAGGCATGATAATACCATTATAGACAGGAAACGTAAATGGGCTTTCAGTCTGTGGCTATTTGTTGAGTAGAGTGTACATTCTAGAAATAACAAGAAAGTAGATTTGACCAGGTAGCTTTGGTCTAGAATCTCAGTCTATTTTCAGAAGTGGAAAAGACACGCACAAAACAGTGAAACTAACAGCATGTGACAGAATCCACTGTGTGTGCAACTGTGGCCCATCTTGTAGGCATTTGGATAAGAGAGATGAGCAAGATCTGAAATACCAGCAAACTCTCTGGAGCAGGAAGAGAAACAGAGCATCAGGTCAAAATGCCTTGGATTGGGCAACTGGAAGGCAAAGTGGTGGATAGCAAGCTGAGTAAATACTCCAGAAAGGGATTTGGCACATGCTGCGTATGCCCAAATAAAAAGTGGGTGCTTGTCCCTTTTGCAAGTTCTCTGGGAAACCAAGCCAAGATCACATGTAATGGTTTCACTTTTAATAAATCCAGGCCATTTGCTGGGTTATAAATCATTAGAGATTGTAAGGGAGAATCATTTAAAATAACCATACATTTTTTACTTAGAAAAAAAATCATCCCTAAAATGGAATGTTAGGAACTCTAGATGATGCTTAAAGACTCCTCCAAATGGAAGAGCCATTGTTTCAATGCTTCCGGTTAAAACAAAACAAAACAAAGCAAAGCAAAACAAAACAAAACAAAACAAAACAAAACAAAACAAAACACAACCAAAAAAACCTCAACATGGTCTGTAATATTTTGTCTAACATGTTTCTTTTTATGTGGAATGGTTTTATATCTCTCTTATACTCCTAAAGGCTTTCAAAGCTATAAAGGTTTGAAAAAGGCTAGCTTTTGACAATAATGGCAAGGTGAATACATAGGAGTAAAAGCACAGCCAAAATTCTCTCACTTATCAGTTTAGGCGTCACTAATGCCAGAAGCTTTAATTCTCTTCCATTGAGCTGAACACCAAACCACTGTGAACTTTGAACCTACTGTGGTTCTTTATGGGTTAGTTTATGAATCCAAAACCGTGGTGGAACTGGGGGCTGGTCAGTGAGCTCCAGCATACAGTTCTCAAACAATTCTAATCCAAGCATCAATTACAAAGGCATATGATTACTTGCTTGGCTTCTTGTCATGTCTAAGACCTGTCAATAGCAAATTAAGGAAGGGAGGGTTTTGTTCAGCCTGCAGTTCAAGGGTGCACAGTCCAGCATGAAGACAAAGGTACTGTAAGAAGCTCTTGCTGTTAGAGGCTCTTGCTAGTCATGTTGCATCTGCATTTAGGAAGCAGAGATCAACCTTCGGAGTTATTCAGCTTCCTTCTTTTTTTTTTTTTTCCCAATCTGGAACCCCAGTGCATGGTACTATGCTGCTCACATTTAGGGAGGGTCTTCCCACCTTGGTTAACTTAATCTAGGTAATCCCTCACAGGCAAACCCAGGAATTTGTTTCCATGGTAACTGCAAATCTTGTCAAGTAGACAATCAAAATGAATTGTTTACATGTGACATGTTAGTCTGTTGGGTGTGTATGTGTGTGGGGGGGTATAATTGAATTCCCCATGCTCTTATAAAATGAAATTGAGTAAAGATTAAATTTATGAGACAACGTGGCTTAGCTCAGTGCAAGCAGCATCAGAGCAGTGGGTTACCAACAGTCATTTCCATTGCCCTTTGGTTCACTCTACAGGTTTGGGAGGCATTTTTACTTTGGATTCATACATTTGCTCCCTAATGAGCAGAAGCTGTTTAAAATAACATACTGATTTAGAGTTTTTTCTGACTTATTTTTTAATGTGATATATTAGAATCTCTTTTCTACTCACATCTTTCAGAAGTGGTGTCAATAATGTGGGGGGCAATAAATTATTCAAAGTAGGAGAAGCCATATAACTCACAGGAAAGCTAGCAGTTTATTAAAGATAGCTGTGCACAAGTGTACATTGGCCGGTGATGCCAGCAACAAATCAGGAATGATATATGACCTTTCTCACACATCTGCAACATTTAATATCTCTGAAAGACATTAAAGATGCCAAATATTTATACCATGATCCGAGAGGCAGTGGAAATGCACTATCACTGTTTACAAATAGTCTGGGAGCTTGGTTACAATTACCTATGCCTGCCTTTTCCTAAAGGGTAAACATCTTTCACATATTTGTTTGCTAGTGTACTTTGCTTTGCAAAATAGTTCTGATCCCGAGGTGCTGTTTGTTAATCCAAAGCCACTTTACCATAAACTTGAATTATCATTTCAGAGGCAGTTATACTTCATTTATGTTCAATTTCCAGTTCATGTAGGCGCCTGTCATTTACATTTATCCGTTGCCTTCTTCCTGCCCCGTGTTTAATATTGAATGATTTATAAGTAGCTATTTTAAAAGCACTGAAGAAACTGTTTCCTTCTAAGGAGGTGATAGGGGCATTTTTTTTATACTAGAATATCATTTTCTTAATTCTGCTTTATGAGTTAGAGTTGGGCTTAGTTTAATCTCTTATTCATTTTATCATGAAAATTTAAACATAAAATGATGGGCAAAGTAATGTAAGAAACTCATGTACCTAGCACTCAGCCTCAACAATGATCAGTCATAACCATCATGGTTTAACTATGAAGCCCCAGATTGCTTCATCATAATTGAAAGCAAATATCAAACATTCTTTTATTTCCATTATCCATAAAATTTCTTACAATTGCAAAAACATGGCATTTAAATATATAATTCTTACTTTTAATTACATGTGAGTTCATATCAGAGTTTAATATTATCAACTATCAGCACTTACATTTTCCGAAGTATATTTTAAGAAATTTTGTTTGAACCGGGATCTAGAATATATCATCAAGCAATTGCTTGATGTTCATTTTGAAAATATTTTATCAGTTTCTCCTCTATCTTATGTTTATTCCAACCTTATTTCATTTCTCTTTTGTTCTTATTTTATTTGGGAAAAGTTATGTTGTGTGTTCTGGAGAGATTCCTACAGTCTATATTTTGCCATTGGAATCTATGTGGTATGTTTTAACATTGTGTTTAGTCAGGTGGCTTATCAGTGGATAGACAGGTACAGAGTCTTGACTGAATCAAGTTTTCATTTCTAACAAGAGTATTTGCTACTGTGTCACAACATGTTTCTACCAGAAAGTTAAATGTTGCTTATGACTATGGTCTTGCTGCCAATTTCTACATCTGTAAGATTTTGGTACGCAGCTTAGACAGACAACAAGAGACCGGCTGGTTCCACGGGAAGGGGGTTATTCAGGGTGGAGGATGAGAGAGAGGGGAGAGAAGATGGCAGGATGGGGTGGGGGGTGGGGAGAAGAGAAGAGGACGAGGTCGGGGAAGTTCCGCCTTTTTCCCAGGTACAGATGAGGTAGCCAGGTGAATTATGGGAGTGTTATCTTGGTTGCCTTGGCAATGATGTAGAAGTCACCTGGTGCCTGAATATGACATCACTGTGTTCGGACTTATACTAACAACATCTATATTTTATTAAATTGTGAATAAAAATAATGTTTAGGTTTAATGCTAGGCTAAACATTTGCATTCTACTTCTGCTTGATTTCAGTAAGAGTAAGTATTCTCCAGCAACCCATAAGGTGACAAGTAGGAATTTTTTCCTGAGACTCAAAGACTTATATTATTTCATATGTTCAATGAATTGTAGCTATAATACTAATTGACAATTAAACTGTGCCATCATCATGAGCAGGATCTTCCTTAATTTGACTCCTTAGCAACTGGGATATGACACCAGTAGCTTTAATTATTTTATTGCTTTCTGGTTTGTTAAGCATTCCATGTTGTTTTGTTTTATTTGTCTGTCTGTTTTCTTATTCTTGGAATAAGTGATGTTTCAAGTTCTCTGAAGACTACAATCTAGACATTAAAGGTATTTACTGATAGGGAGGAAATTCATAATTGTTTATAGGTATTTTCAGTGAGCTGATATGCTATTTACTAATTCTATAGTTTGAATTAAGAAGTACAGAGTTTGCTTGAATTCATTATTTTTACATAGTATTCTCTCTCAACTTAAAATTTTGAAGATGGAAAAATCAATGCGCATTGTCATATTTCACCATATCTGAGAAGCTATTTGTAGAATGCTTATCCCAAGGGATACATAGTTAAATAATAGATAATTATTGGCAGCATAAAGTATTTAGTGCACTGAGCCAATAAACTTACAATGGCTCCACCATAGGGTACCACACTTTAGTTGATTCAACACACTTATCTTTCAAAAATGATAATATTTTATTGACTTAGAATTTCATACAATGAATTTTGATCACATTCTCTCCCACTCTCTCCTTAATGCCTTATAGATCCTATTCCACCATAACCCCATTTTGTTATTTGTCTTTTATTTTTAATAATCTACATAGTCCAATTTGTGCTTCCCAGATATTTATGATAATTACTGGAGCCATCTAATGGAGTATGGTGGACCTACTAGGGGCCATGCTGTTGAAACCAACTCTCCCTAATTCAGAGGCCACTGAGTGTCAATAACTCCTTGATTAGGGATGCAGGTTCATGTGGTATCTGTCCCCTCTCCATGCTTGAATGTTGAGCAGCTTGATCTTGTGAAGGTCTTGTGTAGACACATAAAGCTCCTGTGAGTAGAGTAGTCTTGGTATGTTCCTGAGACAGTTTTAGCATGCTCTTCTGTAACTTCTGGTTCTTATAACATTTCTGTCCCTCTTTTGAGATAGGTCCTTAGCTTTGCAAGAGTTCCTCTGTACTTGAAACATTTGTGGGTTTCTATGTTAACTCTTTTACACTACACAGAAGTACAAAGTTTTGCAGCTGAGGAAGTCTGCTTCATTTCCCCAGCAGTCTGCAGAACACCTTCCAGTGCTAGGGAAGCTAGGGAGCAGGAAGAAAACTTCTTGGTAGGTACCAACTTGACTTCTCTATGTTATAGAATCAATGCATGTTATCCTCATCCATTGGAGCTTATTGATTTCTGGTGGGCATTAACCAAGAATGTTTTGTGAACGCATTAACCTGAATTGTTTTGTGGCCTTCAGGATACCCTTGACCAACAACTTGAGGAAAATTGGCCCATACCTGGTATAGGGTATTCTACTGGGAGACCTAAATCCTCTGGGAAGAAAACTATCCTCTGCGTTAGGGTAACACCCACTAAACTCTTCTAAATAAATATACACATATATTTAGGAAACATAAAATAATGGGTTTTCCTATTTTTTTCTCAAACATCGTTAGTGTTAGTTATCCCTCCCTTAAGGTTTCCTCTGTCCTAGCCTCACTTCCCTCTCCTGACCTAACCCTTCCTTGTCCTTAGACTAAGGCTCATTTCCCCTTCATACCACCTGTGATTCAATATCCTCTTCTCCTAGTTTCTTGAATTCCATGGCTACTCCAAGTCAAACACATAAATCTCTGTGTAAGTTAGAACATATGATGACTTTTTTGGTTTGCGTTATCTTATAAATACAGTATAGTGTTTTCCAATTCCATTCATTTACCAGAAATTTCCATCTTTTTCATATGAATGGAATTCGATTGTACAAGGGCACCCCATTTTCAGTATCCATTCATCAGCTGATGTATATGTAGGCTGTTTCCAGGTTCTAGCTATGAAGAGGGCTGGAGTGTACGTGAATGAGCATGTCTGTGTAGTATAAACAGTCTAGCAATTCTTGCTTGTTTTCTGCTTCTATTTACTTGGAATACTTTGTCTTTTCATCTTAATGTAATGTTTTCTTTTTCCTGTAAAAAGGAAGGGGAAAAAGAGATTCTGTTTTCTAATCCAATGTACTATTCTTTGTATTTTGATAGTGAGTTGAATTTAGACCATTGATATTTAGAGCTATTATTAAAAGGTATGTATTGCTTCTTGGCATGTTGAGGATCTTTTATACTTTCTTAATGTTTTATTTAATGTGTGCCAAAACATAGTCTTGTTTTTCCTCCTATAGTTTCTTGACTTTGGTTTTAGACTGAACTATTTCCACCATTGTTTTTCTGTAGGGCAGGCTTGGTGGACATAAAATCTTTTAGCTTGTTTTGACCACAAATGTTTTTCTTTCACCTTCAATTATGACAGACTTTGTTGGAACTTTTGATCTTTCTGAATCTAAGTCTTTCTTGATTTTATTGTTTGGAATGCCAAGTCATCGGTTATTATGATAGGGCTGCCTCAGCATGTGACTTGGCCCTCTCCTCTAAAACTTTCCATGAACTTTCCTTGTCCTGTGCATAACATGACATGGGAAGATTCTTTTCTAGTATGGTCTGGTGTCCTGTATGGCATGTGAATGGCCTTCTCTTTCCCAGTATTTAGGATATTTTCTTTCATGATTTTTGTTAAAAATATTTTCATGTATTTTACATGAAATTCTTTTCCGTATTATACTCCTCTACATAGGTTTTACATTTTCATAGAGTCTTAGAGTTTTCGCATGTCCAGTTCATACATGTTAATATATTTTGTCATTGACTTTGACTAAATGATTGAATTCCTCTATTTATGATTTATACTGTTAGATATAAATAGTCTGGTGGTCTTATTGTCTATCTCCCACATAATCCCTTCTATTGGTGACAACCTTTCATTGAACTTTTTGTTTTTCCTATTGCATATCTTCTTTCTACCATCCTTTTGTTTTCTCCACTATTTCTATATCTTATTGAATTATATTTTCTTTTTCAAAAAACCTAGTTACATGAGACTTTTATAAAGTATATTTTGATCATATTTAGCCCTCTCAACCTCTATGAAATCCACCCTCTTTACCCACCCAATTTTTTGTGCTTGTTATTATTAAACTAATCCTGTTGAATTTGTGCTGTTTATATTTTTGGATGTATATCTCTGGACCATGACTGGTTCCCTAAAAATTATATTCTTAAAGGAAACAAACTTTCTCTGTCCTAGAAGCTATGAACTATCAATGAATAGTCCCTCATGTGGGGGTGGGAGGCTCTTACTACTGACTCTCCAAACTATAATTTTGAATGGGAATTTAGGAAGTAGCTGGTGGAGAGATAATACCTTTGTGGTTTGTTTATTGTCCAAACTGTAACCAGCTACTCACTCTGTCATCTTACCCAAAATTCAGGACTAATCAGGATCCTGTATAGATACAATGGCTGTGATGATAAAAATTATATAAAAGATTAAATTAAAATAAAATAACAAAGAGTTCTTTAATTTAAAGAAATGCACTAAATAAACCCTCCTTTAAGCCTGAGGTGTAAAACAACTTACTAAGTGTACTTTATTTCCTTACAATTTATTCCATGCTGCCAATGGGGTAATCAGTCCTCCTCTCAAGGTTAGAGATAGAAAGGAAGAAGAAAATATCTGTTTTTGACCCTGGTATAAGGTACATTATAGCTAAAGATTTTTCCTCTGCTTTCATATCAGCTAGATATTTTTATGCATGTATGCATATATATGTGTATATGTGAGATAGTGTGTATGCATGTGCATATTGTGCAGGAGTGTGTGACAGTCAAAGACATCCTCAGAGACAATCTCAGGATTCATCTCCTTTAAGATGAAATCTCTCACTTGGATTGGAGTTCAATAATTATGACAGACACATAACCAGGGAGATCCAGAAACCTTCCTGTATCTGTCTAGTAATGAGATTCTAAGCACACACCACACCTCTGATTTTTACATATGTGCTCTGGGGATCAAACGCAGGTTCTCATAACTACTTACAAAAGAAGCGCGTACTCATCCTCCAGACCATTAGCTGGTAGTGTTAACATTAAGGTATATATTTTCATTAAAACCAAGGTATTTCTTTCTATCAATTTTATTAGCTATATTGAGTAAAAATTTTATACACTAAAGTGCACATATTTTGAACAAGATTTGATGCATTCTGACAAATTTAATCCCTCTTTCCTGACCCCCTGCCTTCTCCACTCATTCTTAGCCCTCCCCAGGTTTTATTTCTGTCATGGTAAATTAGTTTATATGCTCAAAAGCTTTATGTAGATGAAACCTTATTTTCTTGTTCTTGCTTCCTATATTCACCTGCAATTATGTCTTTATCTCATTGAAGTACCTCAACAATTCCTTCCTGAGCTGAGTGTTACTCCACTTACTGGGTGCATTACAGATTATATCTGTACATATGTGGTCATTTGTATGGCTTCTAATTTGCAACTGTTAAGTGGAGATCAGTAGTCAATGTGTCAACTTTTGAATGGATGTGTCATTTGGTCTCTTTTTAGAAAATAACATGTGAGTTAAATTGTTACATGTTGAGCAAACCCTTTAAGTGCTGGACCACATTTCTAGCCCCATAGACATAGTTTTCACAAGTGCTAAGCATGCTGTGGCTTGTCATTTCATTGTCTGCACACTGTTTTATTGAAAGAACATTTATAAATTTATGGATGTCAATTCGATCATATTTTCAAGCTTCTGCCTTTTGTATTCTACTTAAGAAGTCTTTGCCAAATCAGAAGCTCAAACAGATTTCTACTCTTTATTTTTGGAGGTTTTCAAAGTCATATTTTAAATCTATAATTGATTGTTTCAAATTGTGATAATTTTAGTTTAAAAGATTTAGCATTTATATTTAGTTTTATTATCAATTTTGAATTAATATTTTCATGTGGTAGAAGTTTCAGTTTAAATCCACTGTTTTCTATTTATTTATTTATTTATTTATTTATTTGGGTATTAATGTCTAGTTCCAGTAGCAATGTTGGAATGAGAATACTTTTCATTGATATCTCTACTGTGTTCTTTTGTCCTATTTCTCTAATATCACATAATGTTTTTCTTCATTTCTTATTTGAATATTTTATAGGGTCATTAGTGTGTTTCAATTCTATCCACCCATCTCACCAAGCCTTTATTACACTAACTATATGATAATTGATTTAAAGATGAATTTTATAATTTCTACAATGAAAGAAAATTCTATTGTAATTTCCACTAGGATTTCCTAGTACATGATACTGTTTTGGCCTTAAGAATAGGTAGAGTTTAGAAAATTAAAAATGGCACATTTTTCATTTATTTAGGTATTATTAAATATCCCTCAGAAATATGTGATAATTTTATTGTACTGGTTTTACTAATACTTTGTTAACATTTTCTCCAACTATCCCATATAATATGTGCACATATGCATGCACACCCTATACACATGTATATACAGCTGCACACACACACACACACACACACACGAATATACATACACAAAATAGATTTTGTAAAAAAAAATAGTTTCTTGTTTATATATAAAGTTAAAATTATTTTTGAAAGTTCATATTTCATCTTGTAATTTGATAAACATAGGTAATAGGATTTTCTGTCTTAATTACTATATCACCTGCATGGAAAAATGCATTTTCTATACATTTCAAATATGATTACATTTATTTCTTTTTCTTGTCTTATTGCATTGGATAGATCCTTCATTAAAGCATTGTATGGAACTGGTGAGTACTAAACCCTTTATCTTGACCCTAATAACTGCAGGTACCCATTCACTCTAATTGCTAAACATGGAGTCAGCTGTGGATTTTAATATGTATTAATTATAATGTTTATGATTATGATACAACTAAAAGAAATTTCCATGTTCTTCCCTCCAACACCTCCCATATACCCTTGCTTTCTTTTAAATTAATGACCTCTTTAAAAAATGTTGTTAATTTTTTTCATGTATATTAATAATCAGGTTGAGGAAGTTATTTTCTACTTCTCATTTTACTAGACATTATTTACTGGGGCTGGGTAACAAGTTTATCAAGCCTTTTCCATGTATATTGATGACAACATGAATTTTCCCATTTAGGTTAATGTGCTGAATTCTTTTTGTTGTTATTGTTTTGATTTTTCTTTTTTTTCTTTTCTTTTTTATTAGTCAATTTGTTTACATTTCAAATCATATCCCCCTTCCTGGTAATCCCTCTACCAACTACCCCCTTCCTACTCTCTTCCCCCCTCCCCTTTGCTTCTATGAGGGTTCTCCTCCACCTATTCATCTACTCCAGCCTCACCTCTTTAGTATCTCCCTTCACTGGTGCATCAAGTCTCTCTCCCCTTTCATTGATGTCAGATAAGGTCATCCTCTGCTACATATGTATTTGGAGACCTGGCTCCCTCCATGTATGCTCTTTTGTTGGTGGTTTGGTCCCTGGGAGGTCTGTGCCCAGTTAGTTGATATTGTTCTGATGAATTCTATTAATGAATTTTTTTATGTTAAACTAGCTTTGCTTTTATAGGGTAAGGCACACCTTATCATAACTCCTTCTGATTATATGTGGTTGAATTTGTTTCATACTTTAAGAAACATTTGTATCTGTGCCCATAACGAATATTTGCATAATCTTATCTTTCACTGGGCAGTTCATAAATAATGGAAATTTATTCTGACAGTTTACAAGATTGGAAAGTTTGAGATTAATCAGCCCACAGATGCAGTGCCTAATAAAGTCTTATTCCATGCTATTATGGTAGAATCTTTTCTACGCATCCTCATCTTGTGGAAAGGAAATATCTGCCTTCTATGTCTGTACCTGGTAGAAGAAAGAGAAGTTTCAGACTGGCTTCCTGATCCTCGTTATGAATATACTAATTCTGTTACCATGTGGTGGACTGTCCTAATCTAATTACCCCCTAACAGCTTTAATTTGTATTTGTGCCCTGGGAATTAAGCTTCAGAAACATTTCAAAGGAACAAGAACATCCAAGCCATATCACGTTTTCTCACTTGCGTTATTCTGGAGAAAAAAAAAACACTTATATTTTAGTTTGTTCTTTTGTATTTAATTTGACATTTTTAATGCTGCTGCTTTTAGAATTTTGTTCTCAGTTTTCACTGATTCTAAGCGATTTGTTTATGATTCTCTTGGTGTAGGGATGTTTCTTGTGCTTAGGATTCACTCAGCTTGGCTTTTGGCTTTCTACTTTCTTCAATTTCAGAATATTGTTGTCACAATTTCTTCAGATTTTAAAAACACATTTATTTAGTTTAGTTTGTAATTGTGGGTATATGTTTGTGGGTTTGTGTGTGTGAGCGCAGTGCTCAAGGTATCTAGAAAAGGGCATGAGATCCTCTGAGCTCGAGTTACAGGCTGTTGTAAGCCACTAGACATAGGAACTGGGATTCCGAATTCAAGTCCTCTAGAAGAGTAGTACCTGCTCTTAACCTTGGATACATCTCTTTAACCTCCATTAAAAATTTCTTTAATTTCTTAAATTTTACTTATTTGTGTGTGTGTGTGTGTGTGTAGGTGTGTGCGTGCGCGTGCGCATGCATGTGCATGCACATGCACATTCATGTTTGAAAATATTATGTTTTTTTGTATTTATTGGTTTTTTTTTGTATTGGAGATTAGATCCAGGGCCTAGAACATTCTAGACAAATATTCCACCACTGAGTCTTATTCCAAGCCCTTAGTATGATATAATTCTTTATTCTTCTTAGTGAAATCGTTGTTTACTTTTTATTTAAAATTCATGGAATGGCGAGATACATCATTGGGTAAAGGTATCAAACCTCATGACCTAAATTCCACCCCAGACTCACATAGTGAAAAAGAACAGATTTCTGTGAGTTGTCTTCTGATTCCCATATGACATGCACATACATATATGTGTATACCACATGCACACACACACACACACACACACACGCACATAAAAACACACAAATATAATAATTTTCTATGTGACTATTCTTTCATAATTCACATATACTGGGTATTTTAAAATCATAGACACATTTCCCTTTAACATTCAGACTTATTTACAATATTGGCTTCAAATGCCTTACTGCTATTGCCACATATAGATTATTTCAAGATTAAGACAAAATTAGAGGCAGTCAACACACATGCAGTATAGGCTACAGTATGCTTCTTAGGTGTCAGAGTAATTCAGTTGATGTCATGAGAGGCAGGGAGGGCCTGGAGGCCACTGATATTGAGTCCTTTGCAGCTCGACTGTGAATAGTCTTCTAAAATAAAAGTGAATTCTCCTGATATTGCAATTACCTTCAGTAGGACGTTAACAGATAAAGCACTGCTAAGTATTAACAAAAAATGTAACCCACCTGTGGCATCTCTATGTCATATACTAAAAATATACTCAAATGGAGCCCTCAGAAGTACTCAAATAGGAAGTCTTAGATGATAATGAAGATTCGGACATTTTTTGTAATATTGTAAGTGTAGGTAGAACAGGATATTTGCTGTGATTGTCTCTTAAAAATTATAGAAGCTACACCCATATAGTCACACAAACATGGCTGCCTAAACATGACCTGAACAAGGATGACAGCAATCTCTGTGTTAATGTAGACAAGGGAAAGCTCTAGAGACTTCAATCTACTCAAAAATTATAGATGGCTAAGAAATGCTGAGAACATGTATGAAATTGTATATAAGAAATGTGTATACATAAATATATATAAGAATATATTCATGTGTGTGTACTCATACATATTTGAAACAATTAAAGAAAAAGAGGCGATGAATTTAAGAGATTGGGGTCCTAGTACATGGCAGAGTTTGGAAGGAGGAAAAAGGAAAGGAACATAATGTAATTATAATCTCTAAAAACTAAACAAAGTAAAAACGTTAACATTGTAGGCTGAAGAAAATGTTGGTATGATGATGTTCTTAGTGACAAGAAGGAAAAGTTAAATGAAATAATAGAGCAGATAAGTAGAAAAAGAAAAGAAACAATTTTTTTTAGAAAAAAAAGATAATTAACATTCTATGGCACTCCTGTAAAACTGAAGAAATTCTTAAGTTAAAAGGTCAAGTCTAATGCAGAATTCATGGAAATCGAACAGAAGTGGACAAAAGGGTAATCAGGAAAGGTAAAGTCAGGAAGTAGAGAGCTATGGAAACAGATCACTGTTTTCAAAGGTTTAGCATCAGTTCTGGAAGGGTGCTGGGAACGGTGTAGAAGCGGGTATGTCTTTGATCCAAGCCTTAGAATTGAAGAAAGGTGGAGGGCTATTCAGAATACATCCTCCTGACAAAAGCAGAGACTCACAGACATCGCCAGTGATGCTCAATGCCTTCAGCACCTGGTTTTTATTTTCCTTTTTTCTTTATTTCATAAAATTATGCAATTTTCAGAATATCTTCTGATAGCTTAGTCACTGAACTAAATAAACTGACCCTAAAAGTTTAAAGAAAGAAAAGTATGTGATTAATTATGTTTTGTAATTTTTCTTCTTGCTCAAATGTCTAGTAATTTTTCATGGTTTCCTGGATATTATAGATGAAGTATTGTGGAAATCATGGATTTTTTTTAAATTGTCTGAAGAATAGCTATTTTCATTCAAGTGGGTGATTAATTGTATCGTTACACTGTTTATAAATTGATATATGCTTTACAAATCCATGCTTTTAAATGTAATTTTCAATGTGTTGGCATTTCAAGGTAAGGCCCTTGGGAGTTAATTATGTCATGAAGATGGAATCCTCACATGAGATAGCTTTCTTTGCAAAAGGAAGACAGGGAACTAGGCAGCATGCACAGATCTCTATTTTGTGAGAATATGGTGAGAAGGTCACATACAATGGAGAAGTGGTCAATCACTAGAGCCCTCTCATGCCAGACTGATCTCTTATGTCAGGCCCTGCAAATGTTAAGCAAAAAAATGTTTTTGATAAACAAAGTAATCTAAGTGTCAAAAACCCAAGGGAATAAATCATTGGTTAGATCCAAACTTTTACATCCCAGTTGATGAAAAGCTGACTGATGTCTCTTAGTTCTGTGATCTGATTTCCTTTTCTTCCTAGGAATTTCCCTAGGTAATGACTCTCCATTCCCCAGCAAAGATGTGGCCAAAAGTTTATATAGATACTGTGACTTCCTCCCAGAGGGCCTTTAGTTTCCATTCACTTTGCAAGTGGTCTGAATCCCTCACACCTATTCAATCTTCCAGACAAGTAATACTGCCTTTCTGCTTGAGTTCCCACACAACTCTGTGCTAACCTTACTGAGATCTCTCAGAAGAGCTCTGAAATGCAAATCTTCCCCAGAGTAGTTCTCCTCTTGCAAGAGTGGTGAAACTTTTTCTGGCAACTGCCAGATTTTTGGCTGCTTTCCCATACTTTACTTTTTTGTGTAGGGATTTTAAGTATTACCTATATGTAGGTTAGTTCAATATAAATGGCTTTATTGTTAGTTTGAGGCTCATTGAGAAGAGACCTTGTCACCATATATACATATACATATACATATACATATACATATACATATACATATATTTAAAATAGGGCAGAGGAGAGCAACTGGTGAAGACATCAAATATAGATCTTTGTTCTCTGTGTACATGAATGTATACACATTTGGGTGCTCACACACGGAGGGAGAGGGAGAGGGAAAGGGAGGGGGAGGGGGAGGGGGAGGAGAGGGAGAAGGAAGGGGAGAGCGAGAGGGAAAGGGAGGGGAGGAGGAGGGGAGAGGGAGGGGGGAGGGAGAGGGAGAGGAAGAAGGAGAGAAAAGGGAAGGGGAGAGGGAGAGGGAGGGGAGGGGGAGGGGGAGGAGGAGGAGAGGGAGGAGGAGAGGGAGAGGGAAGGGGGGGGGGAGGGGATTGAAATCTGGATAGAACAATCTCAGAACACAAAACTAAAGTGACTTTTAAATTTATCTTTGACACATTCAAACCCTAGAAGTCAGCATTCCTGTCCCTACCTAAGGTAAAAGCAGAATAAGCAAAAAGCCAACCACTTCCTTGCTCTGTTTGAGAAGAAAGATCACTGAGCCAACCACCACTCTGGAAAATGAAGAAAGAGATATATCAGAGAGAAGCTATGACTGAAATCAGCTCACCTTGTTCAGAAGCTGTTGGGAAACTACAGATGTGAATGCTTATGTGCTAATGTCGCCTTAACTCTAGAGTCTAATGGAAGCTTTCATAGGAAGGGACCCTTCTGAGACAGCCAGACTAGATGAAACAGTGATGTACGGGTCAATGAGAGACTACCTTGTGTATTAGATACAAAGCAATTGAGGAAGACACCTAGCATCAACCTTTAGGCTTCACATGTACCTACACACATATATAAAATATACACACACAGACAATCACGCACACACACACACACACACACACACACACATATATATGGAGGGAGAGAGAGAGAGAGGGAGAGAGGGAGAGGGAGAGGGAGAGGGAGAGGGAGAGGGAGAGGGAGAGGGAGAGAGAGAGAGAGAGAGAGAGAGAGAGAGAGAGGTCTATGAATATATTGGAGGAGATGCTTGTTATTATTAAATACTTTTTCTTGAGAATCTATTATCCTGGGGCACATGTCATTTCAAGTTTTAAATCTGTCATTATATTTTGGAGAAAGAAAAATCTAAGAGAAGTAGTAAGTGGTACTACTAGAACATTAGAGGAATACGTTCCTTACAAACTCATGTTTAGTTTAGTTCTGTTTTCAACCCTAGTATCTGATACTCATATTTTGTTTAAAATTTTTCTTGAAACACAGCAAACTTAGTAACAGAAAGAATAGAAGTCGATGCTAGAGCAGAGGAAAGGTCTCATGATATGATGACTGTAGATACTTCACGGGGGGGGGGGTAGCCTTTTATTATTATGTAACTAGACTGTGCGAATTCTTCAAGCATATCTATCAGTCCATTCTGGTGCTTTATGGCATAGTTAACTGGTGATATACCTTTTCACATCCGTGTCTGGAATATTATTGAAGACCTAGGGTATAATGAGCTGATTTATTGAATCTAAGACTTGGTTCCCCCGCCCCCCATTTTGGTAATTTGGGAACGAGGTTGCACCATTTCATTGTGTCAAGAGAAACTAAGGAAGAGCAATGTAAGGGAATAAATAGCAATACCATTTTGAAAAATAGAAACGGTTCTCTATTGAGGGTGACTTCATCTAACTTGTACATTAGTTAAATAATTCTCATTGGTAGAATTATATCTTAAAATTTTTAAGTGTTAGTATGGACTTCCAGTCATGACTCTTGATGTCTTTGGAAGATCGTTTTCAGAGTGGACCACATTAAAAACAGTGTGTGTGTGTGTGTGTGTGTGTGTGTGTGTGTGTGTGTGATTTCTCACTAGATTCCAGGAAAGGTAATTTAAAGCAGTATAAATGGCTGATTCTCTCAAAACAGAAATTATCATCTAGATGAATAAATGGGCAAAGTCTCAATGACTGCACCTTGCAGAACTCTCACCCAAATCTGATCCAATTGGAAGCCAAGAAAGTTTCCAATCACTCAGAAACAAAGCTGCTTAACTTCCAGGAATACATAGCACATATAGAAAGCTCAGTATGTTTGGCCATGTAGTCAATGTTTCTAAAACGTAATGTCTTAAATTTATACTTTCAGTTGATAAACTAAGGTACTAGTAGGCAATGGGTTCTTCTGGAGAGAGGGATAAAGATAGAAGTGAGGTAACCCAGAGCCAGAAAGACATAGTGTGCACTCACTTAGAAGTGTATATTAGTCATAAAGTACATAATTAACCTTGCTACGATCCACAGAGGGTCCAAGAGGGGATGCTTGACTCTTACTCAGAAGGGGAAATAGATTAGACACTAGAGTGAGACTAGCTGGAGGAAAGGGACTAGGTGGGGTAGCAGGTGTGATAGGAACAGGGGAATGAGTTGGTGGGAGGAAAGAGAGAGAACTAGGAGATACAGCTGGATTGGAGAGGTCATCTCTCAGATGAGCTAAAAACCCAGGACAATGGAAACTCCCAGGAATCTGTGAGGGTGACCCTAGCTAAGACTCCTAACAGTGGGCAATGTGGAGCTGGAAACAGCCATTTCCTGTAACCAGGTAAGACTTCAGTTAGAGAGATTAGATCACCAATCTAGCCACAAAACCTTAGACCTACAATTTGTCCTGTCTACAGGATGTGCAGGGGGAAAAGATGGAGCAGAATTTGAGGGAACAGTCTAAAATTTCCTACTCTATATATATCTTATTTCTTCTGGATAAACAAATCAAAACAGTGATACTGGAAAGATAGTGTACCAGCCCTTTCAATATTAGGTATTCTAATGTCATACTCAGGAAATACACACAAACACACACACACACACACACACACACCAACATCACACACACACCCTCACAGAGTCTCAAAGAGACCCTTCTATAATCCATTCTAGAGATATTCTCAGAATCAACATAGCCTACTTTTAAGCATTTCATTCCTTAGCTTTTTGTTATTTAAAACAAAAGTGTCTAATTTGCTTAAAGTGCCTCAGGGAGAATATGATCAAATTCACTCATGGCAGCAACATTAAATAAAAACGGACATGGACCGAAATATCAGGGCCTATTAAAGTGGACCCATTGATACGTAGCACTCTGGCTGTACATGTTGACATATCCAGGGGTTAGCAAAATTAAACCAGAGATGATCATAGCCTAATTAAGACTAGACTTTATAAGCCATGGTTTTGTAGCCTAAAGGACTAAAGTGTAAAGGGACCTAAGACTGCTGTACTTGGGTCTGTTCCTGAACAGCCATGTTATCTTAAGACATTTTCCCTTAATGAGATGTCAGTGAAGGACTGGTCCTTTCATTCGTGTGTGACGATATTGCCTCAAAGACATGTAAGTCTAAATAATTTTAAGTGTTCATCTTCAGAGTAAACCCAACTGAAGCTTAGACAGTATACTAGGGAGAGTTGAGGGTGAAGAGCATGTAGGTCTTCCTGTAGTTTCTTCTACTAACATACAAACAAGCATTTATCTGTCCCACTACCCATATATATAACCATGACAACTTCCTCAATAAGGCAGTCAGGGGATAAAGTGGTAGAAAAGGACACAGAGCAAAGTCTTATGTGCTGCGAAGTTAGGGAACCATGCCTAAAGAAATCCAGAGGCTTTACGTGATAATTCTAGCTTCTATAAATGAGCTATCGTGTCAAAGGAAGGGTGGCATTTTTTTGGCTCTTTGGAAACAGGGTCACCGAAGACAGAAAGCAAGGCAATAGAGTCCTACAGCTGAAAGGACATTACAAGGTGACACCCTGAGGACCTTTGTTTGAAGATGTCCAGTCACTGAGGATGTATTTAATTTTTAGGGTGGTGAGCAATGGGAATCATTGGCCCTGATGGGACCACAGGAAGCTTTTAGAAGGTCGACACCAAGAGAAAGTGGATGACTGATACTGAGAAGGCTCAGTAATGATGCTCTCATTCATTCCTTATTTTCAGTAGAGAACTGCCTGTCAAATCTCTCTGACAAATAGTGTTAGAAAAATTGGACATCCATAATCAAAAGAAAACTAAACAAGGAAAGAGGGAAGGAAGGAAGGAGGGAAGAAAAGGTATTGGCCTATGTTTTATACTTTCTAAAATTTATTTCAAGGCATGACTGGTTGTATAACTCATAGGCACTGGCTATCAAGTCTGACTATTCCATCTCTGGTACCCACATGTTGGAAAACAGAACTGATCTCTGGAAGCCGTCTTCTGACCTCCATATGTTTTTCACAATACTTGCAAAGCCCCTCCACCTCTCCTTACATAGATCCCACAAAAAATAGTAAATAGATAAATAAATAAATGTAAAAGTAACCTTTAAAATTAACCAGACTTAAATATATCATATTACACTTTGCTGTAAAATATATAAAAAAAAGGTTAAAATCATTTGTATTCTAAGGCTAAGCTAAAAACTTCTATACTTGGAACAGAAATAGAATATAAGAAAACATGTTAATAATTTTCCAAAAATTTTAAAAAACATTATGTAAATGATCCAACAATGAAAAGATTAAACTCCAAACTCTGAAGAAACATTTACAAACCACATGTCCAATAAAGGAACAATATTTAGATTATGTAAATAATTGTCAAACTCAACAGTGATAACAACACACTAAAATATGGACAAATGATATAGATATTTTAATGATGAGCTCAGACATGTACTGTAAAAGCACATGGAAAAATGTGCAAGGCTCGCTCACAGGGTCTCTCAGAGACTGCAGTGGCAAGCACAGGGCCTGTATTGGTCTGTACCACGTCTCTGTGTGTATGTTTTGGGTATTAGATTTGAGTGTGTGTCTGTTTGTGTGTGTGTGTGTGTGCCCTAAAAATGAAAGAGAATGGTTCTCTGACTTTTTGTCTGCTCTTGAGACTCTTTCCTTCTTGTTCAGTTGCCTTGTCTAGCCTCAATAGGAGGGCTTTTGCCTTGTCTTATTGTACCTTGTTTTGTTCTATTGTCTGTTCTTTTCTGAAGAGGGGGCGTGGATCTGGGAAGAGAGGATATGGAGGGCAGCTGGGAGAAGCGGAGGGAGGGAAAACTGTGGCTAGGATGTTCTGTATGAGAGTGTAATATTATTATTGAAAATAATTGAAATAATAATAATAGTAATAATAATAAATGTCTGACAACTTTATTCATTATGAAAGTACATATAAAGTCCTAAATGAGATACCCCTATACATTTTAAAATAGCAAAAATCTATTTGAAAATAAAGATGATAACACCAAAAGCTAGCAATGGTATAGAGAAACCTTACTGACTCGTATATGTTTTGTCGCAGTAGAAAGTGAGACACTCACTTAGGAATACAGGTTGCTTGTTCCTTATAAAACTAAACATGTAGCTATTATCTGACCTAGAAAGTGCCCTAATGGGCAACCGTTATGAAGAAATCAAAGTTATTTTACGCCCATCCATGGAAGCATTTAGCCATTTAATTTGTTATAGTCAGAATGTGAAAATAACTTAAATATCTCTAACCAAATAAATTCTTAAATTATGGTACTTGAATCTCATGGATTATATCCCAGAATTGAAAGTGAGCACACTCTTACGACATCAGACAACCTGGTTGCTTCTTTAAGGAATGGTGCTCAGTGGGAAACAATGTTCTGTAAGGTGCACACTGTCATCACTTTGTTTATTTTGAAAATGATAAGGTTATAGAGACAGTGAACTGATCCAGCCATGGACAAACATTAGGTGAGGGAAACAGGAGAAGAATTTTGATATAAAATATCTACAAAAGGGATCTTTACGTTTATAATAATGTTTCATATTTTTACCCTGTGTATAACACTACCATGGCAATATTTTTACTAGGGAGAAAGTATACATAGAGCACAAGGGATTCCTTTATTATTTTTTAAAATTGGAGGTAAATGTAAAATATCTCAACAAATTTTTGACTAAAACACCTTCCAATAATCCATAATAATTAAACACTTCAATATATCACCTCTTTTTAAAATTTCAAATTATATACATACTAGGTAAGTTATTGAGCTCTAGAGATGAATGGGGCTGAAGGACTGCTTGCGCTTGGTTTTCTAGCTATAGAAAGATTTAGAGATACTTTATTAAGAGAAATGATTTTATCTGGCTAGCATTTAAGGAAAGCCATGGTTTTGCTGTGATATGTATTTGATGTAGGGGGTCACTTAGAATGTATGTAGTGAGATTGGAAAGGGTAAGATGATTCAGAAAGATGGTGAGAATCAACAGAAACAACAATTAGCTTTATTTGAGCTCAGACAATGGAGAGCAGCAGCATCAAGAATCTTGTCGGGGCAAAGAGGGAAGGAGCATTGTCTAGTGGCTACTGCAGTCCTAGTCAGCTGCCTTCAACTATGAAAACTGACAGGCTCCTGGAGTAAGATCCCAATTGAGTTTCCAAGTCTCTATGTCTTTCTATTGTGGAGACTACCATCCAGGATGTTGAAGCTACCAGTCCATCAAGAAAATCTTAGCTTTCTATCAATAAATGCTCTCAAAAATATAGTAATAATTAAGAATTCTCTAAGAGAGATCTATTTATTGACTTTGCAGTGGCATTAAGCATAATCCTTTCCCTTTGGGTAGAGACAGCCAAAGGCTATACCTAGCCACAGTCTACATGACTAAATTCTGTAATTCTGTGTACTGGGGATTAAAGGATGTATTACATTCACTCTCAAATAGCATAGGTCTCTGACCTAAAGCAGATGTCTACGGCAAAAGCATTGTGGGATAGAAATATTCTATTTCTTGATGCTCTGACGTGTTCAGACTCTATGGATCTTTTGGGGCATACACAAAATTTCTTGTGGACTCTCAGTTGGGGATAGGTAGCAGAGATGACAAACAGAAGGGTGTTTGAATGCAAAAGCTCCTGGATCCCAGTTCAAGAGTTTCTGAGAATCTGCAGATAACTCTTCTGAAAATTTTCTGTGACAGAAGGAAAGGATTCTGAATTTCTTACTCTTGTTATAATGGTCTTCTTCAGACAACATTGCCAGCTAGGAAAAGGAAAGATGCAGGTTATAAATTCCTCTGACTTGAAGTTCTTACTACAGTTTTCTGAAAAATTCCAGAAACCTGCATTGTCTGTAAAGGCATCAGTTCCCCATAACAGCTAGTCTCTTGGGCATTTCTCTCCATTGCCTACTAAGCAACTGAACTTGAGGCAGTGTACTTCCCACCGCAGTGTAAGAGCTGGCTAGAGTGGGGGTCGGGTTCTGCTTGGAAAGTGCAATTGACTCCATCAACAACCTGCTTCTATTAGCACCTTCCTGAGAAGAGAGAAGCAACCATAAAAAAACATGCCACCCAAGTTGTCATGTGAACATTTCCTTTTCACAGAAGAGACCTGAGGGAGTAATTAAATTTCTCTGATGGCCTATCTTCTTTAAAGGTTGTTTTTTTTTTCTTCTTCTTCTTCCATAAACACGAAATTACCCTGTGGTATTTATTTAACAGAATGCTAGAAGATCCTGTATGTGTTTTCACAAGAGAATTTATTTTCTCCTTGTGTACATCTGTCCTAATGTTTTTTGAGGTCCACTCAAGGGACATATTTGAACCCCAGGAGATACTTCATGATGGCAAAAGCTGTGGTAAGTTTGGACATGAGGAATGAAGCTTTTTTTCTGGGGACACATTATTTTTGTTTGTATGTCTGCTTGAATAGACATGGATACAAAATTAAATCTGGCCAGGGGGTTGATCCAGGAGCTTATGTGGTAGTTGGAGGGGGCATACGGAAGGACCAGAGATAGAGAAAACAGGCTGGCCGAGATATAGCCCCAAGGTGATAAATGAAGGTCTGGAGACTTGCCAAAGCAGATCATTGTAGCATAATCAGCAGAAAAGAGGCACCAGCAGCTGATGAAATATGATCTTAAGGGAAAACTCAAATCAAGTTATTAATGGAGAGAAAGAGCCAGCCTGGGCTTGAGGAGTGATTTGAAGTAGAGGAACATGAATAGACATAGTGATGAGATAATGCCAGTTCCTTCCTTGCTGCCCAGAGAGGATGAGAAGGAGAGCTGAGCTACACATACGCTAGCTTCCTGGTTGTTGCTATCATATTCAGTATATAAAGAAGTGCCCAAATGCACAGACTGGCCCATCTGTGCCTTAGCAGATGGAATGGGAGTTGCCCAAGTGAAGAGCACAGTATGATTTAAGACTGGCTCTAAAGGACATGATACTTAAGGTAGTTCAAATACAATTACATTAATGTGGCTGTCTCAAATTCTTAACTGAATGAATAGTTTCTGAATTGATTTTATTGTTTAAAATCATGCTAGTTAATGGCTTTTCAAAATAAAATTGCCTTTGGCTGATTTAAACATCAGTAGAAGATTAAAAAATTAATTTGATTGTATTTTAAGCCCCAAATCAAGATTTCTATAAAATTGAACATATCCCATTTCCTCCCTTTTAAACTGACTGATTTTTGACCATGTGATGAGCCAAAAGCAAACCAAATTACAAACGGGCTCTGCTAAATCTTAGCTCAAACCACAAGAAAATCTTCTATTTGCTATGAACTCTTGGATAAGATGTTAAATGGCCCACTTTCTTCAACAGAAAATAAAATACAGAAGATAAAACACTTATCTCTGTAAATCTGTTGTGAAGATGCTTGCGAAGTAACTAATGTAGTTATCAGTCTATGGGAGACTCTCAGTAAGAACTTTCTACATAATTTTTATTATATACATATGTATATACATATAGATCAGATAGTTCTATAGGGTATATACATGTCTTCAGTGTTGAAAATCTCACATAGGAAGATAAAGCATTCTGGGCAAAACCAATAAAGGACAAATATACAAAGACAATAATAGACAGGAAAGATTTGGGTTAGGTTTTTTTTTTTTCAGAGCATTAATACTGATCAAAAAGACAATAAAGAAAAAGTTAGATAGTGGAAATTTTCATGTGTCACAAGTTTGAACTTCATTTTCTAAGTTAGCTGTTGCCAATTATAAAGCTATATAGCAAATACTTTGTGGTTCAGGGTCATTCATTCTGTGTTAAAATTACTGCTTGATGCTCTGCTAGCAATGTGAGCAGCCATAGGCCATTAAAGCTGTAGATACGGAGGGATTTCCATAAAACTTTATTTATAAAAGAAGAGTGATGAGACCAGTTTTTTTTGTTGTTGTTTTGTTTTTATTTTTGGTTTTTGTTTGTTTGTTTGTTTGTTTTGGAATTTTTTTTGGTGTAAGGACTATAATTTGCTAATTAACATTCTAGGTGACACAGAACAAGTCTAGAATTCTCTTTATTCCCTAAGTTTACTTCATGCCAAGCTAGTTATAGAACATCCTCATACTAGGTTTAATTAAGTCATTTAATAAATATTTAAGTGATCACAATCACTAAGGTACTATTGCTACCTTCCAGAGAAATAGATATTCCTGGAGTTTATGTTTTAGTGGAATAGGAGACCTATATCTGTTACTGTACTCACTCAAATGCTGTTCTACACACACTATCATTAGCAAGGTTTAATGTAGAGTTCTTAGATTTTTTTCACACAGAGAGACCCCTCATGGCACTGTATATCTATCTAGCTATCAGCAAGACACTTGACAAAATATTCCTTGATGTTCCCATGGACTTGATGAAGCATGTGACTGGGTGATGATATGTCTCAGTGTTGTGCAACCTGGATGAATGACAGTTCTCAATGAAGGCTGATTGATTGATCACTGGCAGCCCGGACAGCAATTTCCAGTGACCTAGAGGGCCCTGTCCTTTTCTCTGTGCTGCCCATCCTTTCTATCGATGACTGAGATGAAAACATGAAGAGCATACTGATCAAATTTGCAGATGCTATAAAGCAAAGAGAGACACAGCCAATACAGCCAAGCTCTAAACTGATTCTGACAGGCTGGAACAATAGCCTCAATCTAACAAGAAGAAACATAATAGGGATGAATGGAAGGTCCTGCACTTGGGTTCAAAAGTCAAATTGCATATGAGGTAGGGAGGAAATGGCTAAACAGCATTATCCGAGGAGAAGCCTTAGAGATAACACTGAAAGAGACACAGTGGGTGTTCACCACACAATGGTAATGGCAATGCTCCCTGTGATGCTGTGTTCAGGGTAAGACAGGCGTTCCTGCAGCAAGTGAACATTAGATTGTCCATTCATGTGGTCAGGAGTGCTGAGAAACATAAGCAGACCCACTTTTAGTCAAGTCAAAAAGCTCTATGTGAGAGGAGAAATCCTAAGAACATCAGGATTCATGAAGAAAATGTGGGTAATGAGCATTGTATACGGGGAGTTCATCATGACAGAAAACCCAAGAACGACCCCTTGAAGGTGCTTTTTGCATCTCTAACAAAACTTGAATCTCCTGTGAGGTTTCAAGGATGAGTGGATGATTTTAGAAAGATATGTCCTCTGGGCTAAATGATGCTCCAAGGGCCCTAGGCTAGCAGATTCTAAAAGTTATGTTTGCTTTGTCTGGTGTCCACAGCAATGCCATCCATGAGGCAGAGTAAGAAATCTGCATTAAATAATCAAAATGTGGCAAGCAAGCAGAAAGATATGCCTGCTTGCTTGCTGGGAAACTTAGAATAGATGGGGCAGGGGAGGGCCTTGTTTGGCATAGGTGAGAGAGGGGGTCCTTGGTCCTGGGAAGGCTGGATGCCCCAATGTGGGGGAATTCAAGGGTAGGGAGGTGGGAGTGGGCGGATGGATGGGAGCACATCTGTATAGAAGTAGGAGGAGGGGGGATGGAATAGGTGGTTCCTGGGTGGGTGGGTGGGTGGGAATGGGGAAAGGGGATCACATCTGAAGTGTAAATTAAATATCCAATAAAAACAACAAAACAAAACAAAAAAACAAAAAAGAAACTCCCTAAGGTATTGATCCAACCTTGATCCTTCAAGAAATGCCAAGGAATAAACGTTTCAAAAATGGAGATTGAATTAAAATTTTCTGATTAACTTTGAAATCTGTTTACATTTAACATTGTTACTAAAAGTAATTCTAAAATACACTTGTACTTTTAATAAGTAACATGAACAGATGAATGAATGAAGTATGATTAAATACTCAATCCCTAATGATTTTCCTTCATTTGTAGGCTTCCTGATGGTAGTCTGCCTGATTTAATCTGATCTGGCCCTGCCTTACCACATTAAAAGCAGTGCTACCATCTCTTTAGTTTAGGAACTTGAACTCATTCCATTCCTTCTGGATTTCGACATTAATATTGTATCTTACGTTGTAGTACTTTGTCTTTTTACTCCACACTGCTCAATCTTCAGTATATCCATTTATGTATCATCTATCTATCTATCTATCTATCTATCTATCTATCTATCTATCTATC